>NC_050575.1:135337904-135686360 GCF_011100635.1 Trichosurus vulpecula | reverse complement strand
GAAAGAGGAGAAGAGAAGAGAGAGAGGAGAGAGAGAGAAAAAAGGAGGAGGAGAGAAGAGATAGAGAATAAGGAGAAGGAGAGAGAAGGAGGAGGAGAGAAGAGATGGAGAAGAAGAAGAAGAACAAGAAGAAGAAGAACAAGGAGGAGGAGGAGAGAAGAGATAAAGAAGGAGGAAGAGGAGGAAAAAGAGGACAGAAGAGATGGAGAAGAAGAAAAAGAAGAGAGAGAAAGAAAGAGAGAGGAGAAGAAGAAGAAAAAGAGAGAGAGAGAAGGAGGAGGAGGAAAGAAGGAGGAGGAGGAGGAAAGAAGGAGGAGGAGGAAAGAGACCGAAAAGAAGGAGGAGGAGGAGAGAAGAGACAGGGAAGAAGAAGAAGGAGGAGAGGAGAGGAAGGGAAGAGGAGAGGAAGAGGAGAGGAGAAGAAAGAGAGAGAGAGAGAGAGAGAGAGAGAGCGCGCATTTGTCTGTTCATGAGTGAATGCATAAGCACCCAGGTGTCTCTTTGAGCAACTTGCTTTTCCTTTACATCAGTTTAAGTTGTATACAAAATGGGTAGAAGCCAAAAGCCTGACCCTGGCCCAGCCGCCACCTCCCAGCTGGGTTTGTGGAGATGGCTGTGAGGAGACTACTTCCCTCTAGCTCTTAATTGTGTTTCATCCATTCGGTGAGTCGTCAGAGCCTGGGTGCCCAAGATTTACTCTTTATCCTCTTTGCCCCCCCCCCCCACAAAGAGCAGCACATGTTAAATATTTGAGGTTTTGCTTCATTAAGGTTTTAAAGTTCAACAGTAATTAGTGTGATCAGGTGCCAAGTGAGTCAGCTCCCTGGGGATGCTGAATGTGGCATGCTCAGTGGCAGCTTTCCAGGCCTGGGTCTACAATGTCATCAGCAGAAGCCCACGTTTGCACCATCGTGAAGTGGTTGTGTTGTAATTGGCTCCATCGGTTAATAAGAACGAAGGAGACGCAGTTAATTTGACGGCCAAAGATATGGACACTGGGGGCTCATCCGTGTCTATGTCTTCCCTGAAACCAGATGTATGATGCTGGTATAAAAGGAGGAGGCCTTGCTGTGGCCCAGCAGTCCTGCTTGGTTTGATTGTCTGTGTCTGAGCAGGAGTTTAGGCTTCTGGGACAAGCTGAGAACTACCTCATTAGCTCGTACTCATTAAGTGGCCAGGGCCATGTAGGTGCCGCCTGTGTTAGAGGAAAGAGATGAGGCCGTGGGGGACAGAATGGGCCATGGGAGGGGGGAACCGACTCTGTGGCATCTAGAGTCTGCTACAGACTGTGTACCCAATGGATAGAGTTCTGGACCAGCAGTCAAGAAGCCCTGGGTTCAAATCTCACTTGAGATACTTATTAGCTGGACTACAAGCCTAGGCAAATAGCTGACATTTCATCAAGATAATCTTGAAGCAGCAAGGGGTGTTAGAAGCTGATTACCCGTCTGCAGTCTGGGTTCTGCTGGATTGGCATGCCCAGAGCATCTGTATGAGTCCAGGTAGGTCATTTCACTTTCTCTCTGCCTCAATTTCTTCATCTGCACAACAGGAACATCCACACCTATCACACGGGGTTGCGAGGATCAGATGACAGAAGGTTTTTAAAGGCCTTGTTCACACTGATTGAAGGCATGAGAAGAAGTCCTGGGCCCAAGACCTGAGGAGCTCATGTGACACCGACATGAGAAAATACAAGTGGGATTTTTGCAGGTCTCTGAAAGATGACTGAGATTTGGAGAGGAAGAGGGGGGTCATTCCAGGTAGAAGGCACAGCATGATCAGCAGTGGGAACCAGCCTGGCTCCATGCACAGTGGGAATGTTGTACCCGAGTCAAAAAACCTGAATTAAAATCCCAGATATCCAGGGATTGATACCGTCTGCTCCTGTGTGACCTTGGGCGTCATTCTACCTCTCTGGGCCCTCAGCTGCAAAGTGAAAGGGGTAGATCAGCTGACCTCTAAGGTCTCTCCTAGCTCTAGAACAAGCTGTGTGTCTCAGACCAAGGGCTAGTTATGATCCCATGCAGGGGGGGTTTTAAGCCGCTCCCAAAAATGCATCCTTTACTAGAGATTTCCCATCATCCGGCCAGGCCTCCTCTGGGCTGGTGTACACAGTTCCCTGGCTCCTCAGGAGAAGCTGCTTTTCAGTGTTTAATTTCCTAGCTGACTTGCTTATGAAGGCCACGGAACCCCATTATTAATCGTTTTCCTCACTGTGAGGGGAGTTTGGTAATTTGGGGTGAAAGGTACCTTTTTTGGGAGGTCCCACAGAGGACATCAGCAAAGCTGAGATCAGATATCTTTCCTGAGCTCCTATGTGGGGGCCTTGGGGCCAAAGTGTTCAGTAGCCCCACATATACCAGCTGAGCAAAACCCTGACTCCAGAGAAAAGAGAAGCTCCAAATTAAGTCTACATTATCATCTCCAGACAGAAGACTAGCTATCTATGTGCCTGGGCTTATCCTCCTCCCTTCCTCAGACAAAGCCTGTCCATTACAAAAGGGGGCAGCCCCAAGCTAAAAAAAAAAAAAAAAAAAGGACTAGGGTAAAAGCTATCAGCTAGCCAAGGAAATTTCCTGTCTCCCTTCAGCCTTCCTTCCAGGATTATGCTTTGATTGGA
Source organism: Trichosurus vulpecula (assembly GCF_011100635.1). Lineage (NCBI taxonomy): Eukaryota > Metazoa > Chordata > Mammalia > Diprotodontia > Phalangeridae > Trichosurus > Trichosurus vulpecula. Next base: position 135,683,737 of record NC_050575.1, on the reverse strand, counting down.
CTGCAGCCAAATCCCTAAGTCACAGACACTGGGTTTCGGGGTTTTTTTTTCCTCCCATTGAGAGCTTGGTTAACTATAATCCAGCTTCCCTAACTCCTTGGGTCTGGTTGGGCAACAAGAAGCTGGCAGCAGGCAAAACTGGAATGTTCTAAGACGCTAATTGAGTAACAACAATAAAATGTGTCTTGTGTGCAGCGCTTTTAACTGTGCAAAATGAGCCCCCATCCGTTGTCCTCCATCATTGTCACAACAAGCCAATAGGGTCAGCAAAACAGAGATGATTATCTCCTGACTTCTGGATAAGGTAACTGAGGCACAGAGAGTGATCAGGGCTTAGGCATCATTGATGTATATCGGGAAGGAACCTCTGAGGCCTTCTATCTACTCCTACCCCATCATAGACAATAGTCAACAGGCAATAAACATTTATTAAGTGCCTACCCAGTGCTAAGCATGGCAGATAAAAGAAAAAGAAAGACTGTCCCCACCCTAAAGGCACTTCAGTGTAATGGAGGAAGACAATACACAAAAGGGAACCTAAAGGGAATGGGGGTGAGCCAAAGGGTAAATACTGGGCTTGGAGGCATAATATCCATGCAGTCCAAACCAAGCAAAAATCCTGATGGAAAATGAAGAGTTTAGCTGGAAACTTCAGAACCCTCTATAAAGGAAGGCTTTGGGAGGAGTTTACCTCCCCACTCCCAGCCCTCTAATCCAGGGGAGAGACCGGGAAGGGGCTGAGAAGGTGTTATGTACCAAAGCTGCCATTGATGAGATTTCAGGTGATGGGCTTATCCTGGGGCATAATGTTCTTGGAGTCCAAACTATGCAGAGCATCTTTCTGGTGAGGAAACTGAAGCCCACAAAAGTCACACTTGTTTTCTGGAGGCAGAGACAGAATTTGGACTGGGAGACCCCAATGCCAAGTGCAACATGCTTTCTGCTGTACCTTGGTACCTCCTCCACTGGACCTTTTGAGATCATCTGGTCCAATCACCTAACTTTACAGAAGCAGAAACTGATCCAATTCAATTCAATAAATATTCATTAAGCAACTACTGTGTGCCAGACACTGGGCTAAGCCCTGGGGATACAAAAAGAGGCAAAAGTCCCTGTCTTCAAGGAGCTTACAATCTAAGGGGGAAGACAACTTGCAAACAAATATATACAAAGCAAGCTACATAAAGGATAGATAGGAAAATAATTAAAAGAGGCAAAGCTCTGGAATTAAGAGGGGTTGGGGGAAGCTTTCTGTAGAAGGTGGGATTTAGTTGGACTGAAACAAAGCCAGAGAAGTCAGAAGTCAGAGCCAGAGGAGGAGACCATGCCAGGCATGGATAACAGCCAGAAAGAATACCTGACACCAAGAGAGACGGAGTGTTTGCTTCATGGAACAGTGAGGAGGCCAGTGTCACTGGATCGAGGAGAAGGTGTTGGGGAGTATGGTATAAGAAGACTGGAAATGTAGAAGGGGATTAGGTTATTAAGAGCTTTGAATGCCAAACAGAGCATGTATTTGTATTGGCTTCTGGAGGCAATAGGAAGCCACTCGAGTTTGTTGAGTGAGGGAGTAACATGATTAGACCTGCATTTTAGGACCCTCACAGAAGTGATGTGACTAGCCCAGTCACAGTCACACAGATAGCGAGTAACAGAGCTAGGGAATGTGACGCACTCAAGGCCACACAGTTACAGCTGGTGACACAGCCAGTACTAGGACCTAGGCTGGTCAATTCCTGGATCTAGGCTTCTTTCCTTTGCTCTGTCTTTAGGTAAAATCTACTGTTTAACTTTTGCATTTCAAGGATCTGTGATTTTGTTGGTGTGGTTAAACCCTCTACCAAAGCAGATCTTCTTTGACTTGATTGATTGTCTTTGACAGTTACCAAAAATAGTCATCCCAATGCAAATGTGGTGAAGAGATTCTCAGAACTTGGCTGGGTTGTTCCTTTGACAACTGATATACAACTCATCACTGAGCTTGTGCTCAAAGCCTTTCCAGGCTGGTCCCCTGCTAACATAACTTCCCAGGGCCATGGGATATTATTGTGCAGGAAGAAATGAGGACGATGAAAAATCCTGAGAAAGACTGTGTATTGATGCAGAGCAGAATAAGCAGTGCAAAGGAACAATACAAGTAGTATTACAGGAGTGCCCATGAATGTTGATCACTAAAATGAAGCTTGGTGCTGCGTCCATGGAAATAGCTAAAAAAAGGCCTAGAGAAAAGATAATGAAACACACCTCCATCACATCAGAGAGGCAGGGGCCTACGAGATTCTTGTATGTTGTCAAAAGTGACCTTGATTTGTCTTATCTATGTCTTGAGGGATGGTTCATTCTCCAGTGGGGAGTGAGAAATAATTATTATATAAAGGCAAAAAGTATCAATAAAATATATACACATACATGTGTATATAGAGATAATGCACATATACATGCATATTATATATATAACATGTATATATTTTAAATAACTCAGATAGGAAACAATGAAAAACAAACCAAAAAAAGGATACGGTTCCACTTCAATGCCAGAATAACCCATAGAAGGAGGACTTTAATAGGGGAAAACCCAATCACTCTAAATAGTATGTGAGATTATTAATGAATTGAAGACTGTGTTCTCATGGGGACATAGGGAGAGAGGCATTTGCTGTTTCAGTGTCTTCTGCAGCAGTAACTTAGTGCTTGACTCCATGGCTGCCAATTCCTCTGGGTTCTCGCATATGGTGACAAACCAGGAAGGCAAGGGCTGGAGTTGGGAAGCAGATGTGTGTGTGAATATCCTAATAGGATCCTTGCTGTGAATTATTTTGAGCCACTCAGAGGTGTGTGTGTGTGTGTGTCCATCTGGTGTTGGTGCTGTAGTGTGTGCAGGAGGGTAGGCGGGTGGGTGAAGACTGGAGCCAGCTAGGAGCCCATGGATGTATCAGTTGCTAAGACAACCACAGAGGAATCACTGGGGGTGGTCTGTGCGTGGGCGCTCTGTGTTGGGATTTAACCGTGAGGTCCCCACGGTCAGGACAGCAGGTAATGGTGTCAGGTTTGGGCCATCCACTCAAGGTTTCAACAACAGTCAGTCAGTAGACTTCGGTCGGGGAAGGATTCTTCAGGTGTCACAGAATGTCCCTCTCCATGCAAGGCTGTCTGTTTGCTCCAACTTAGCATTTTAACAAAGATTCTAGGTTTCTGTTTGTTTGTTTGGCCTGTGCCATCTAGGCATGAGTCTCTACCCACAACTGGTGACTGGCAAATTGTGTAAAGAGTTAAGAATGTAAGATCTATTGCTTCTGGTTTTGGGTGGCTGAACTGAACCTGGTGAGGGACAAGGGCAGCCCCAGCTAGGTGCGTCAGGCTTCCTAGCCAACCAGGTTGGATGCTTGAAGGTGATTCATTCCAGGATGGAAGGCATAGCAGAAAGTCTATTTCTGTGAAAGGCCTAAGCCAACTCCCACCGGCCTCTGTCTCCTGAGAGAATCTGTTTGCTTCGCCTTTGAAGGAAGATCAAAAAATCCTTAGTCTGAATGATTGAGATCCGCAGAATCACCTCCTGTCTGTTTTCTGTGCTTTGCCGTTTTCTGCACACAGAGTGTCATTTATTCTTTATTACTACTCTGGCTCCCACATCGAGCTTTGCCTTTAATATTCTAGTCCGTGGCTCGAGCTTTAATTCATGCTATTTGGTGTCTCCTTCCACCCCCTCCCAAAGCCCGGGGGGGTGAGACAGAGGGGGAAGCTGGCTGGTTTGGTTTGTCTGGGCATTCCGGAAGCCTTCCCTGGGGGCCCTTCAGCCTCCTCCTAGGAAAGGAAAGGTTGGCACTAATGTCACTTCTCCCTTTTTGCATACACGTTGGCTGGCTTTCAGATGCTCTCCCTGTCTTTGTGTTGGTGACTGTGGAATTAATTCCTGGCTCTTCTGTATGAGTGTGACTCTTCGTGAAGTTTATAAATATGAGAGGTGTCATGAAATTCATATCTGACCTAGCCCCAAGGAAGGCGGAATTCATCAACACATTAGCGACTCAGGAAGGGCTTGACATAGATGTGGCTGTATTTTCCCCTCTTTCTTTTCTTCCCTCTCCCTTTTTTTTGGGGGGGGGGCGGACACTGTGAGAAATTAAGCCCCTTGTAAAGGATAGGGAAGTAAAAGACAGCACAGTGGGAACTTAGGGGCTGGAAATCTAAATGCAACTCTAAGGGAGAGATTCTCAAACCATGGTTCATGATGATAGCTGTTCACACATGAGAAACAGCAGAGACCACAGGAGGTAGCAGGACGGGGATGGTGCCAGGCCATGGTAGATGCTCAGTAGACTCTGAGGCTAGGAAAATCCAGACAAGAGGCATCTCAAGTTTCAGCTTCAAAGAGGTAGCCATGGAGAGCCACGAGAGGCTGATATGGAGGCTGCCGTAGTCAGCACAGGGCAGAGAATGGGCATGCAGGACACACAGGAACAGCTGTGGAGCTTCTGGGTAAAATGTAGAGCTGGGCAGCTCTGAGCTGCTGCATCTGCAGGCCAGAAGGCTTAAAGCTTGAGACCAGTGACCTGGGGCAGCCGATAGGCTGGGAGGAGGAAAAGCAGGGTCAGAGAAGGCAAGAAGGGGTTCCCTCCTCTGTCCAATCGGAAATCTCCTGGGGAATCCAGTAGAGTAGATCTGGACAGGGTCCAGGAGTGGGAAGAGACTTAGAGTTTCCCTCCTGCATGTGGTTTTTGCTTCAGCAAGATGTAGAGGAGGTGGTTTTGATTTCAGAATGCCTGGGTTCAAGTCTCAGCACCAATGTTTGCAAATTGTATGATTGAAGACATGTCCCTGAACCCCCAAGGTCTAGTTTTTGTGTCTATAAAATGCGGATGGTGTCATATAGTGAACAAAGGGCTGGCTTTAGCATCAGGGAAGCCTGGGTACAAGCTGTGCCTCTGACACATACTGGCTGTGTGAGTTTGGGCAAGTCACTTATACTGTCAGTGTCCCAGACAGCTCTCTGACACTGTAAATTGCAGAGAAGGTGTTGAACTGTGTTGGTAGGGGAGTCATTTCCTCACTGGGAGTTCTCTACTTCAATGAAAGTACAAGTCCAAGCCTAAATCCAAATCTAAAATGAAAATGGAGCACCTAGGTGGTGCAGTACACAGAATGCTGAACCTGGAGTCAGGGAGACTCATCTTCCTGAGTTCAAATGTGGCCTCAGATACTTACTAGCTGTGTGACCTTGGGCAAGTCACTTAACCCTGTTTTGCCTCTGTTTCCTCATCTGGAAAATGAACTGGAAAAGGGAATGGCAAACCACTCCAGTGTCTCTGCCAAGGAAAGCCCAAATGGGTCACAAAGAGTCAGACAGGGCTAAACAACAACAAAAAAGGACTGATGACACTTGCGCTACCTACCTCAACTACTGTGAGGAAAACACTATAAAAATGTGAATTAGCAGTGCTAGTATTATGAACATCTTAACTAGTTCATCTTTAACCTGAGGCAAAACTTTTAAATGGCCTGGTATGCTTGGGATGGTAGATGCAAAAGATATGCTTTCCTGTGCCCCTCAGCATGCTGCACCTCAAGCCAGTTCCTCCCTTGCCCCTTCCTTGTCATGGTTGCAAGTGTTACTGTCCAGGAGACCTGTGGATTCTGATTCAGTAAAATATTTGCTTATAACATTTCAGCGTTTTGGAGTGGGCCAACCATATAGGGTTGAGCTGAGCTCCCAAGCTTAATCCTTGCAGGGCCCTGTGAGATGCCAAACAGATAGGCTAGTTGGCCCAGGGGCAGAGGATTTAGAGATAAAATGGAAACTGCCCCTCCATTTAGTAAGGCTGGGACAAGACTGCTTGGGCATCTCAGTTCTCTGCCCTGCCCTCTTCCAGGAGGATCATGAGTCATTCTCTGTGAAAATTTCTCATTATCATTAAATGAAACTGGCTTTCTAGGGACTCATGAATGGTTTATTGGAACAGGAGACATGGCTTATGGATTGCTGAGCTTAAGAAACGTGGCAGCAGGAGGGTAGTGAAGGGGGGTGCTGACTCCTGCTGATGGAGAGAGCTTGACCCAGTGATCCTTGCTGGCCCTCTCCAGCTCAGCTCCGACCACCTGGCAGATGCCTGTACCCAGACTGAGCCCTTGTCTGGTGGGGGAGTGGGGGGCAGGGTCTGGGCCCAGTCAGCCTTTCTAATTCAGAAAGTTTCTGAACCTGGGGAGCTCACACAATCACATTTCTGAAAGGGAACTTAAAGATCATCGAAGGTCATCCAGAGCCCTCCATTTTACAAGATAGAAACTATGGCCCAGAAACAAATTAAAATGACTTGCCTTAAATCTCAGAGGGATTTGGGAATAGAATTGAGACTAGAACCCAGGTCTTTGAATTCTCAGCCCAGGACTATCTCCTCTCTACCATCCACACTACTTCTAATCGGTCTCTGAGAGTCTTAAGAATATTCTCTTTTTGGAAGCAGCCCAATACGTTGTTAACTAACCTAGCTCATGTATGTATTCTTCAAAGTTCTGGTAATTAATTAATAGCTCTTAGTTACCATAAGTCCAAAGACACAGAGATGCAATATTCCTAGGGCCTCTGACTGGGTCTTAGGGCTGAAAAGGACATAATTTAAATCTTGCGCATCATTTATTTTAACTTAACTCATTCTCAGATTTTGTGTCTTAGTTGTGCTGCCCTGGCAGTGCCGGATTTACCCACATACCTGGCCTACTTCCATGGGTGACGCTTCTGCTCCCAGTCAGCTTTTGGTCCTGAAGCATTTGCCTAGAGAAAACAAACCCATATGATTGATTGTCTTTGCCTGTAGGCTTCTTCACCCAAATAAGGGGGCAGCTTGGGCCAGTCAGCCCCTCCCCACCCTGCCCTGTCTGCCAGCCATCTCTTTGAGAGATGAGCCGTCCCATGAAGCCCAGGCTCTCTGGAACAAAGCCATAGGACCCTCAGAGAAGGGAGAGATGGAGATAGACGGGGGTGGGGGGGGGGAGAATGAGAGAGAGAGAGAGAGAGAGAGAGAGAGAGAGAGAGAGAGAGCACTTTACCGTGAGCCTTGTTTGGTGGAGAAGGAGGCAGGCAGTTTCAGGTACAAGGATAGGGACACTAACAATCTTGAAGCACCTGCTATTGTAGATAAGAGAGATAACCATTTAATAAAACCTGATCAGATCCCAGAACACTTTAGGATAGGGCCCCAGATGACAGAGAAAAATCAGTTCTGCTTTTAGAAACCAAAGCAATGATTTCAAAGAAAGACCAGCCTGTTTCCTACAACTTTCCCAGCTCTTGCTGGGTTGAGGAGGGGAAAGAATAGGAATTGAGGAACCTCTCTCCCTGGGGAAGGAGCCCCCATACCCCCTCAACTCTCTCTGGTTCTTATTTTCCCTGAACACTGAAGGAGAGGTAGGAAGGGGCTGGGCATATTCAGGCAGTGCTTAAATGGTCTCTGATGTACTGAATAAGCCTAGAAATTGTGTAGGAGAATTCACAGATTGATTGGAAGAGGTGTCAAATGTACCACTGACAGTGTGAGAAAAACGAAAATGTGAGAAAGAACAGAGCTTCTGCCTCCAGCCAAGTGCCTCCCCCCACCTCATGCCCTCCTTGCCCATCTTTCTCCCCCTTCTCCTCTTTGTTTCCCTCCCTTTCTCCTTCTCCTGGCTCACACTTATACCTCCAGGTCACCATTTGCCATGAGGTCTTCCCCTTTACCCCACCCCAGGACAACCACCCTGAAAAATCACCTTCCCAGGTCCAACAAAGAAAGATCTCTTCCCTCCCTTCCTCTGTCTTCCCCTCCCTCTCTCTAGCCAGCCAGCCAAAATGACAGCACTTACCTGTCATCGGGAACATCTGACCAGCTCCAAACCTCCCACCCAGCCAGACATTTGTTGCTAGAATAAGGAGACGAGATTCTATTTAAAGAGGGACCTCACAGGCTGTTAGCAGAACGATGAAATCCTTACAAGCCGACAGCTCCCTGTGGAAAGGGGACATGTTTGGCAACAGCCCGTCAAACCCCACGCTTCATTAGTGCCTGAGACAGACTCACACAGAGAGAGCCCAGAGACAAAACTCCCAGACACACCTTCCTCCTACGGCTTGGACAAAATGGAAGAAGGAAGGACCTCTGGCTCCCTCTCTGAGCCTGTCTCAATCGGGCTGACTGACCCCTAAGGTTTGAGCATATGACCCCATCCAGGGGATTCTATGCATAACAAGAAGCACCTCCCCACCAAGGAAATGACATTTTAATGGCAGAATTTCAGGTCTTAATAGGCTTTGGGAGAAGCCTCTGCCCTGTTAGTACCCCAGGTGACCTGAGTTTGATTGGCCTGGGGTTTCCATTGGTGCTATGTACTTATAATAATTATTAATATCACTATTATTATTAATAGCTAGCATTTATATAGCACTTTAAGGTTCACAAAGCACAGACACAATGATGGGGAGACACTAATACTCTCAAAGAACATTGCCATTGACAACGACACGTTGTCAGCTGGGTCACTGTCCTAAAGTGTTCTGGGGTCTGATCAGGTTTTATTGAATGGTTATCTCTCTTATCTACAATAGCAGGTGCTTCAAGATTGTTAGTGTCCCTATCCTTGTACCTGAAACTGCCCCTCTCTCCCTCCCTCCCTCCCTCCCCCCCCTCTCTCTCTCTCTCTCTCTCTCTCTCTCTTTCTCTCTCTCTCCCTCCCTCCCTCCATCTTTCTCTTTTTGTCTCTTTCTCTGTCTCTCCCTGTCTGTCTTGCCAATGGTCATCTAGACAGATGACCATTTCATAAAATCCAGTCGGACCACAGGACACTTAAGGACAGATCCTCATTCGACAGAGACAAATAGTTTGGTTTTTAGAAACCAAAGCAATGATTTCAAAGAAAAACCAGTCTCCCATTGTCTCCCACATATATTGAGAGCAAAGAGTGGATCAGATCTGCCATCTATACCGTGGGCTTTAGGAGTAAAAGCAGGGGTGTACTGGTAATGTTTAACAAATGGCTCTCCGAAAAGCTGGAGACATTTTAAAGTTTAATCTCCATTATTAACATTTTCTCAAGTCTGGAAATCAGCCATCCAATAAAAAAAGCCCTGATTTATAATGTTTGCTAATTTCTGAGGTATAAATGTTCGCAATGAAAATATAACAATCTATTGCAAGGCTCCAGTGCACCCCTGGTGTCCACACTTACCATTCTAGAAACAGGCCTCAACCTCCAAGTTCTCCAGCCAACCAAATCAGGAGATTCTAGGACAGTATAGGGCCCAAACCAGAGACTCAAGATAACCCAGGCCATGGATACTCCAAATTTTCTTTCCACTACACCATGCTGTCTTCCTTGAAATCATTTAGCTTCTCTTCCTCATGTTACAGCTGAAAAACTGAGTGTCAGAGAGGGTGCGTGATTTGCCCAGAATCACACAGCTAGTTATCAGCGAAAGGATTCCAGTCCAAGCCTTCCTGACTCTGAGTCTATCCTGCCCACCACATCATGGAGAGGACTAGCTCTGGAAAAGAAGCTTTGCCCTGGGGAGCCAAGGTCATATCAGGTTCTGGGCTCCCTATGGATAATGTAGGCAGTGTCAGTGACCAGGGCTCACGAGTGAGAATGGAAAGGAATGAATGAAGGAATGAATGAATGGGGGGGGGGCGCGGAGCATCCTCTTCCACATCTCCTTGTCAGCAAGCCTTTCCTGTGCACCTACTCTGAGCTGCCCAGCCATGCTCATGATGGGCCTATGTAAACTCAGCAAGAGTGAGTTGAAATTTGGCTGAAGGTAAAGAGAAGAAATCCCTAGAGCTGTGCTTTGGCTTTGAAAGCTTCCGAAATTATCTTCCAGGATTAGGGGAGAACGTTGCTGCCAAGACAAGGCCCTCGAGCTCTGCAAGGCTCAGGGCCCAAGCAGGGTTGTCACTAACAGTTGTGGCACCTAGGAAAAGCCCTACAAACCCTATTGGGGGCAAGTAGCATGAAAGGCCAGGCACTGGGAGGGGAAACAGACAATGATGCTGGGAAGGCTGCTGCTGGTGAGAAGGGTGGGGGGAGCAGCAAGTTGTCAGGGAGAGCTCATGGTCTCAGTGGAGAGAAAGCAGGACCATCTGGTAGCTTCCTATTATCCTGAATTAGCCCTGCTCTGGAGTCGATAAGTTCAGGAAGGAATACAAGTGCTGTCAGCACCGTTTAAACTTCACCACCCTGATGCAGAGGCCCTATCCCCCCTGCCCTAGTTACAACTCTAGGTAGCTAGAGTGAATAGAGCACTGGCCCTGCAGTCAGGAGGATCTGAGTTCAAATGTGACCTCAGACGCTTAGTGGCTATATGACCCTGGACAAGTCACTTAACCTTGTTTATTTCAGTTGCGTTCTTTATAAAATGAGCTGGAGAAGGAAATGGCAAACTGCTCTAGTATCTTTGCTGAGAAAACCCCAAATGGGATCACGGAGAATCGGGCACAACTGAAATGACTCAACGACGACAAAGTTATGACTCTGGACTCAAGGCTTCGAGCTAAAGTAAATGCTGGGTTACAGCTATGCCGAGCATTGAGGGAAATCATCCCATTTAGTGACAGTCTCAGAGTCAGGAAGACCTGAGTTCGAGTCCTCTCTGACATTTAATAGATGTGTGACCCTGAACGAGTCACTTAGCCTCTGTTTTCCTCAGTGTCCTCTACTGTAAAATGAGAACAGGTTTGTTATGAAGATCAGATGATATAATAGAGGTGAAGCATTTTGCAAGCCTTAAAGCCCTATAGAAATGATACCATTATAATTATCTTATTATATGCCCACATCCACCCAGATCACCCCAAATACCCGCTACTATCTTTCTATCCAGTTCTTATATTTGTATGGCATACAAGTAAGTGGTTCCTGTAACTAACCCTGAGGCCCCATTGGTACAGCACTCTGGTGGTGAGCCCTGAGCAGCCATGCACTTCTGGGTCTGTGGCTGGTCATCAAGGTAAACGCCGATGCCCAATTAAAGTTTCTGGTTCGTTCCTATTCACCTACCAGGATCAGGTGCCCACGTGTGAGCTCCTGAGGTCTCTCTCTTTCAGGAAGAGGGGATCAGACCCTGGTATCGTCAGTGACACTCAGTCTTTTTCCATTCCTGCCCTCTCCTGGTGCTCCCCCTCACACTCACAGTGACTGATCAGAGTTTAAAATAAATGAACGTTATGCAGCTGGGGAATTGTTGTCAAAAGAGATGGAATGGGTTTTTATCTAAGACTGAATTCCACGCTGCCTTGGGCTTCTGGCTCAGGGCCTAGAAATTCAGCGGCAAATTAACACAAAGTAGGCTCCCAACAGAGTTTGAAAGTGTTTTATGTCCTTGGTCCTCCCACCTGGCGCAACCCTCCCTTCTCCAACCAGGAAAAGTAACACCTGTATCCCATGAACACAGCAATAGGATTCCTGATCCCCTTCTCGGCAGCTTCTCCAAATTCTTGGGTATCTACCATCTTGTTTGAGCCTTATCGCATCCTCGAAATGAAGACCAAGCAGAGACTCTTTTCTCCAATTTACAGATGGGGAAACTGAGGCCTAAGAGGTTGAATAACTTTGACCAAAATGACAAAAACTAGTAACTATCTAATACTTCTGATCACTTTACTTCTGCTATCTCCTGTGTCCTGCCCAAGACCCCTGTGAGGTGGCTACAGCAGATATTGATATCCACATTTTACAGAGGATGAAACTGAGGCTCAGAAAGACTAAGACTATTTCCCACAGTCATACAGCTAGTAAGGACCAGATTCAAGGTTTGGATGGCGCTCCGTCCACTACGCCACACCACCTCCACGCAAGATTGCATAGCAGAGCCAGGATTAGAAGCCGCATGTCCTGACTCCCAGACGTGGCTCTCCTCACTGACCCCTCAGTAGCCCTACCTTCTAGCACTTATCCTCAGCAGGGCTGAGGATATCCATGCCAGTGGCTGCTAGGATAGCAAGCACCAGCCTTGGCACGCAGTTGGAATCTTTTTCTGCAAAGCTGCGGGCTCCTGGCTCATAATGGGAGACCCTCCCAACAGGATCTCCTTCCACAAAGCTGCCAGCGTATGGAAAGCAATGCCCCATGTTCAATAATGAGACTCTGGGTCTCATCATTGGGTCTCACTTAGACTTTTCCTTCCCCCCTGTAGGATCTCTCTCAGGTAGTATGAGAGAGTTATCCTGGACTTGTGGAAACAGCAACGAATTGAGAATCAGAGGGCCTGGGTTCAGATCCCACCTCTGCCATGGGCCACACATGGTATTGTGGGTGTCAGTTAACCTCTCTGGGTCTGTTTCCTCATCTGTAAAATGAGTAGATTGGACTAGATGATGGTTCTAGCCTCTTGCTCTAAATCTTTGATCCTGTTAATACCATACACCTCACATGAGGCAACCAGGTTCTCAGGGGTTCTAACCCTGGAGTCTGTGAATATTTTTAAAAAATATTTGGATAACTGCATTTAAACATGTCTTTTCCTTGGTAATCCTGTCTTTTATTTTATGCATTTAAAAACATTCTGAGAAGGGGTCCATGGGCTTCACCAGGCTGCTGAAGGTTCTAAAGGGGGCTGAACACATCAGTGCTAGAACCAAGTTCCAGGTCAGGAAGGGAGTCAATGTCCAGAAGTGGGCAGTCACACCCGCCTCTTATTTCCATGAGGACTTCCCTGATTACACCCTTGATCTCAAATCTGTCTTAGAGAGGAAGTTTGGCAGAGTGGAATGACACTGGACCTAGAGAACCTAGACGTTTGAATTTTAGATCTGCTGCTTACCCTCTTTGTTAACTTTGGGCAAGACAGTTTTGCTATCTCAGCCTGTTTCCTTAACTGTAAAGCAAGTGGAGAGAATCTCCAATGTCCTTTCCAGGACAATCCTACAATCCTGCTTCCCAGAGCATCCATAGCCCATACCACATGCTTCGTAATTTAATGAAATTTAGTTCTATTTGCTGTTGTTTAATGTTTCTAATGGGGCAGATGGTGGCCAAGTAAATAGAGTGCTGGGCCTGGAGTCAGGAAGACTCATCTTCTTGAGTTCAAATATGGCCTCAGACATGTATTAGCCGTGCAACCCTGGGCAAGTCACTTCACCCTGTTTGCCTCAGTTTCCTCATCTGTAAAATGAGCTGAAGAAGGAAATGGCAAACCGCTCCAGTATCTGTGCCAAGAAAATCCCAAGTGGGGTCATGAAGAATTAGACACTACTGAAAATGACTGAACAAGAACAGCATTTGTAAATCATATCTCACCCACCTTGGCCGAGGGGTTCCTTGCAAGCAGGGGCCCTGTCTTCCCCCTGAGACTGGGGATTCCTTGAGGGCAGAGGCCTCCAAGCCTGGAGACACCTGAAGGGCAATGACCCCTTCTCTTCCTCTCAGACCAAAGTTTCTATCAGTCAACAAGCATTTATTAAATAGTTTATATGCCTTAGACACCAGGAATACAAATATAAAAGTGGGACAGTCCCTGCCCTCAAGGAGCTCACATTCTGGGGGGATTCAAAGTATTGGGGAATGGTAGCCAGGGAGGGTCTATGGAGACACAGGGATGGAAGTGGATCCGTACAGCAATAGATTGCGATGCCCTTTCCAGTAGCTATGGTAATATTGATTTGGTTGTTCCATAAAGAAGAGGTGGGGGAGTGGAGAAGAGAAGCATGTACTAGATAAAACAAATGGCAAGATGTTTATGCCATTCTGGTGGTCCTTGTGTCCCAGTGGGAGACTGGGTAGGATGATACATGGTCTGGGAGTCTGAAGTAGGATGGATATAGAGAGCTGAGGACTGACTCACCTTTCAGTCTAAGCAGCCTCCTTTCTCCTCAGAGGACTGTAATGGAAATAGCTTGGGGATCAGAAGGCCACGGTTTGAATTAGAGCCTAAAGTTGAGTGGATTAGCTCCACTAGGATTGGGAGGAAGGGTGGCAAAATCTATGGAAGTACAGGCTGGAAGGTCACTGCATTTGGGAGGAAGAAGAGGAAAAGCAACAGAGCAGGTGGCAAGACACACATTGGCAAGTTATACTGGTTGCCCTTCCCCATGTGGTTGTGGGTATGGCTGGATGGGATGGAGCATAGTCTGGGAATCTTGGATGAGATTTAGGGGGCCAAGGTAAAAATAGACTCATTCACCTTCCAGTCCAAGAGAGCGGCCCCATTCTGAGGTGAGAACAAGGGTTGTATTCTTCCTTCAGAAAGGAGATGCCTGAAGGCAAAAGTATCTCAACCCCCTCAGACCCGAAACTGCCTAAGGATAGGGGTCATGTCTTCCCCTCAGAAGGAGTCTCCCTAAGAAGAGGCACCTTCTCATCCTTCTCAGACTTGGAGTCCCTACAAGCTGCCAGAGAAACAGACTGAGTTGGAAGGGACCTCTGAGGTCAACCAGTACAACCTATGCTTGACTGTAAGATCAGAGATTTAGAGCTGGAATGGATGACCTCGAAGGTCATCTAACCCAGGAAACCCCTCTATGATGCCCATCAAAAGTAGTCTCTCCAGCAGGATCTTCTACTCACTACTGTCTAAGGCAGCCCCTGCCACTTTCAGGCAGCTTTAACTGAAACAGAGTGTTCCTTTACATCAAATTGACATAGACCTCCTCTCCATTTCCAGCCAGTGTTCCTAGTGGACCCAAGCAGAGTGAATATACTCTCTCTTTCTGTGGCAACCTTTCAAATGCTTGAAAATTGCCTTCATGCCCCTCTCCCAAGTCTTGCCTCTTCCAGCATAAATATCCCCACTTTATTTGACCAATCCTCATACGATGGTATGAGGTTTTGGTACATGGCCTGTGCAGGAGGCCTGATCTGGACAGCGCTAGGACTTTGTCTGAGATCCTGACCCTAGACCTTTACCTGAGATCCAAGGAAAAGGTCCAAGGGGAATCTGATGAACACAGAAGGGCAGTAACAGACATGAAAATATCGTATGACTAAAGAGAAGTGGACAGGTGGAACAGGTGATGTGGAGGTAGAATTAACAAGACTTGTCAACTGATTAGATATGGTTTGTAAAGGAGAGCGAAGAGGTGAAGATGCCACCTGTTCCCTAAGGTCTGCCAGTTTGTTTTTTTGTTTTTTGCCCAGTGTCATAATCCTTAATCATTACTTTCTAAGTTCCCATGGGTGGTATAATTTGTTTCCCTATGGGAGGTGGGGAGTTGTGATCATAAGGTTTGACAGGGCTTGGAACAGAAGTATGGACCAATTGTTAAATTTTCAATGTGAGCATTTATACTTTAGAAATCAGAAAATGGTAAAAAATCAGGGTTTGATTTATGGTTTTGTTGATTTTCTCGACTTAAAAAAGCGATGGAGAAAATGTTACTATTGCAGATTAAACTTAAAAGGATGTCACGCATATATTTTGGGGGCAAGAGAGCTACATGTTAAATATTTACCAGCATACCCCCATCATGGGAATTCTCTTTTACTTCCTAGATACATACCCTCAGAAAGACAGCAGACTTCCTTGTTGTTCATGTCACTTCAACAAATATTTAGCTTAGAGCCCTTCAAAGAATGAAATCACCAACGATCACTACTTGACTCTTCTTCCTTTGACCATTACTGGGTGATTTCTCACCCAATGGCTCATAATGATGATGATGATGATGATGGTGATGCTAGCATTTACATAGCACTTTAAGGTTTACAAAGCACTTAACAGACATTATCTCATCCTGACAACTACCTAATGAGGTAGGTGCTATTATTATCATCGCTATTTTACAGATAAGGAAACTGAGGCAGACTAGAGTTAAATGACTTGTCACAGAGGTAAAAAGTGTCTGAGGCCAGATTTGAATTCAGATCTTTCTGACTCCAAATTCAACACTCTATCCACTGTAACACCAGCTGGATCCATTTCATTATTCTTTGAAGCACAAGAAACCACTCCCTTCTTGTTTAATTGAATTGAATTGAGATGGTCCAACTTCCCCCTCTGTTCCTCCTCCTTGTGGTCTAGCTCCAAATATTCAGAGACTCTCCTTCCTTACCTTCCTCATGTCACATTCTTCCACATTCTAGCCTCTTGATACAGGTTAGAATTCCCCTCCTCCTCTTCACAGCCTTTTTTCTTGTTACCTCCTTGTGCCATTCTATCAAGGAATAGTTCATTTCCCCCAATAACTCCAATTGTGGAGATACTACCTTCCCCCCGTCCTTTCACAATCTCCTCAAGGAAGGAGACCAACCTGCACTTTGTGCATAGATAGCTGTTAGTTGGTATTTTTAAAGTATATAATACATTCAGCACATTAGATCCAAAGTTATCCCACTTGCCTATGTTTCCCTCTGAACCTCCTTCTGTTCTGTTCTGTGCACTTTAAAAAAGTGTTTCATCGATTCCCTTAACATTCTTTTTTTCTGCCTCTCATAATTCCACTCTACCTCCCAAATTCTCCTTCCACCCAAATAATTTCAATTTTTTTCTTATAATCAATAAATATAGTCAAACAAAACAAATACACACACTGGACAAATAAAAAATGTGTCTCATCCTTCACCTTTAGCCCATTACCTCAAGAGGTGGGAAGCATGTTTCATCTTTGGTCCATGGAGTTGTTCTTGGCCATTGCACTGAACAGACTTCTCGAGCTTTTCAGTCTTTTTTTTTCTTTGCAGCGTTATAATCATTGTATAAATAGTTCTCCTGGTTCTGCTCACTTCAATCTGTACTAGTTCATACAAGAACTCCCAGGATTGTCTGAATTTATCCCTTAATTTCTTACGGCATGATGACATTTCTTTGTGTTCTTATCAGTGATTTCTCGATTAACTGGCATTCCCTTAGTTTCAAGGTCTTAGGCATAACACAAAGTCCTCCTGTGAATGTTTTTGTACATCTCTCTCTCTCTCTCTCTCTCTCTCTCTCTCTCTCTCTCTCTCTCTCACTTTCTCTCTCTCTCTCTCTCTCTCTCTCTCTCTCTCTCACTTTCTCTCCCTCTCTCCCCCTCCCTCCTTCCCTCCCCGTATCTCCTCTTTGTGATTTGAGTGGAGTAGTTTTCTCACTAGGTCAAAGGGTATATGCACGGTTTGGTGATTTGGAAAGGTAGAGACCATCATTCTAAATTGCTTTCCAGACTGCACCAATTCACAGCTCCATCTCCAATGCATTCACATGCCTTTTCACAAATAGCCTTACTAGTTGTGAATTTCCTTTTTTTAAATCTCTTTTGCTGATCTGATGCATGTGAACTTCAGAGTTGTTTTAATTTGCA
Source organism: Trichosurus vulpecula (assembly GCF_011100635.1). Taxonomy (NCBI): domain Eukaryota; kingdom Metazoa; phylum Chordata; class Mammalia; order Diprotodontia; family Phalangeridae; genus Trichosurus; species Trichosurus vulpecula. Next base: position 135,666,509 of record NC_050575.1, on the reverse strand, counting down.
TTTCTATAATTATTGGTGATTTGGAGCATTTTTATATGTTGTTCATAGCTTGATTTCTCAAGACCTGCCTTTTCATATCCTTTGATTATCTATTGCAGAATGATTCTTATTCTCATATATTGGAATAAATTTCTTGTATATCAGATGTTAGACTTTTATCAAAGAAGCTCCCTTAAGAGCTTTTTTCCAAGTTAACAATTCCCCTTCCCATATAACTGCATTTTATTTGTGCAAAAGCTTAATTTTACATAATCAAAATTGTCCATTTTATCTTCTGTGATCTTCTCTAGCCTTGGTTTGGTCAAGAAGTCTATGTACCCCTAGTTTTGAAAGCTATTTTCTTCCCTGCTCCTTTAATTTGTTTATAATATGACCTTTTGCATGTAGGTCATGTGTCCATTTGGAACTCATCATGGAATTTCTTCCCATTTTTTCTTGAGATCGGAATGTATAATCTGCTCAGCTGCCTCTAATTAGCAGTTAGAACATTCCTGCCACACACTGACTCAGACAAAAGAAATAAACAGAAATTCAATTGTTGGATTATATTTTAGGATTATCGTGTGATGTACAGTGCATGTTCAAAGCTGATTTATTGTGACATGCTAACTAGTGCAACAGAAATACTAATTAGACATACTTCTCAATGCTAGCAATCAAACTTTATTAATCAAATTGTGCAAACATTAGTTTATTATTTATTAGACCATGCAAACATTAGCCCCGCTAGAAATAAACCACCAACCAGGAAGTATGTCTCATACTTGTACTTAAACTACAAGGTTCCCTTTCTGTCCAGTCATGTGTCTCCTCTCAAATGGTTGCCTGGTAAGTTGGAAAATCTTAGTCAGTTGGCATTGCCCTCAAACGAACATGCTCCAGTCTCAAGTGTTGTAAGAGCCAGCCAAGAGCTGAGACTAGCCTAAAGACTGGGGGTCCCCATAGTTCTAGCTATGGGCATTAGCTGGTTACACCTAAGTTCGATTGGAGATTGATCACCTAAGCTTATGATGAAAGTAAACTATCGATCGAAACTAAAATCATTAGCAAACGTTTATCAGATTTGGTTTTTTAACCAGATTTGGGGAAAACATATTATTAATAGTTGTTTAGCACATCTGAGACACACACGTGCATCACTGCCAAACTATGCTATTCAAATCTTTATTTTACCACAGAAAAACGACTTACATAACAAAATGTAATGTTAAAACAAAATGGATTCAGTTTCATTAAGGCATGTGACTTTCCCATGGTCACACAGATAATAAGTGGCAGAGCTGAGGTTTTGCCTTAGTTCTCTTTTTCCAGATCAGGTGATTTTTTTCACATTATCCTACTTTGCTATCTACCTTGTTTCTTCTTGCCTCTTGCCTCTAGAGATATCCCATCTGCTTCTCTTGCCTTTTGCCTCCATTTTTCTCCCTCAGACTGGGGATTTTTGAGGGAAAAGCTTTGTCTCTTCCCACAGACCAAGGACTTTCCAAGGACAGAATATGAGTAAATTTCCCTGAGCTAGAAACAACTTAGGAGCAGGAACTATGTCTATGCCCTCAGATATGGACCTCTCTAAGGGCAAAACCACGTCACCATGTGATACTTAGTACAAAGCTGGTGCTTTAAAAAACATTTAATGGTAATAACTCACAATCAGGTTTGTGGAACATAAGCAGGTGTATACAATGAGATCTGTCTGGGATTGCTTGGTATGTTCCTTAATCTAAGCCTGCATTATAATTACACAGTAAGTCAAGATCTTTCCAGAAACCTGCTCTCTTTCCTGAGACCATCCAGCCACCTTGTACCATGAATGTATATGAATGAAAGTATAGGGTGGAGAAGACTTTCATGATCTATGTCTTCAGTGTACTTCGGTGACCCATAAAGATGGCTGTATTTTAAGTTCCACCATCCATAATTATGCTACTTCCATTTTATTGAACTCTGAAGTTCTCTCTGGTCATCATTTCCTGCCCTTCTGCCCTCTGCCTCATGACTCCTAAACATTATCTCACAGCATCTCCATATCACTACAACCTCCACCCTCCTCTGGCCCCACTTCTCTTCCTTAATTTTCTTGAGCTAACCAGTTAACCTACAGCTAACCAATTCAGTCTTACATTCTTCTCTACTCTTGACTCTTTTGTCCCCTTTTCCTCTATCTTTCATGCATTGTTAATCTTCAACCCTGGATCATCCCCACCATTTTCTACCTTCTCTGTTTCTCTGAGTTCTTAAATGCTGCTGAAGAAAATAATGCCACTATACTAACCTAATTCACTATATATTTGTATATTTAATCTCACCTCTGCAAGGCAGTTCTTCCATTCTTCCTTGTCTGAATCTCTAGCCCACTCCTCCTGGCAGCTGTTATGAACTCTCTCTTCTCCCATGAAACCACTAACACTGTTCACCATCCCTCTCTCAGCAGATATCCTCTTCTAATTTACTGAAAAAATTGAAGTCATCCATTATGACCCCCTACTCTCTAGTATGGGAAACCCTCTCCCATATCTTTCCTCATTCTTTCCATCTTTACTCCCATCTCTAAGGAAGAGGTAGCTTTTCTTGATAAGACCAATTCCTCTATTTATGCCACGAATCCTGTACCCTCTCCATCACTCCCTTTCTCTTTCACCTTCAACCTCTCTCTATTTACTGGCTCCTTCCCAAATGCCTATAAAAATGCTCAGGTCAACCCCATTTTTAACTTGTCCCACTATGGGACACATACTACAAGGAGGTCAAAAACAGAAGAAAAGAAAATGGTCTAATATATACTAAAATATTCATAGCAGCACATTGTGTGGTATCAAAAAACTGGAAACAAAGTGTGCGCCTAATGACCAGGGAGTGTGCTAGATAAATTGTGGTATATGAATGTAATGGAATATTATTACACGTAAAAAAAATTACAGTTACAAAGAATTCAGGAAACATGGCAAGATCCATATGAACTGATAAAGCTAGAATCAGAAGAACAATAAACACAATATCTATGATGGATATGAAAGGATCACTCAGGGACAGCCATGCTCTGAGTTACCAAAAAAGCACTGATGGACCCACACACCATACAATGAAACATACCTCACTTCCTTGGACAGAAAGTCTAGGGTCTGCCAAGGCAAAAAGATGCATGTCTAGCCAGACATGGTAACACTGTCCATTGTTTTTCTTGGCTGTTTTTACTCATTGCAAGGGAGGATTCAATTCCATGATCAGGAGTAAGAGATATACTGGGAAGTGACTATGAAGCTAATGCAAAAGGCATGTAGTAAACTTATTTCTTAAAACAAAGCAAAATAAAAACATTTCTTAACCTGGCCACCTCAGAATCACAGAATTTCAGAGTTAGAAAGGACCTTAGCAGCTCTCTAGCCCAACCCATGCAGCAAATGGTCCTTCAGCAGCCTCTGCTGGAAGCTCTCTAGTGAAGGGGAACTTTACTTCTTCCTGAGGCAGCTCGTTCCATTTTTAGAGAGCTCAGATTTTTAGCAAGTTTGTTCCTGGTATCAAGCCTAAATCTTTTTTCAGAAATTTCTATCCCCAGTGGATCCAGTTCTGCCCTTTGGCACCGAACAGAACAAGTCAACAAGTGTTTCAATCAACAAGCATTTATTAAGCTTATTATGATTAGATTGGGAATAAGTCTAATACCTCTTCCATATAGTGTCACTTAAGGTTCTTAAAGACGACTCTCATGTGCTCCCACACTCTTCCTTCTCTTTTCAGCCAGTCAGCCAAGTCAATAAGCATTTATTAAGCATCTACTATGTGCCAGGCACTGTGCTAAGCCCTGAGGATACAAAGAAAGGCAAAAGATGGTACCTGCCCTCAAGGAACAGTTCCTTCAGCTGGTCTCCATATGGAATGAACTCAACACCTTTCACTATCCTGGTTGCCCTCCTCTGGACCCTCTCTAGCTTATGAATGTCTTTATGTGTTGCCCCCAACTTTGTTCTAGATGTGTTCTGAACAGGGCCAGGTACAGAGAGACTATCAACTTTGTCATTCCTACAAATTATCACCCTTTTAGTGTACCCAAGAAATTTCATTTGCTTTCTTTGTTGTTAACATATTGCACTCTTGCCTCATGTCGAGTTTATAGTCCAGTAAAACCCCCACATATTTTTCAGACAGATCTCTGTCTAAATCTTTGTCCTCCATATTGTACTTGTTTATTCATTTTTCTGAATGTAAACTGTAGACTTTTTACATTTGTCAGCATTGAATTTCATCTCATGAGATTCCCTCCAGTGTTCTAGCCTGTCAAGACATTTTTGGATTCAGACTCCATCATCCAACATATTAGGTGTCATCCAAAGATTTGATAAGCACATTCCACCAGTGCCTTTATACTGGTAATCCACAAAAATGTTAAGCAACACGGGGTTGAGCACAGATCCTTGGAGTGTGTTGTTGGACACCTGCTTCCAAGTTCACATGGTGCCATTCATGTCTACTTTCAGGGTCCGCTCATTCAACAAGTGCAACATTCATCAAATCAGCCCACGTCTCTCCATCTTTCCCATAAACATAACATGAGATACTTTGACAAATGCTTTGCTAAAATCTAGGTAAACTATAGACAGAATTTTCATGACCTACAAATGTAGTAGCCTTGACAAAAGAAAAAAAGGAAATCAGGCTGGTCTGAGCTATACTGGCTATTTGGATCCACATTTCCTTTTCTAAATGGTTCACTAAGTATCTCTTCAATAATACATCTTAGAACCTTGCCAGTAACTAAAATAAAGCTAACTGGCCTAGAGCTTGCAAGCTCCACTGTTGTCTTCTCCTCTCTCTGCCTAACCCCATTCCTGTCCCTGTCCCTATCCCTCTCTACTTTCTCTGGAAATAAGGATGTTTGCCCCATCCCATCCTGCAGAGCCTCTCCTATTCTCTAAGATCTCTTAAATATCACTGACAGTGGTTCAGCAGTCACACCCACCAGTTCTTTCAGTACTTGAGAATGTAGTTCACCTGGGTCAGGTAACTTGAACTCATCAAGAGAAGCTATGTGCTCTTTTATATCTACTTATTTATTTTGGGTATCAGCTCCCTCTGAGCCATTTTTGTTCTGTTCTTTCCAGTCTAAAGGTCATTTCCATGGCAGAGAAAATGGCAGCAAAGCAAAAAAACTTCTCTGGATTAACAATTATTGTCATGCCATCCACTTCAAGAAGCCATTCCTTCCCTTCTTGGATCCCAAAAAGGGAATCACGTTAAAGTTACTGATGATTTCTTAACTTCCAAATCCTGTGGCTTTTTCTTAATCCTCATCCTTCTTGACCTCACTTCGACATCTGTTGACCATCTCCTCCTCCTGGATATTTTCTTCTTCCTGGGTTTTCATGATACTGTTCCTTACTCCTCACCCCTGACATCAAATGACTCCCCTTCCCCAAGATGCATTGTGAGCTTCCAGATCATCTAAGATAGAGGCATCCATATGGAAATCAGTAGGTCCTGCTTCTGGAAGAAGACATTTTGTATTCCCCTAATACATAGGTGGGAATGGCTGCTTCCCATTGGTATTATACCCAGAATGGGTTGCATATTTCCAACTACCAGACTGGGACAGTCTCTATCTTTTCACCCATATCCAGGAGTGAAGGTCCTGTTCACCCCCAGCATGCGTCTCCATTTTGCAATTACAAAGCCCCATTACACTTTTTATCTGTCTTGTATGTGTTTTCTATATACCTATATAAGTACGTGTTGTCTTTTCCATTAGAATAGAAGCTCCTTGAGGGCAAAGACCCTTTTGCTTTCATCTTTGTATCCACAGCATCTCTCACAGTGCCTGGGACATGGCAGGCATTTAAGAAGTGCTTATCTATTGATCTTTTAAAAAATCTCTTTTTTTTTTTGCTATTGTTCTTAGCTTTTCTTACCAACCTTAGTTCATTCTGTATTTCAGCACTCCCATCACTAGTTTTATGGGCCCATCACTTCATATTACTTTCCCTTGTTTCTCTTTTTGGTACACACACACACACACACACACACATATATGCTTAAATTTTATTTCTATTCTTTCTTTTTACATTGCTGGCATTTCTCAATGAATCCTTCTTCCTCTTCTCCTATAGAGCTGTCTCTTATGACCAAGAATGAATATAAGAAAAAAATGTTATTATTTAGTTGTTTTCTGTTCTTTTGATCCTTTGGGGGCTTTCTTGGCAAAGATACTGGAGTGATTTGCTGTTTCCTTCTATACCTCATTTTACACATAAGGAAACTGAGGCAAATAGGATTAAGCAACTTGCCCAGGGTCACACAGCTAGTAAGTGTCTGGAGCTGGATTTGAATTCAGGTGTTCCTGATTCCAGGACCAACATTCTATCCACAGCACCACCTAGAAAATCCATAAGTGCCTGATATCAGAGGCAGTGTACTGTACCCTTTGTTCCCCTAAATCTTATAAAGGAGAAAGGGAGGTGCCTTCTCCTAACCCTTCTTTATAGTTAAGCTTTGTCATTATAACTACATAGCATCCAGTCTTGTTTGTTTTCCGGCTGTCGCTCTTTTCGTTCACATTGGTGTACTCATCGTGTATATTTTCCTTGGTTCTCCAAACTTCACCATGCATCAGTTCATACAATTCTTCCCATGCTTCCCTGTATTCATCATGTTGATCATTTCTTACAGTCACTAATATTTCAATAAATCTGTGTGCCACAACTTATTCAACCACCCACCAATCAATGAGTATTTACTTTGTTTCATTTCATTGCTACTAACCAAAGTGCTGCTACAAATGTTTTGGTATATGTAGGGATTTTATTTTTATTATTGGCTTTCTTCGGGGTATATGCCTCTAGTAGTGGGATATCTGTGGGAAAGGGTTTAAAAGGTCACTTTATTAGCAAAATTCCAAATTCCTTTCCAGAATGGTTGGACCAATACAGAGCTACACTAATATTGCCTCAGTATATGCCTGTTTTTTTACAACCCCTCTAACATTGACTGTTTGTGTCTCCTAAGGCAGTTAGTGGCTGGATTGCTGGGCTTAAAGTTAGAAAGATCTGAGTTCAAGTCCACCCTCAGATGCTTCCTAATTGTTTGCCTCTGTTTACTTCAACCGTAAAATGGAGATTATAATAGCACTTACATCACAGGATTGTTGGAAGGATAGAATGAGAAGATTTTGGAAAGTGCTTAACACAATACCTGACATATAGTAAGCATTTAATGAAAGCTTATTTCTTTCCCCCTCTTTTCATCTTTGCAAACTTGCTGGGCATGTGGGTGAAACTTCAGGGATTCGTTGCTTTGATTTAGATTTCTCTTATTATTATGATTTTGGAGCATTATTTCATATGGTTATTGATGATTTACGATTATTTTTTTTGAAAACTGTTTCAACTCCTTTGACTTCCTCTCTAACAGGGAAGGGCTTCCTGTCAAATTTCATTGTTAGCTGCCTCTGTGTATGTTGGTTCATCTTCATCTGTAAAATAGGCATGATAGTAACATCTACCACCCAGAGTTTTGGGGATAAAATGAGATAATATTTGTAAATTGCTTTCCAACCCTAAATGCAATATAGATGCTAGTTATTGTTATGACTACGGTGAGTATTGTTTGATACAAAGGTTTTTTTTCTCCAAGCCATCTTTTTTCCTTTCTAATCTTAATTGCATTAATTTTGTTGGGATAAAATTTTTCAAATTCATGTCATCAAAATTGCCTTAATCTTTTCTGATTATCTCTATCCTTTGTTTGATTAAGAATTCACTCCCTAGGGGGAAGCTAGGTGGTACAGTGAGTGAGTAGAACACTGGCCCTGGAGTCAGGAGGACCTGAGTTCAAATTTGACCTCAGACACTTGACATGCTTACTGGCTGTATGACCTTGGGCAAGTCACTTAACCCCAATTGCCCTGCCTTCCCCCCTCCAAAAAAAAAATTCACTCCCTAGCCATAGCTGTAAAATGTACCTGATCTGATTCTCTTCTAACCTTTAATCTCATGACCTTTACTCTTCAAGTCACATGTTCATTGGCATCCATGATATTCCCCTCTCCTTTTGAGTTTATTGTGGTACATGGTATAAGATATTGATCTAAACCTGATTTCTGCCAGGTTGCTTTCCAGTTTTCTACCAGTTCTCATCAAATAGGAGTTCCTACCCCAGGTAATTTATGTTTTGGGGTTTATTGAACACTGGGTTATTGAGTTCAATTGTTTCTGATTCTTCTTTTTGTAGTCTGTCCTACTACTCTACTTTTTATATTTTTTATCCAGTACAGAATAGTTTTGAGGATTACTATTGTATAATATAATTTGAGGTATGGAGATGCTGTTCTTCTTTCATTATTACTTTTCTCCAATATTTTCCTTTTTATGTTCAATATTTTCTTCCTCCAAATGAATTTTATTATATTTATGTCATCTTTTAAAAATCTAATTTTGTTTGGGGGTGTTCTCTTTGTAGCCATATCACTGTCTTCAGACAACTCCCTCTCCCAAATTGATTCTCTCCTTGCTCTGAAAAGTTCCCCTCAAGAAGTCATTCTATATCTCTCCTCCCTTTTATTGCCAAACAGCCTGAAAGAATCATCTACACTTGCCGCTTCTACTTTCTTGCTGGTCTCTCTCTTCTCAACGCTATGCGATCTGGATTTGTTCCCATCATTCTACAGAAATTACACAATCCAAGATTGTCAATGCTCCCTTAACTGCTAAGTCTAATTTGTTTTGATGGTCTGAATCCTCCTTGGCCCGTCTAAAGCTTTTAACACTGTGGACGTTTCCTTCCCCCTTGGCATCCATGACATTCCCCTCTCCTATTTTTCCTTCTCAGTATCTGACAGCTCTTTCTTATTTTCCTTTGTTGGATCATCATCATCTTCCATTAAATGAACATGAGTGTTCCTTAAAACCCTGTCCTAGGCCCTCTTCTCTGTTCTCTTTGTACTCTATCCTTTGATGATTTCATCAGCTTCTGTGCATTCAAGTATCATCTCATTGAAAATGACCCTGAAATCTACATATGCCTAGCCCTTTACCCTTCCTTGAACTCTAAACTTGCTCCTGCAGTTGTCTGCATCTCAAATTCCATGTGTCCAAAATGAAACTCATCATCTTCCCCCTTAGATACCCTGTTTTTGTTGAGGCCACCACCACCTTTCCTATCACCCAGTTTTATGACCTCTTTGTTGTCCTTTATTCTTTCCGCTTTCACCCCGCCAAATCCAAATCAGTTCCTAAGTCTTGTTGATTCTGCCTCTTCACTGTTTCTTTCATCTATCACCCCTTCACTCATATAGTGACCAGCCCCCTTCAGTCCTTCATCACCTTTCACCTTGACCACTATAATAAGCTATTATTTGTTCCCACCTTTCCAATCCATACTCCCTACAGACAACAAAATAATGTTACTAAGGTATAATAAGTCTGACCATATCACTCTCTTGCTCAAAAATCTTTCAATGGCTCCCTATTGCCTCCAGGATAAAATATAGGATCTTTGGCCTAGCATTTAAAGTCTTCCACATTCTAGTTTTAACTTCCTTTTCCAGTCTTATTTCAAACTACTCCCCTTTTTGAGCTACGTTTCTGACATACTGGTCTACTAGCTATTCCTGAAGCTTGATACTCCATAGCCTGTGTCTCTGAATTCACACAAGCCATCCTACATGCTTGGAATGCACTTGCTCCTTTTCTCAGAATTTTCATCTTCCTTCAAGATTCAGCTCAGCTGTTGCCTCCTCCCTGAAGCCTTCCTTAAACCTTCCCCACCCCTATTTCAGTTTAGAGAGTCATAGATCCAGAGCTAGAAGGGACTTTCAAGGTCATCCTGTCCAACCCTTCATTTTACAGATAAGAAAACTGAGACTCCAGGAGTTTAAGCAACTCATGGTTAATGTTCTCTTCTTCCTCAATTTAACCTGTATTCTGTATTCTGAGTAGAGATGGTTTCACTTTTTTGCACTTGTATTCCCAGTGCCTAGCAGATAGTAGGTTCTTAATAAATAATGGTTGATTGCTTAGGATAGTGCTATTTCCTTCCTAAAGTGTCTTTGTATCCCCATTGCCCAGCATGGTGCCTTGCACATAATAGGTGCTTGATTAAGTTTGCTGAATTAGTCATTGGGTTTCAGTGTCACCATATTCCCCTGATCAGAGGATCATAGATCTTAATCTGGAAAGGAACTCAGGGGTCATCTGACTCCAACTCCCCATTTTACAGAGCAAGAAACTGAGGCCCAGAGGGATTATGACTTACCCCAAGGTTACATAGGTTAGTAAGTGGCAGATTTGAGATTTTGAACCCAAAGCCTATGACTGCAGTATTTTTTAGAAGACAAAACACAGTTCCTGGGTTTGGGGTACCAGATGCAGGATACTTGCTATTCAGAACAAGACTTTCTTCACTGTAATCACGAGGTTAATTGATTGGGGAGAAGATTTAGAGAAGCAAAGGATGAGGTCAGCCTCCCTACACTGCTATGTCCTAAAGGTTGGCTTTTTAAAACCCAGGGACAGGCAGCCACTCAGCACACAGAGAAGGAATTGTCCTCTAATTAAGAAACCTGCTTCCAGTTGAGAGACTAGCTAGAGTTTGGCACAACCTGTAATGAAGTCTGAACCATCCCCGGAGCCTGAAGGAACAGAGCCAGGCCTGCTTCTCACCCTCTTCCACCGCAGGGAGGACGAGAACAGTCGCCTGTGGATCACAAAAACCATTTCTCAGGGTAATTGTATCCTCACTTTATCTGAATTTTTGTTCTGGGGAGTTCATACTTCACCTGCTTTGACCCACCCACTCCCACCCCGCCCTGCTCTGCCCTCACTTCACCCTCTTTCCCTGTTGCTATCTGATGCCTGTGTGAGAACCTCGAGGCCACGACTCAGCATTTGTCCCCAAATCCTAGAGATCCGGTTCCCTGGCATCACCATTGCCAAATGATCACAGTTTTCATACTTGAAGGGAGGGGAAAAGCTGTAGCTGAGAAAATAGATATGTGACTTCAGACCCACACAGGGAACATCTTGACATTTAAATCCAATTACCCTTTTCCCCATTCCTGATGAGAATATGATATCAACCAGGAAACATTCTGCTAGATAAATAGATCCTATTCCCCGTTCACTAGGACTTTTTACAGGGCTGACTTTGGTTTCTTCATTCTCTTCACATGAGGCTGAATCCTTGCCCAGTTTGACCAATGACCAAACATTCTTTATAGGAAAACTGAGTAGCCTAAAGGTACTGTCCTTTAGAGGCAGCTAGTGACACAATGAATAGAGTGCTGGGCCAAGAGTCAAAAGGACCTGAGTTCAAAATCTGGCCTCAGACACTTACTAGTTATGTGACTCTGGGCAAATCATTTAACCTTTATTTGCCTCAGTTTCCTTAACTGTAAAATGGGGATAATAGTAGCACTTGCTATTGCAGGGCTGCTGTGAGGCTCAAATGAGGTATTTGTAAAAGTGCTTAGTGCAATGCCCAACACATAGTTGGCACTGTATCAGTGCTTAGTCCCTTCTCCTCCCTTGTCCCTCCCTAAGGACTTTAGCTGAGACGCTTATTCCCTTCCTTTCCCAAACCGCACTACTTTCCGGGCTGGCCAATGAACGCCAGGCTCTGCCACTGTGGAAGCCATGGTGGATGTGAATGGGATGAAAGAACCCTATATCCAGTACCGTTCCCCCACCCCCGACACACACACACACACACACACACACACACAGAGTTCAATTCCATCTTTTTCTTAACGCTAAAAAATAATAGACTCCCACAGAATGAAAAACACTGGGTAAGGAACAGAGCTAGTTCTAAACTCCAGTTCTTGCCTGATAGGGGGAAAGTTTGAATAAGATCTCTTTAGTGAGAAGAGAGGTCATTACAATGAGAAGGAAGAAAGGTGGGGAGAAAAGAAATGATCTTAATTAATTTGTGCCCTCAAACATAACTGTCTTTTCTCCTAACTATGCACCTTCCCCAAATCAGCTTTCCCTTAGTAGGGATTTGGCTCAACTGCTGCACTTGGACTCGGTTATCTCAGCAGCTGGACAGATGTGCAGCATTGCCTGGGTTGCATCGCTGGGACAGCCAGACTCTTTTGTTGCAGTAACCAGGTTGTGTTGCCTGCACTAACCAGGTTGTTGCTATAGTGATTGGGAAGTTTGGCTGTAGTAATTGGGTTGCAATGGCTGATGCAACCATTTCGTTTTCTTGCAATATCTCGGCTTTGTTGCCGTGGGGACTGGGCTGTGTGGCCTCAGTGTTGGCCTGAGAGGGTTTTTTGGGGAGGAGGGTGGAGTTTCGATAACCAGGTAGTGTTGCTGCAGTATGCAGTTTTGTGGCAGTGGCTGCAGTAATTGGATGGCGCTGCATTTCTGCCTATGACGACTAGACTGATTTGTTGCAGTGACCGCTGCATTTGCTGCAGTGAGCACCATGGTGATTTGGTGGTTTGGCTGCAGTAATTGTGCTGCATGGCTGCAGTGCCTGGGCTGTGTTGCCATAGGGACTGAGCTGTGTTGCTGCAGTACTGGGCTGCATTGTTGCAGCAACTGGATAGTTAAAGGTAACCAGCCAAAGTTCTGCCCCCTCTTTCCCTTTCTCATTGACCCTTCCAGGCATTGTAAAAACAATTTGGTAATTTTTCTTTCTTCCTGTTAGTAATATCTGCTGCCATGTTCTGCTCTCTGAGGTACAGTGTCTCTGTGTCTCTCCCTCTCTCTCTCTCTCTCTCTCTCTCTCTCTCTCTCTCTCTCTCTCTCTCTCTCTCACAAAAACACATATCTCCATGGTGGCTTATTTATTTCCCATTCTTGGAAGTCAAGAAATGTAGATGATTGAAATCATCTTAGGTATGGTATAAAGAGCTGAACAGTGGAGTTCTATGACCTGGATTCAAGTTCTGTGTGACCTTGGGCAAGTCACAAACCACATAGCTTTCTGGGCCTCTGTTTCCTCGCCTTTGACACAAGGAGGTAGAACTAAGTGACTTTGAGACTCCCTCCCATTCCTTCAAGACCACCAATCTGTGAAACAGACAATTCTAAATCAACTTTTCTAAGCCCACCTCTACTCAGCCCTGTAAAGGGACCCAGAAGCAGTGACGTGGGCTACCAGGGGAGATCTCACAAGAGGAAAGAGGAACAAGGGCATGGTTCATCTACATACTGGATGGTCATGCGCAGGCCACAATTGTGTTCCTGCCCCTGGCTCCCTCCACTCAGCTCAGAAGCCTCAGTCCCAAGTTGGAAGGTGTCTTCCCTTCCATGGGACTGTCCCAATGTGAAGACGGTGATACTGTAAGGGTCCTTTTCCTCAACCACAGGAGGCATTGTTTTCTGCAACAGGTGCTTATTCTATCAGGCAGAGATGTGGAAATAATGAATGGTTAAAAAATTTCAGGGCTCATCCACTCCGTTGTCTCAATAGACATCCTAAGACTTGGCTGTGCATACATTTGTACTTTTTTATTGCATATACTTACCTCTGTATATCAGTATATACTCATCTGTGTGTGTCTCTTCTTATGCATGTCTCCGTATAGTCTGTACCTTTTTGTGTAAACAAATTCACTGGGTATGAGTATACATCTGTCTATGTGTGCCTGGACCTCCATTTATCTCTGTGTGTGTGTGTGTGTGTGTGTGTGTGTGACTGTGTAAGCTTGTGTGTGTTTTAAATTGTGTACAGGATTCATGTCATCAATTGAAAAATAACATTCCCAAGAGTCCCCAAGTCCCATCCTATCTTTAGGAAAGCAGGTTTTATTATTCTCTAGCGTTTTCCAACCTAGACAGGCCAGGATTCCAAATGAAGTTTGTCCTCTATTGGCCAGACTGAGCATCCCCTAGAAACGAAGGTCAGCCTTAGCTGATTCCAATCTTGGGCTGGTGAGGTTTGTACAGGAAGTGAGGATCTCAACCTGTAACTCCATACGATAGCCAATGGGAGTCACACAAGGAAGAGGGGCATGGTCTGTGTGGTTCATTTAAAGTCCATTTTCCAAAGATGAGAAGGAAATGCTGAGCTGTTGTCTGGGAAAACAAAGCTGGTGTCCATGGAGGCTAGGATGAAATGTAGGAGTCTCTCCTTCGATTCGATTTAATAAGCATTTTATTAAAGCCTCTATATGCACCAAAATAGCATGTGCCAGGCACTGTGCTGGCGCTGATTACACAAAAACAGGAGCAAAAAACTGCCTGTTCTAAAGGAGCGTTCGTTGGTGGGAGGAGGAGAGAGGCGATACAACCTATACAGAGATAACTAAATGCCAAATATATGCAACGAAGATACAAAATAATTTCTAAGGTGGCATGGGGTGGGGTGAGAGTACTAAAAATTGAGGGAATCAGGAAAGGCTTCTTGTAGGAGGCAGAGCTTGACCTTGGGAGAGGGAGCTGTCTAAAAGGCATAGGTGAGGAAGAAGAATGTTCCAGGCATGGGGAGCAGCCTGTGCAAAGTCATGGGGGTAGGAGATGGAAGGTTTTGTTTCAGGCAACAGCAAATAGGCCAATTTGGCTAAATCATAGAGTGCATGGGAGGGGAAGGGGGCGGGGTAATATGTAATCCAGGTCGTGACAGGGAGAGAACTTGTACTTTGTCCAGAAGCATTAGGGAGCAACCAAAGCTTCTTGAGCAGGAAGATGACTTGATTACTCCCCTTGACTACAAGCCAGTCTCCTTTTGCTGGAAACAAAAAAGCAAACAATTCGTTGGAAAATCAAAATTGGGCCCCAAACTGGAGGTAATGTGATGTGTTGGGATGATTACGGGTTGCATGCAGGTGGGAGCCTTCCCTTCCTCACTTGGACAAACCCCTGCCAGAGCCACATACCCTGAACTATGACAAAGTATATTATTGTGGAAGGAGCTAGGAGAGAGTCCCTTGGTTGGAAATTTGCAAGAATAAGGCTGTCTGCCTGGAGTCAGGGAATAGAAATTCTTAACCTGGGGTTTGAGAGAGGGAGAGAGAGAGAGAGAGAGAGAGAGAGAGAGAGAGAGAGAGAAGGAGGACAGAGAAAAAACAGAGGGAGAGAGAGGAGAAAGAAGAAAGAGAGAGAAGAGGGAAAGAGAGAGAGAAAGAGAAGAGAGAAGGAAAGAGAGAGTGTGAAAGGATAAAGAGAGGAGGGGAGGATGTATTTCAATATAATTGGCATTTTTTAATCCTATATATTTTATTTTACGCATTTAAAACCATTCTTCTCAGAAGAGGCCCATAGGCTTCACCAGACTCCTGAATGGGGTCCATGATTCAAAAAAGGTTACGAAGCCCTACATTATAATTTAGATGTTCTGTCCTTGGCCAATGATTCATTATTTACTTTTACTTGCTGATCTCGAAGCATGGTCACAATCTATGAATTTCTGCCAGGAGTTTTCAGAGCAGAGTGTTCCTCTAATTCTAACCATGGGGGTTGTTTGGTGAAATCATTGGCTGACACTTTAAGTCAGTAGTTCCTGTGGAAGTATCCTAAGAAGACCTAGGGAGTGTGGTACAGTAGGAAGAGGGCAGACTCTGATGTCAGAGGACCTGAGTTCAAATCCTGGATCTGTGACTTCTGCCTACCTAACCATGAACAAGTAAGCTGTGTACCCACACACAGAAGCTTTTCTGTCTCCTAACTTGTCATACAGCTCCATCTTGAATTCATGCTCAGCTGGTCCCACTCTTAGCCTTAGTTTATCCTGTGGCAGCCCTCAAGCCCTAACCATCTCCTCCATATACAAAGCAACCATCTGTGTAATGTTGTATATTTCTAAGAAGAATGTAAGCCCCTTGAGGTTGCTAGGAGGTGCAGTGTATAGAATGCTGGTCTTGGAAGAAAACCTGAGTTCCCATCTAGCCTCAGATACTTCCTAGCTAATGTGACCCTTGGCCAAGTCATTTAACCTCTGTCTGCCTCAGTTTACCTCAACTGTAAAATGGGGCCCAAAATAACATCTACCTCATGGAGTTGTTGTGAGAATAGAATGGAGTAATATTTACAAACCTGAAAGCTCTCTATAAATGCTAGCTATTACTGAGGACATCCCCTATTTGAGTTTTGTTCTTGTATCACTTAATATAGTGCAGTCATAGGCACTTAATGGCTGATTTTTTTTTAAATTGAAGTGAATCCCTGAATGTCCAGAAAGGTAGCAAGAACCAGGTTCCACGTTACTAAGGGGCAGCCAGGTGCAAGTAAGTATGGCACTGAATGATGTGGTCAGGGCATCAGTTTGTTTGTTTTCCTTGAGTATACTTATCTGTTTTGAGGGAAGGCTAGTGCAGAGGGGATGGGGAGAAGTTGGTGGGTAATGATGAATACAAGTTAAGAGAGAACATCAAGGATGCATTTAGAAAACAGAAGCGATCAGGAAGCAGTTCAGAAGGACAGACAGACAAGCAGGGCAGTTTTGTTACTGCTGTGTGCAATTTAATATGCACCTTTGAAAACACAAACTATAAGTAATAAAAACACAGTTTCATGTTCAATCCACTTTTTGTTCTTTGTATACTGAAAAATTTGTGTTTCTGTTAGATTTCTAAGGGGAAAAGTTTATAAAAGAAATACACTGGACCTGGAGTTCAAGTTTGAATCCTGGCCCCGACATTTATGATCTATGAGACCTTGGCCAAGTCACTTTTTTCTGGTGTCTCTGTTCCCTCATCCTAGAAAGTCAGTAGTGATACTTAGACTGTCTTCTTCACAGAACTATTATGAATCATAAGATCAGAGCCTCCAGACTGGATGGGACCTTAAAGGTCACTGAACCCAACCCCCTCATTTTATTAATAAGGAAACATACCCAAAGGGGTGTGACTTGTCTAAGGTCTCATACATACCTTGTAAATAGTAGGGCTAGAATTGGAACCCAGATCCTCTGATTTTACATTTCTTTTCTTCTACTGTGTAATTCCACTATCTAGAAAGTGCTCTATAAAGTGCTATATGTCGTGTAAACGTGAGTTTACATTCTAGTGTGTCAGGACTAGAAATGCCAGCTCTGATCACCAGCTTCAGCAAGGCCTGAGCCAGCTCATACTAAGGGGAGAGACGTACACCTTACAAATCAGCAGACACCACAAATCAGTGCCTCGCTTACTGTTTTGCTGATTGTGTGGAGACTTAAGAAAGTGTTAACAATACAGATTAAATTATAGCTTTTCATGCCTATGTTTTAGGGTTTGTTTTTTGGAGGGCCAGCTGTTAAACACTTATTTGGCACACTGCTGGCCTGGCTCTTCAACAACCTGACCTATAGTCCCTAAGGTGAGGCACTAGCTGGCCAGTCAGGGCCCACACCTGCCTCCCTCCCTATGGGATCACTTCTGAGTCCCTCTACTACTCAAACCTCCACATCCAGGCCACAGACCAGGCAGGCTGTTGGAGCCCTGAATACAGAGCAGGAAGTTTCCTCTAAGGAGAGCCATTCTCTCCTATCGCCCTGAAACCACACGTCTACCTTTCCTATCCCACGAGCCATCAGGCACCAGACCCACCCGTGGGACATTTCCTGTAGTCCTCTTTAAAAAAACCAAACAAATACACTTTCCCAGCCACCACACCCTTCTTGAAGTCAAGCTTGCTTATGGATCTCCTCTTAATTTTTTTTTTGATCAGCCTCTGCAGCAAAAAGAAAATTGTATTTTTCAGTTCTCTTTATTTTCCAATAAAGTACAAGTAATAAAGCACATTGCCAGCATCCATTTATGAACCCTCCACACTGCATAAAGCAATTCACTTACAAGAAATGGCCCTGCCAGGGTCCCCGGCATGGCAGGGCCAGAGATTGGGGGGATGGGGATTTGGTCAGCTTGCAAAGTACACTGGCTCCCAAAGGCCCAGAGTGATCCATAGCTGCGCATTCCAGTTGCACCCAGACAGTCTTTGGGTTTTCTCATATTAATAGCATCGTTCTCCCCATTAGTATGCAAATGGATACCATCCGGCGCGGCCTGGCTCCTTCCAGGAGCAGCTCTGTGGTGAGGGCCTTATGAATTTCATTATGAGACGAGATTATTATCAAGTACAGGAGGGGGAGAGCGATGGGGAAGTTATAATCTCTCCTTTTAATAATGAATCCCATTTCCTTTTGCAGTTTGTTTTCTTGCAACAGATGCTGTTGCCAGAAAACTGAACACAATGAAAAAGATAAAAAGGCGAGTAATTAACTCGGCAGTGTAACCTTCCCAGCAGATGTCAGGAGCTCGGAGACAGGGTCCCGAACCTCTCCCGCCTCATTCACGCTTCGTGCCACAGCCAGGCTGCTCACGCAGCCATCCGTATGTTTGGATGATTCATGGCAAAGCGATGTGTCAAGAAATCGGAAAGCAGAATTCCCTGCTGTTCGATAACTGATGACCATTTTTTCTCCAATTAAACTGAAATTGAAGGATCCTCAGACTAAGAAGCACGAGTAAAATAATTAGTGCTTAAAATTGTAATTGCGCTCAGATGTGTTGATGCCCGTGGAAGTTAGCTACAAGTGAACACATATTTAATCCATTAGGGAGGAGCAGTTGCAAATGAAAACATTCTCCCCATCCAGTCCATTCTGAGGAGAGGAGAAGGCTTTTCACCGGGATCCAGGATCCTACTGATGGCTGAGAATTAGACCACCCACGCCAGAGTCTAACCAGTTTTGGAAGGGATTTTGGACATTTGTAATGCCGGTAGTCTTCAGGAATACGTCTTGTCTTGGCCCCACCAGGGTACCCCATGGTTTGCTTAGGAGATAACACCTGACATAACAGCCAGATTTCCTCTGTCTTAATGTCCAGTATAATACCACCCAGTTCTTCTAATACCAATGGCTTGACTAGCACCCAGTATAATGCTCAAGTCTCCCTACACTCTTAGGGTATGATGAGTGTCTAGTCCCCAGGAATTTTCACCAAGATTAGGACCACGGTTGGGGGCTTAGGGGTGTCCATATTTTTTATTGTGGACAGCAGGAGGTCCCCATTGCTTCTGTATACTGGCAGAGGAATGGTGCCAGCTCCACCCTGCACTCTGGCCCTGGAATGGAATCTTTTGGCCCATCTGCAGCAACCATAATTCAGAGAGCTTCAGCATCCTGCTGTTTATCACTTTGACAAATGCAGGAGAAAGTTTGTTATTCTCTGCAAAGATGACACACTTAAACTTAGATCATTCTGCATGCCCTATCGAGATGACCTTGGAATCATTTGTATTCCATGGTCCTCTGTGGCCTCCCTATGTGATACATCCTCTGACTTTAGCTGCCCCTAAAATGATGTTACCTGATTTTAAAATCAGGGAGTGGATAGAGGGCTGTATCTGGAGTCAAGAAGTCCCTTGTTCAAATCCTGCTTTAGACAGTTTGTAGGAGCTGTGTGCACTACTACCAGACTCCATTATCTCCTGGTGGGGCCAAGATGAGACACATTTCTGAAGACTATTATCATTATGAATGTCCAAGGTTCCTTCCAACACTAAGATCCTATGCTCCAGTGACAAGTGTGATGCCTAAACTGTCCCTATGTCCCTTTGTTCTATTCCTCGTTAAGGAAATGCTAACTCTGAGAGGCTCTTTTTGAAGCTGGATGTTTGGGCTGGGATGGTTACAATTAAAAGCTCATTGTCCTAAGGCAGAACGTTTCATTACTTAAGGAACACTTCCCATTCTCCAAACATACTTCAATAGTTTGGGTGTTAAATTAGGTGATAAAAGGTTACTTTTGTCTCAGGGGCTGAAATATGCTCCCATTATTTCTTATCGGCCTCAAGTTAGGAAGGCTTCAATATCATATATTTTAAAGGACTCGTTATCAAAATCCACCAGACTCCATCAAACAACAGAACGCTTGGCTCTTTCACCCAAGTTTGATCCAAGATGGGCGATTTATTTTGTTTTCTGACAAGGAAGATTTCTTTTGGCCTCTGACAGAAGAGATACGATATCTTTTTGTTTTCAAAGTGCACAGAGCTGGGCTTAGAGACCTAGCCATTTCGTTCCGGGGAGTGTGAGAACCAGATACATCTGTCATAGTGGCACATTGTGGGAAGGGGGTGGGATGGGTCTGCTGATGAGAGGCTAGGGGCAGAAGAGTTCCCAACATAATGGAACTTCCTCGAGGGCAGGACCTACTGTTTTCTTTGTATACCAGTGCCTGGCACATAGCAGACATTTAATAAATGTTTGTTAAATGGAATTCTTTGATTTAAAACCATGATTCAGAGAGAGAAAAACTACTCTTCAGCTGGAAAATCAGAAGCATGAGAACCAGCCTTGTTCTTTCTTTCCTGTGCCTCCAGCATTTCTGGATCGTTGCCTCAAGTAGGAGTCACGCTCTCCTTCCCCCTTTGCCTTTCTCCAATCCCCCCACCAGTATACAGCTCACTGGGGCTCCCAGATTCAGCAGTGGGTGCTCAGAGCTGCATCCTTTCCACTAAGCAGTGCTCTTCCCAGCCCATGAATCAGAAGTATACTCTTTATGTCTGGATGCTCTCTATGTCTGGACTGTCCCTGAGGGTGCCCCAGCAGAGTGAGATTGATGAAACCCTGCCATCAAAGTGGCTGATTCATGCAGCATTCACAGGGCACTGTCCTGAGGTTTGGAAGGAAATGAGACCCCAGTGCCCATCCCTAACACCTCCTGCTCACCTTCTCTTTCATGTTTCACCCGTCAGATCAACCGGCGTTAGTAATGGAGAAGAGAAAACCCAGCCAAACACTCTTTGGAGGCCAGAGTCATTCATATTCTTAGAAACCTGGAATCTTTCTGCCCTGTTTATCATGTACAAAGCGCAGGAGAGAGATCGTTAAGAGTCCAGAGAGACAGTTTGCTTAGAAGAGATTATTAGTCTGTTTGGAATCACCCGTCTGAAGGAAGTCCGTCTCTGTATTTTGTGAGCTGCAGGGTAATAAGATGTCACAAGATCCATGTAACACTTCAGTCTTCTATTAACTCCTACCCATTTGCCATTCTGCCTGAGCAGGGGTGGAGCTATCTCTGTAGTACTGTGTTTCTGCTTAGCACATAGGTGAATGGGAAAAAAGTATGTGCGGGCTTATTTTGCTATGTGGGGGAGATAATTTTTACAGAATATACTGACTTGATCCACCTTCCACAATGTACTTCCCTAGGCCTCTTAACCAGGTTATTGAGAGAGTCATTGTGTGTAAAATGAGGAAGTTGGAAATGAGATCTTTCTAGCTCTAGGTCTCTGGTCCTGTCATCTGATTAGATGTGGATGAAGCATCTAGAACAAGTCAGGTATCTCCAACCACTCCTGAATAGCTAGGGCTAAGGCATTAGATTTTTAAACAAATCAATAGCTAAAGCCTTAAAAACTGGAAGAAATAGAGCCAAAACAGCTCAAATTAATGGCAAATGGGATTTGCCATTCTGATGGGACCTTAGAATGTTGGGAGGGCTCCCTCAGTGCTCCTAATAGCCAAGATCCTACAATACTTCCAGGTACCCACAGACTGGCTGGGGATGGGGAAGGAAATGAGTTATATGAGACCAGTAAATTTTAAAAAGCACGAAGTCTGCTCTGTTTTTCTTATGCACTTTGACTCCTAGTACTCTTTAATGTTCTTTCTGGATTGACTCTTTCCTCATATAAATATACACTGAGACACTAATGGGTCTGTTTCCTTTGGCAAGACATGTACACTCCTCAACAGTGCAGACCATGACCCTTCCATGCCTTCCCATTCTGTGATTTTCGTCTACAGCCTTCCATAAAAACTACCACAGAGGATCTACCCAAGGTTCTGAAGGCCTTGAGCCCCTTATAAATAAAGCCTGAAAACATTCCACTTGAATTCATAGGTGCGCTGGGGAGAAGCAAAAGAGGGGAATGACTGCTTGTCCTTCTATTTTCCCTAGGCTGATTCTGGAGAGTGAGTTGGCTCCCCTAGTATGGTAGGGTTTTGACCTCATTTTTTCAGAGAGTATGATAGAAAAGAGGCCCCAGCCTTATCCTCTGACTCAGTGTGAGAAGCTGGTTTCCACTGTGCTGGTTGGGTTACTTTTGAATGGCAGTCTAGAGTTATCCACTGAAGTCAGGTTGGCAGCAGCTCCTTTGGGAGACTGAGATTATAATCCCTACAATTCATGAGACTTCATGTTGTCAAGATCGTAGATTTACCACTGGAAAAGACCTTTAGAGGCCATATAATCCAAACCCCTCATTTTAAAGGAAGGAAACAAGCATTTATTAAACATGTACTAGGTACCAGGCACTGTTCCTCTACAAATATCTCATCCAATCCTCGCAACAACCCATGCTATTTAGTATCCCCGTTTTACAGTTGAGCAAACTGAAGCAGACAGAGGTTAAGCAACTTGCCCCAGATCATTCAGTTAGTAAATATCTGAGACCATATTTAAACTTAGATCTTCCTGACTCCAGGTCCAGCACTCTATCCATTGCTCCACTAAGCTGCCGAGGTGCAGAGATCAAGCAACGTACCTAAATCATTGGAGGCAGCTTGATGTTGTAGATAGTGATGCATGTAGAGTCAGGAAGCATTAGATGCGGGATTTGAACCCAGGTTCTCTGTCTCCAGAGGCAGTAGCCTTTCCGCACCACCGTGTCAAGAAAACAAAGGATCAATTTCCCTAGCTCAAGACCTCTCCAGGTCAGAAATCGGGCCACGTTCCCTGTGACCTCTCAGCTAGTCAGAACCCAGGAGTGGCTCAGCTCCCCACTGACTACATCTTTGGCATTTGTTCAATTCAACAAACATTAAAGTCCTACTATGTGCAAGGCAGTGGACTTTGTCGGTCACTAAGGACTGGTGGTAACAGTAATCACTGAACATTCCTATCACACTTTAAGACTTATATGGTGCTTTTCCTCTTTTACCTTATCTGATCTTGTGAGGTAGGTGCTATTGTCCACATCTTACAGATGAGGACTCTGAGGCTGAAAGAATTTGTGACTTGCCCAGGGTCACACCCAGCTAGGAATCACTTGAGTTCTTTCTGACTCTCAGTCCCGCACCCGCATGCCAGCCTGCTTCTCGGGGATGAGCTACTAATTCCATCCCACTTGTTTCTAAGACCTTCAGCTGAGCAGAGATCATTCATGTGACCTTGATCATGGGACACACTACAGATTCATCAGAACCAGAACTGGCATAACCAGGTATTGGGGAGGGGGAGTTGCCCTTGGGCAGAAGATTTAAAAGGTACAAAAGTTTAACACTTGTACTCCTTAGCAGTGCAGGGGATGAGGCTCAGATGTTGATCTAGCAGTAGTAGATTCAGCTTATGCATGGGTGGGGGAACAGTGAACTGCCACAGACTGGTCACTCTTTGCTTTGGTCCTAGAAAGAAATCCCCGTCCTGCACTGCTCCCTCCCCTCCCCAGGACTTCCCCATCCTTCTCTCCTTTTCAGCAAACTAATATCTTTGTCACTCTCTCTACGTAGATGCAACAACGTTTCTCTCTTCTAGGGCCAGTAAAAAATCTCTGTGCTCCCTTCTCTCCACAGGCTGAGTCAGAGGAAGCCTCAAAGAGTCCTCTACAATTCAGAAAAAAGAACATGGGACCCCAAGTCATATGTGTTAGACTGGGTGACCTCCCTGGTCGCTTCCAACTCTCAGAATCCTCCCCCCGCCACTCTAACCCAATATACTAACTAATGTTCCCTTTCACTCAACTGAATTTGTCTTAATTATTTCAGTATTATCCTCATATCACATGTTCCAAAGTTGTTTGAGGGGCACATTTCCTAGTACTTGCCCTGTTTGACTCTTCATGACCCTATCTGAGGTTTTCTTGGCAAAGATATGGGAGTGCTTTGCCATTTCCTTCTTCAGCTCATTTTACAGATGAGGAAGCTGAGGCAAACAGGGTTAAGTGACTAGCCCAAGGTCACACAGCTAGTAAGTGTCTGAGGTCAGATTTGAACTTGGGAAGAGCTGTCTCCCTGCTCCAGGCAGGGCACGATCCACTGCGCCCTCTAGTGGCCGGCACTTGCCCTGCTTGTTGCTATTTGCCTCTATGGTAGTCTCCCCAGATACTGAAACTGCTGGTTACAGCTCTGAGAGTCATCACCCCTGCCAGCAGGACAAGGGAAGGCATCCATATCCTAGCGAAGGGTTCATAAGGATAGTTCCTGGTAACACAAGAGATATTCTCCCTAAAATCAAGAGCCAAACAGAACAGAGTCAGAGCTAGAAGGGACCAAGCTTAGAAGAGGGAAGTAAACCTGTGATTTCACTGGTTTAGGGAACTCCTCATAAAGCAGTTCCCTCTACCAATAGATACAACTTAAATAAACTTAGAGAATTTCCTTAGGGAACCTGAGAAGTGGCTTGTCCAGGAGTCACACAACCTATGTATGTCAGAGGCAGGATTTGAATCCAAGTATTTCTGACTCTGAGGCCAGCCCTCCATCCACTAAGCCACATGACCTCTCAGACATCCTATAGATCAGCCAATCTAACTTAACATTTTGCAGATGAGGAAACAGAGACAGGAAACAATTTCCCCAAGGTCACATAGTTAACCAGTGGCAGAGCTGGGCTGAGAAGGTGGGCCCGCAGACTCCCAGGCCAAGGTTTGGTGAGCCAGCCTGCCAGCCTGTCTTGCTCTTCCACAAACCAACACATCAGACAGCAGGAATCTCCCATGAGCACCCCACGGTGCCGCTGACAGTTCATGATAGGGCAGCCCCTTATCCTTTAACCGGCTCTAGAGCAGAAAATATGCTAATCTCTGTTGTAAACATCCTCAACGTGATTTATAACCACCATGCAATGTTGTATTTGGAGTCACACAGCCAACGCAGTAAATCAGGTTGTTAAAAGAAATGACATTCTATCCTGCGGAGGATACACTTGAGCTGTGGGGCTCTCCCTGATCTCCTGTGCAAGAGAACCACTCCCAGCCCAAGCCCTGACACCTTCTCCATCCCTGCCCCCAAGTCTCCATCACCAGGAACTGAGACTATTCATTTATGCTCAGAACTAGTGGTAGACAGAGCTGGATGTGTTAGAACAGCCCATCAAGTTTGGATGGAGGAATCAATCATTCAAACAAGAATTTATTAATTTATTATGGTGCTTTGCATATAGTTACTACTTAATATATTTTTTAATTCATTCATTAAGTGCTCAACCATGCGCCAGGCACTATGTTTAATTCTGGAGATATAAAGAAAAAGCAAAAACAGTCCTTGCCCTCAAGAAGCTTACATTCTATTGTGGGAAGACAATGTGTATGTAAATAGGTATATATGTAAGACATACACAGAGTCAAGATAGGGTAACTTTAGAGGGGAAGGCACTATGACAGGGATGGAGAACCTTTGGCCACATGTGGCCTTCTAGATCCTTGGGTGTGGCCTTTTGACTCAGTCTAAGTTTTACAGAACAAATCCTTATGTTTAAAGGGATTTGTTCTGTGAAGTTCAGATCCAGGCAAAGGGCCACACCTGAGGACCTAGAGGGCCATATGTGGCTTCAAGGCTTCAGGTTCCCCACCCCTGCACTAGGAGGTGAGAGGTCTGGGGAAGGGCTCCTTAAGGAGGTGGCATCTCAGCTGAGACCTAAAGGAGCCCAGGGATTTGAAGAGGTAGGAGTGAGGTACAGCTATGAGGGACAGCCAGAGTGTGTGAAGAGCAGCAGGCAGATGAACACAATTGGATGGGGGAGTAGCACAAGGTGGATTATGAGAAGGAAGACTGGAAAGATAGAAAGGGGCCAAGTTGGGAAGCCCTTTCAATCTCCAGAGAGGATTTTATGTCATCTTAATGGTCATAGGGAGCCAGTGTAGATGAATAGGGGATGACACTGTCAGGCCTATAGTTAAGTACAGTTACTTTGGTGGCTGTGTGGAGGATGGATTGGACAGAGGATAGACTCAGTGTGGCAAGACCAAGCAGAAAGCCATTTTGATAGTCCACATGGGAGGTGATGAGGGCCCAGACTAATATGGTGGCTATGTGAGTGGAGAAAAGGGGACATATATGACATGATGTGGAGAAAGAACAAATAAAATTTGACAACCGATTAGATATGTGGGGTGAATGTTGATGAAGAGTCCAGGATGACATGGAGTTGTGAGCTGGGGTGCTTGGAAGGGTGGTGGCGACCTCAATAGAAACAGAAATTTGGAAGATGGGTTGGGTCCGGGAGAAAAAGATAATGAGTTCTGTTTTGACTACATTGAGTTTGAGATGCCAATGGGACATCTAATTTGAAACACCTAGCATGGAATTCAGGAGAGACATGAGGGGTAGATATATAAATCTGGGCATCATCTTCATAGAGGTAATAGTTGAATGTGCGAGAGCTGATAAGATCACCAAGAAGGCAGGAGAAAAAGAGAAGGGGGCCAAAGAGAGAGCCCTGGGCGGCACTAACAGTGAATGTGACCTGTAATGAAAAGGAGACTAAGAAAGAACAGCAAGATCAGTAGGAGGAGAAGTCAGTGTCACAAAAAACCAGAGAGGAGAGAATATGGAGATGAAGAGGCTGGTCAGCATTGCCAGATTTGCGCAGAGAGATCAAGAAGGCAGAGGACTGAGAAAAGGTCATTAGATTTGTAAACCAAGAGGTCATTGGCAACCTTGGAGAGAACAGTTTTAGTTGAATGATGAGACTGGAAGCGAGATTGAAGCAGATTTAGAAGAGTAGGAGGAGAGGGAGCTGGACGATTGATTGTAGATAGCTTTTTCCAGGAGTTTAGGTGAGGACAGATGGGATGGTAGCTCGTAGGGATGGTAGAGTCTAGTGAGGATTTTTACAGGATGGAACCAGTTAGGGAGAGATTGAAGATTGGGGAAGGGATGATCATGGGGATGATCAACTGGAAGCAGTGGGATGAGAAGGGATCAAGGATACGTGTGGAAGCTTTGACCCAGCAATAGAAGGGCCACCTGAGACAGAAGTGAAGGAGGAGATGGGGCAGAGGATGGGGGAGGGAGATGTCTCTTATAGGCTTTTTCCTTCAGAGAAACATACCCAGAACGGCCACCCAAAATGCAGAGAATGATCAGCCCTGTGTCCTTGGTCCCGGTTGTTCCTTCCGCCAAAGATTCAAAGGCTGAACTGGTCCCCACCCACTTTTGTACTGGCATTGCATTCATGTCAAGCATCAGTAGGAGCAAAGGGACATTTGTGTAGTTGTTGCCCTCTGCCACAATACAGTGACCCCTAGAGGCAGTGTTGTAGAATGGGAAGAGAATTGGATTTGGAGTCTAAGAATACGGGTTCAAATCCTAACTGCTTCTTATTACTACCCATGTGTCCTTAGCCAACTGACTTAATCTCTCTGCTCCTCAGTTTTCTCATCTCTTAAAAAATATGAAACAAACTGAGGATGTTGAACTAGAGAGATGAACTGTAGGTTCAATGATCTCTTCTCATTCTAAATCTATTATCCTATGGTCCTATGACCATGGTTTCTGAACTATGCCCCTTTCACTGTGGCTCCTGGATTGCATCTTTTTCACTATAGCCCTTGGACCATGATCCCTAAGCCCTGGCCCCTTTACAAGCTCCGTTAGAGCTTGATTCACCCATCATATGGAGCTCCTTGAGGGCAGAGACTGTCTGTGGTCTTTCTTTGTGTTCCTAGCCCTTAGCACAGTGCTTGACACATAGCGAGTGTTTAATTAATAGATAATTATTGGCTGACTTGTTGATAGGCACCTTTTTTGTGGCTCGGGGACAATGATCCTTCCACTGTGACTCCTAGACTCTGGCCTTTTCTTTGTGGCTCTTGGACTATGTCCTCTGAATCATGGCTCCTAGATCATGGCCATGTCATTGTGTCTCCTGGATTATGGTATTTTCTTTGTGACTCTTGGACTTCCCCTTTGGCTCATAAACTCTGGCCTCTTTTTTGTGGGTCTTAGACCCTGCCCTTTGCATTGGGACTCCTGAGCTGGGCCACTTCACTGGGATGCCAGACTATAAGACCTTAGCACCATGGCCTCTGAATTGTTTTGCTGCTCTCTGTGCAATAGGAGACTGCATGATCTTTGCAAAGAGAGCAAAATGAGATAGAGCTACAGGAAAGTCTGTCCCAAGCTCTCTCCCTGAGCACAGGGTGAGAACCAAGTAATGAAAGATGTCTGCTTCACTCCTATCAGGGATACAATTCCCCCCACACAAGAAGAAAGACATCTTACATGTGTATCACCAACTGTGTCTATAAAGAGCATTTACACCTAGATCACAGTCTCAAGAGCTACAAGGGACCTCAGAGACCATCTGGTGCCACCCACACCTGGATCCAGCTCCACTCCACAAAATTCCTTCTGCCACATCCAACCATGGGACCTGAGCCCAGACATTCCACTTTGGGATAGCTCCCATTGTTAGGAAGTTTTTCATGACCTGAAGCCTAAATCTACTTCTCAGACATCTTTCATAGACTGTCCTAGTTGTACCTAGTTGTGAGGCTAACCTGAACAAGTCTTTTCCACAAGGCAGGCTTTCACATACCAGAGGATGACTATTCTAAGATGTTTGCCTCATCATCATTCCTTCTGCCCAGGCCGTCTCCTCCTGAGCCAGGAATCAGGATTTTCATCTGATCCTCACAACAGCCCTATGAGGGATCCAGGGCAGAGGTTATTACTTCACTTTTACAGATGAGGACACTGAGGTTTATATGAGGAACGTGACCTGTCTAGTTAATGACAGAGCTGGCACAGGAGCCCCTGACCCTGACCTCAACCTCTTTTCACTGGATCATGACGCCTTTCATAGGGATATGAAATAACCCAAAAGGGTGGTGAGGAGAGGGCTGACACCTGCATTTATTGTATTCCGGAAAGACAGCATCATGTTGCCTCTGACATAATCTAAATACATCGGACAATTGAAAACATGCTAAGTGGCATTTCTAGTGTTTAATTCTGGTTAACATTTCCCTGCCTAACACTAATAAGAGAATCATGATGTAGCAATGTGAAGTCACTGGTTCCCTGGGATGTTTGGAGATGAGTCAGGCAGCTATAGAAGCTTTGTCTGAGTCCTTCATTCCAGGGAGTCTCTCAAAGGACCAGGATGCTCTCATCTTGTGGTGACAGGTGGCTCCTAGCTTAATTCTGAGCTGCTATGTGACATCAGATCACTTTTCCTCTGGGCCTCAACTTCCTCCTATGGAAAATGGAAAAAACCCATCACTCCTTTTCCTTCCTCCTAGGAGCATGTAGGACTCAGAGCATGCCCAGGAGGTGGGAGGATGGAGGAGGGTGCAGCTGGGGCATTAGAGAAGCTGACATCAGCGGAAGAAAGACTCGTCATTCACTCCTGTAGGGGAGCATACTATGCCAAGTCTATCTAGAGGAAGGAAGAGATTGAATAAGGCATTAGAAAGAATGCTGGATGGGGCTTAAGGAGCTCTGTCACTGATTAGCTGTGTGAGTGGGGAATCTAAATGTCCAACCTACAATAAAAGAGACTGAGGCAGAGGTGTGAGCCAGTGACACTTTGTTAGAGTCCATGGTCCCTCTAATGAAGTGGACCAGATCTTCCTCGTGATCTGGGATGCCCCCTTCTTCCAGGACCTTGTTGTTATAGGGTTTGATACCTAAATATGCAAAAGAGGCATGGCAAAATATAGAATCTCACCAATTGATAGACCTTGCTCTTGAGGGCCAAAAATGACATATCAGCAGGTCATAGGCTGGGTGAAGCATGAGGCATCTTCACTGACTAAGTGCTCATAAGATGGTCATAAGAGAGTCACCTGCTCATATTGGACAAGAGAGAATGATCCAGAAGTACAAAAGTAAGTTGGGGGACTTTTTAAAGCATCAAGGCATCCCACTCATGCTGGGTTTGGACATGGAATTCGAGCAAAACAGGATGGAGATATCCTTGTCAGCATTCTTGTGGTTGCACAAGTGAGCCTCATACCTTGGTAAACAAGTAGTGAATGTTGCATCAAACTGAATAATAGTGTAGTATTATATTAATTATATTATTTATATTTACTTATATATTATATAATATATAATTATTAATTAATTATAATTATATTACATTATTAATACTGTAGGAATAAAGTAGGAGTACAAATGAATTATTTTTCATGTGACCTTGGACAAATCACTTCCCTTCTCTAAGCCTCAATTTCCTTATCTGTACTTGATGACCACTAAGGAGACTTCAAGGGGTCCATGAAGAGGTTCCCTGGGGAATTGAGAAGGTCATGAAACAGACAGAACCTGTACAAACATCCACCATCGACGTGTGTGGCAGCTCCAGCCAGAGAGGTTTGAGGAGAGAAGGAAAGACAATAGGAAGCCTTAATCCTGAACTGGCCCTCACCCCCGGGCCTTGGCCTAAGCTAGTTCTTGGCCCTAAGTTGCTCCTGACCTTGACCTAGTCCTTGGCTATAAACTATTCCACCAGATGCCCCCCAGGAGTGCCCTGGGTCAAACACAGGCAATGCCATCTCCCAGTATCTGCTAGGCAGGTGCCCCAGATGAGTGCAATATGAACTTGCAAGTTGTTGTTTCCCTAAAAGTAATAACTACTGTGAGCCATGACAAAGGCTCAGGGTCAAATTCACCTTTGGCAGCCAAGTTTGAGAGAACAAAGAAAATTAAGCCCATCCTCCCTGACAGTTAGATTAAACATGGGTCCCCTAATGCTGTGAGCCCCTCCTGCTGTCTCCTTGGGCAGTCCCCATGTGCAGGCTGGCCCTGAGAACCATCTCGGCTCCTGGGATTCCACTTTTGATGTCATACAGTCTGTGTCAGGGCCAGTCAACAGTCCTCCTGCCATCCTGCCCTCCTCTCCCTTTGTCCCATCTGGCTGGTCCACTCAGCCAAGCCAGGTGTGATGTGGCAAGGCGGAAAGACAGCTGAACTTGGAAGCAGCAAACCTGAGTTGAAGGTGCTGCTCTGGCATTTACTAGTCATGTGATGCAGGCCAAACACTTCACGTCTAGAGCCTTAGCTTCTTCATCTGAAAGATGGTGTAAGAGGAATATTCTGTATACTCGCCCTAATAATTATAGAGGGTCTGGGTTTTTTTTCAATTGAATCAAGCAATAAATCAAAGTTATGAACTAGATGTTTCTATTGAATCAATCAATCAAAGCCATAAACCAGGAACAAGCAATCAGTCAAAGGCGGAGTGAAATGCTTTTGAGCCATTGGATAAAAGGAAATTATGTCACACAGAAATCGTGGTTCACTGAGGAGATTCACTCAGGCAGGCTTGGATAAAATCAGCAAGCCAGTTTGGAATCCAGGGTATTTCAGTAGCAGCCCAGCCCAGTGTGGAGCAGCTTTAGCCAAGCCTCTGAGAAGGAACCACTTAGGTGATGTGGGAGACTGCATCTCTGCGCCACTGTTCTCTACCTCCCTGCCTTGCCCAGAAGATGAATGCTGGAATGTCAAGAGATTTGGACTGCTCATTGGTGACCTCAAAATAGTAATGACTAACAGCAGCGTCTTCATTTGGAGCTGAAGACAAACTAGATACTATGGAAAGGTGGATTCAGGACTCTACAAGGAGCCCAACAGAAACCTATGTCTAAGGGGAATTTTATGACTACATAGAGTGAGATATGGACTTCTATCCAACTGGGAGCCAAGGGTTACCCCTTTGCCACATCGTTAAACTTGAGTTCACCTTCCCCCATACTCTGTATGCACTTGTGCCCTAATTCTTCATGACCCTATTTGAGGTTTTCTTGGCACAGATACTAGAGTGGTTTGCCATTTCCTTCTCCATCTCATTTTACAGATGAGGTACTGAGGCAAACAGGGATAAGTGACTTGACCAGGGTCGCAGAGCTAGTTAGTATCTGAGGCCAGGTTTAAACTCAGAAATATGAGTCTTCCTGACTCCAGGCCTGGCACTCTATCCACTGTGCTACCTAGCTGCACTACCAAGTATTTATACTATACTGCCTTAGTGTCCACCTATTAATAAACATTGACTCAGGCTAATGATATCAACAGATACTTCATGGGGGAATTACACTAATGGGTACTCATGAGCAATATGATTAAATGGATCCATCTTCTGAGGTTTGCCCCTAGAAACCTGAGGGGAGAAATAATAGCCACCCTTAGGGGCTCAACTTACTAGTCCAGGGCTAATTGGGAGAGTGAACCCAGAGCCCTTGCTGTAACAGCAATAGGAATACTTGCACTACCTACCTTATAAGGTTGTGGCAAGGAAAAAAATCTTTGTTTCCTCTGAAAGAACTAATACTCTTGGAGGGCAAGGACTATTTCATTTTTTGTCTTTGAATTTCCATAATTTGTCACCATATCTGACCCCATGGTAAGAGATTAATAAATGTTTATTGATTATTTGATTGACTGAACCTTTAAGCACTATATAAATATGAGTTGTTATTTTTATAATTAAGCCTGCCTAGCCAGATTGTCTGTGGGGCCCTTCCTGGGGGCGGGGGAGAGAAGGTGGAAAGAGGGCTGCCTGTATCCTTCCCCTGTGACTAAAGTACTAGCCAGTGTGAGAGATCACGCATGGGCCCCAGGGCGCCTGAGCACCAAGATGTTCCCCAGCAACGATTCTTGCCTTTTTGTTTTCGTTTGTGCATAACAAGCCAGCTTGTTGGTGAAAAATAAAACAGATCGGGTAGCAAACCCAAGGAGATGTGGACTGGACCGTGAAAAGCAGCTCCTTTAGCAATTCTGAGCCTCAGTAGAACATAATTGTTGGGCACCAGGCTCGGGAACATCAATAACATTTCACATCATGTTTGCCCTGGTGTGTGTGTGTCTGTGTATGTGTGTATGTTGTGATGTATGAAGTTGTGTGTGTGTAGGCGTATATTGGGATGGGCCTGTGTACCATTTAGTGTAAGTGGATGCTGTATGTATCTGTACCGTTGGTGTGTATGTGGATACAAATGTGTACACACATACATATACACCCACAGGCCTATGTATTACTGTGTGGTATGTGAATGTGAATGTATATATGTATATAGGTGTGTGTGTGTACACACACACACACACACACACACACACGTACATGTATATACCTATGTGTATGTATACATTTGTGCATGTATTTTGGTGCTGACTTTATATGTTTGTGTCTGCATGTGCCTTGTATCAGTGCATATGTCTTTGTGCATGCATATTATACCCTATATGGATGCTTTATGTGGGTACATTGTCTTCGTATGCACATACCTGTATGTGTACTGTGGTGTTATGTGTGTATGTATGCATGTGTCTGTATGTATTGTGATATACGTGATATGTGTACCTGTGTTATTTGTGTGTCCATAAATGTATATGCACATGCCTACATGTGTATAGGATGTGCTTGTGTGTGGCTGCGTATGCTTGAGAGCATGTGTGTATATCTGCGCATATTTATGTGCGAGTATGAGTACCCATCTGTCTGCTTGTGGGTCTGCATGTGAGAATATCTGTCTACGTAGTTCCTTCAGGCTGACTTCACACTTTTAAGTTTTCTCTTAGGGCGTGTATTGTAATCTTTACCTCTGCCTATCAGTAAGTCTCTGAGTTGGGATTTGTCCTTGAGTATGGGACACCCTTTCCTCCCCCCTCCCCACATCCCCCAAAAATACATCAGCTTCTGACGATCATCCCCACAGCTTCATGTGTCAATATTTGCAGAAGGTAAATCTGAATGAAGGCAGTGAATCAGCTGTGACCACAACAGTCCACATAATCTAAGAGCTAATATGCCATCTAGAAAGCAGCGAGCGCCTCAGCAAGGTCCTTATCCCTAGCTCGGCTTTGGACTCACCCACATTGAGTGGACCTTGAGTAGATCACGGCTGGGTCTCAGTCTCCCCAAAGGGGGGTGATAAGCCCTGTCCTGCCTTCCTTCCAACCAGAGCTGTTGTGAGAATCGAATGGGAAGGTCCACATAAGTATTTTTTCAAACACAGTGGGATAGAAATGGAAGCAACCGCTATCACGATATACATACACATATACATATATACTATATACATATACAACTACACACACACACACACACACACATACTAACAGAGGAATATCTTTTGATGCTTAGGATGGAAGTTGCTTCTCTCTCCCTCACTCTCCTCATGCCCGTAATAGACTCTTAAACCTTGTCTGTCTATATTCTTCTCTGGCTGCTGTAGGTGACAGAAGTAGGTATGGCTGTTATAGAAAAGGCAGGCACCAAGGCTCCATAAGAGGTGGGCACTGGGGCTGAGAGACAGGTATGGTTGTTGAAGGAGGGTGGGCAGGTGCTGGGCCTCTAGGAGAAGTGGGCACTGGAGTTATCGAAGGGGTGAGTACTGGGGTTATGGAAGAAAGAGGCCCTAGACATCAGGGGTTCTTACCTCATCTAGTGAAGTCTAGGGACCCTTTCTCAGAATAATGTTTTTAAATGCACACAATAAAATACATAGAATTACAAAGAAAATCAATTACATTGAAATCTAAGGCATCAAGTTAAAAACAAAAACAAATTCATAGACCCTAGCTTAAGAACTACTACTCTAGGGGCATTCAGAGGGGTGGGTGCCAGGGCTATAGGAGGATGCAGATGAAAGGACAAATAGACTCCATGTTGTCACAAAGAGTCTCTGAATGGTTAGCTCTCTAGATATACTTATTCATGACTATCCCTCCCTCCCTCCCTTCCTCCCTCTCTCCTTCACCTGTCTTCATCTCGTCCTATTAACTCTTGGTGATTTTAGTTTCTCTAGGGCCAGCTAGGTTAGAAGGGGCCTCCAAGTAAAGGGACAGCTAGGTGGCACCATAGTTTATAGAATGCTGGGCTGGAAGACTCCTCTTGTTGAGTTTAAATCTGGCCTCAGACACTTACTAGTTGTGTGACCTGGGCAAGTCACTTAATCTTCATCTGTAAAATAAGCTGACAAAGGAAATGGCAAACCACTCCAGTGTCTTTGCCGAGAAAACCCCAAATGGGGTCCCAAAGAGTCGGACACGACTGAACAACAATGACAAAGTTCCCCTGGCTTCCAATCCAGGGGTCCCCAAAAGATGGCTTAAACCACTCCACGTTTTTGTTATAAAGGTTGTTGAACCCTGGCACCACCTGGCCATTACATTGACTGCCTCATCCCCCTTCATTGGCAAGAGGGAAATGGGTTTTTAATAGCATTCTTTGTCTTCTCTTCCATTTCACGCAAAGCCAGGCAGCAAAGAATGATTCTGGTCAGGCCCAACTCCCCAACCTCCCCTTCATACCCTAGAAGAGTCCGAAATGAAGGCAGCTCCGGCTGTTTTTCTATCTATATAATTCACAGACTTAGACTTTTCTTTCACATCCCACAAAGTGATTCAGGCTGCAGAGAGGCCCGAGTGGATGTGAAAACTGGTTTTCACTTTCTCCCTGGAATGAGATTTTGGTAGCCCAATGCTTTGTATGCATTTAATGGTGAAATCCAGCCCCATAACCACTGCCCTTTCATTCTTGATTTCCATTTTCAGGGCTCTTGATCCCTAATGAGCACCAGGGTTCATTATGAAGACTTTGGGAAGCTCTCCTTCAACAGTCAGTCTGTGGGGTTGTATGGCCCCATCCCCCATCAGTGTGTGAATGCCCATGGGGAGGGTGCCCTCAGTGGCTTGGGTGGTGTTTGGAGAGAATAATTATGGATGGCCCTGCACTGTTGTGATTTAATAGCATTTCGATCGGGAGAGATGAACAAGCATTGTCAAAGCTGGCCAGGGCTATCCTAACCCAGCTCCCATGCACAGACACTAGGAAGATGACAAACTCCCTGGGAAGTTAGAAGAATAGTTAAAGGTAATGATGCATGGAATGGTCGACTGATATATCAAAGATGGGATGCCGCCTTAGGACCCTGCTTGAGTTTATCAAATGGTACAGATGGGATTTCTGACAAAATGAGTGAGAAATAAAGCTTTACCACAGCTGTAAGCGGACGGTGCCATCAGGAGGCCTCTTGCCTTTCTGCCCCCAGCCTCCTCCTCCTGACTGATGCCACCAGTCTCTGACTGAAAGGATGACTGGCTGGGTACGGTGACAGCTTGTGGGCTGACCACAAGGAGGCAGGCTAGCGTCTCCACCTGTGGCAGAGGGGAATTCTGAAGACTTGAGCTTGAGAGGATTTCAGGGAAATGGTCCAGGAAGAATTTAGTGTACATCCGGACCCCTGGCTACAGAATGGAAATTGTCTCTCTGAGAAAGGCTGCTGCCAGGAAGCATACATGGAGGAAGGGATGAGAGAGGTCTCCAGAGAGCCAGAAAAACTTATCTGAGGCACTGAGGGGAGAACTCAACTCAATTTGTCCCCAAGTGTTTGAAAGACAATATGGTAGAGAAGAAAGAACTCTAGACTTTTAATCAGGAGGGACTTAGTCTCCGGTTCTTGACCAACTGACCCTGCGCAGGTAATTTGACCTCTTTGAGGCTCAGTTTTCTCATCTGTAAAGTGGGGATAATTGTTATTACCACCTCAACCATTACATGCTCAGTCCTACACTCAACTGTGTTGTGGGAAGAAAGAGGAGACATATACCTGCCCTCAGGGATTTCACCGTCTTACTAGGAAGATAAGGTTCTGCTATACGAAAAAAAATGTGAAAATTGGACAACTCCATACGGTAGCAAGATTGTACAATCAAGAGCTGACAAGTGTTCAGACACACCACTGTGGGACCCAAGAGGGCCCTTCCATGACTGAGTATTCTCGAACTCTCCAGAGTTAACTGAACCTTTTGGCTGAGTTGTAGGAGAGGAAGAAATGACAATCCCCCAAGAAAAATGAGTGCCTCTTTTTGGGGTAAATGGAGCAAAAGAGGAAAACCACCAAGAAACAACCTGATGACAGAACGTACATGAAGTCCGTGCCTTTGGCCAGAGATGTCAGCACCTATGGGGGTCCACAGATAGATGTTCAGCACTCTTTAGGGTCTATATCTGTGGGGAGAGAGATATTTGGTATGTGTTGGAACCGGTGTTCTTTAGCAGAGAGGTTGGGTCCATCTCAGTGATCAGAGAGATCTTTTAAGGTCTGTGTCCTTGGCTACAGACATCTTTGGGGTCCGTCCATTCCCTTCCAGGGCTTTTTAGGGAATGGCTCATCACACATTGGGGCCAGGAGTAATTTACATCATAACTGGGCACTGGTAAATGGAGAGTCAGTCATCTGGGCTAGACTCTGAGTACTGCAACATGGAGCAATGTGGAGAGATCATTCTCCCGCTGTAGTGCCAGAATCCTGTAATGAGGACTCACGCTGGTTGGCTCCTAACCCTCGATTGCTGGAACATTTCTGTCCCATTAAAAGATGACATATTGCCCGAAGATAGTTTGATAAACAGCCATCAGAGCTGTGCTTAGCGGTGTGTGGAGTTATACTTCATTGGCTATATTCCTGCCAAGAAGTAGCGTGTCCATAATGAGAGTATGGGAAACACGGCCAGGGCAAAGCTGCACCGATCCCGATACCCCAGCACCGTCCTCCCATGCAGGGCTCATTTGTATTTCCTCATCACTTGTCACTAAATTGTAGGACTGGGCAATTATTTCCTGCAGAGTTGCAGCAGGTAAAGGGAGCCAGGGAGGGAGGGAAGGAGTGGGAAGCAGGTATTCTGAAGGAGGGTAAATGTGTCATTTAATAGTGTTAGTCATTCCACATTCATTGCCACTTAGCACGAAGAGGATGGCTTCTGTGATGCTATCATGCCTCCCAACACCGTGACCAGACATGATGGGTTCAGCATGTGACACAATGAGTAAAAAGGCTGGGGTTCTAGTCCAAGCTCAGCCATTAGCTCACTGGAGATTTTGGCAAGTCATAGTCCATTCCCCCATTAAATGAAGATGCTATGTCCCCGTCTCACCTCACTAGAATGTTAGGAAGAACAAATGGGAACATGAACCTTTGGAAGGTCACACCATCACCTTCTTCCTTTCCTTGGAGAGGTGGGGGTCTATGGATGCAGAATGTTGAATGTGGCATCAGTCAGAGTCACCAGCTCATCTGGTTTTGCTTAAATTTTTATTTGAAAACTCAGTGGGGGAAGGAGACATGACAGGAAAGAGTTATTCTGAAAATGAGGATGGAGGATAGAGACTAGACCTGTGACTTTATTGTCACCAGAAATTCCTAAGTAAGCAAACTCTCTCTGCCAATACAAATCACCTTCTCTGCCACTTGTAAATCTTACAGATTTCATAGAACATTGAAAGGGGCAGTGACTTGTCCAAGGTCACCTAGACAGTATATGTCAAAGGCAGGACTTGAACCCAGGTCTTCTTGGCTTTGAGGCTGACTTCTTAGCTACTATGTCACACTGCCTGTACATGGGAAACATTTAAATATGAAAAACCAAAAGGCATGTGTCTGAAAATGAATATTGTAAAAAATGGAAGGGAGGGAGGGAGGAAAGGGAGAAGAAGGGAAGGAAAGGGGGCAATTAGGGTATTTGCAGAGTCTTCCTCATGTCCTTTTTGCTGTTCTCCTCTACCTTCTCCCCAAGACTAACAGACTTCTGGCCAGTGGTATTATGAAGCATGTCAGTGTGGTCAGGAAGTCACAATGAAGAAAGAACTGTAGTTTACTGGCCAGGCTTGTTACCCTTCAGGAATCAACCTGCATACAATTTTCTGGATCCTTCTAGATTTTCCTGGTTTTTCTACCTCCATCCATGATCTCACCAGCTGCACCCACTCAGGAAGTAAAATCGGAAGGGTCCTCTCCCCCTCATCCTTTGTCTTTGACCTCATGAGCCTCAGCAGTAACAGGAGGAAGTTCACCCCCTCGCGTGGCGTGGCCTGATCATGTAGCATGATATGGGAGAAAGTTCAATTTGCATCAATAGCTCCCTGTCCAGGTATAGTCTATGTTATGGAAGCCTCAGGAGGAGAGGACATATTTATCTCTGTCCTCTCATAAACTCATAGACTCGTTATTACACTACATACATATGTGGCACAGTTATACAGTATCTGTGACATGGTTCATTTTTTACCCCAGGAATCACTCCCTGGATGTGGATATATCTGAAAATTCCTATGTCACAACACTGTATAACTCATAGCATATATAGCATATAATACCCAACACATAACAGAAGATAGATAGAGAAATAGATGGATGAATGGATAGATAGATAAAAAGATGGATGGATAGATGGATAGATAGATAGATAGATGGATGGATGGATGGATAGAAAGAGGGATGGATACATGGATGGATGGATGGATAGATAGATAGATAGATAGATAGATAGATAGATGGATGGATGGATAGAAAGAGGGATAGATGGATGGATAGATAGATAGATAAATAGATGGATGGATGGATAGAAAGAGGGATGGATGGATGAATAGATAGATAGATAGATCATGACATGTAGTATGCATCATGGACACCATTATAAGACACAGCATGTAGCATGTGAAAATGAACTAACAATAGCTAGCACTTACATAGCACCTACTATGTGCCAGGCATTGTGCTAAGCACTTTACAAATATTTGAACCTCACAACAACCCTAGGAGTAATCCACATTTAGTATTATCCCCATTTTACAGTTGAGGAAACTGAGGCAAACAGTGGTTTTTTTTTTTAAGTGACTTGCCCAAGGTCACAAAGCTAGCAAGTATCTGAGGCTAGATTTGAACTCAGGTCTTCCTGACTCCAGGCCCAGTGCTCTATCCACTGCGTCACCTCGCTGACAGACCAACACACTGTATAACTTCGGCAAGAGTAAATAGATTGCTTGTAAGAGCTGTCCCCCATAAATCGGTAGGGATCCTGCAGCAATGAGTTTGCAAGTCCCAGCCTTTTGCAAGATGGGGTACAAATGGCAGTAGTGAGCATACCTGCCCTGTTTTCCTGCCAAGCTCCTGGATACAGTAAGGCCTACCCTGAGGGCAGCTGGGACCAAGGGAGCAGCTGCCACATTCAGTGGGACATCACACTGAGATTGGCAGCATTCACAGCCAGGTTGCTTGGCCAAGCTGTTTGTGGCCAGTGGGACCCCATGAAAGCAGTGCCATGGCCCAGTGTAGGATGGACCTCAGAGAAGAGTGGGTTGATGGCATGCCTGGATGAATGAATGATTAATTAATTGACTAATAGATTGACAGTTGGCCGGACCACTAACTAACTGCCCAGAGCAATAGCCAACTGGTTAAACAGGGTAGCTGATCACACATGGAAGTCAGAGGACCTATTCGGCTAGACCAGTCTCAAAGGCCACACTACTGAGGAACAAAATCCATTATAATCATTATTGCTAATTACTGAGGCCAGAGACTTTCTAAATAAAACACACGTGAGTGATTCCCTACAGTCAGGAAGGATTGGCCCTGAAATGGGAAAGTGTCAGCTGCCTCTTCCCCAAGCCTTCATTCACCTCCTCGTCCACCCCTCCCCCTTGGGGAGACCAGGCTCAAGAACCAGATCCCACTGGGACATCCTGAACTGATCCCAGAGAGGATGTTCTAAAGATTTTAAATTATTGTAAAAATAAATCAAGCCAATGAAAATTCCTCTAAAATGAGCAAAACCTTCTCTGGACTCAGGGTTTGTCTGTCATTGAGGGGAGGCCTATGTGTCCCCTACTTGGGCACCTGCTACCTGAACTAAATAACTTGTCCTCTGTTTATACAGAGGCAGTACCCCTGTTGCACTCTTCACTGCCACCCACACTGGCAGGAAGTAGGCTCAGAGCTGTGGCTTCCCACAGTAGGCATGGGCTACAATGAGGCAGCCATACTCTCAGGCCCCCATGGGACACATATATTTGTAAGACAGTAGGCAGGGTTAGGCCTCCATTAGGGAGCTGAGTCAATACTCAGATTATAGTTGGGGTTAGGGTTAGGACTCAGCTTTAGCCTGAGGTTAAGACTCAAACTGAGTTCAGGATTAGGGATGAGTCTATCCCTAGGGCCTAGAAGTTCTTTGTGTAGAGCTACCTGGACTTGTTCAAATCTCACCTCCCCCTCCCCTCCCCACCCCTGCTGCCACCTCACCTTGTATGTTATAACCATTAGGCTAACCCAGAGATTCCCATAGAAGCACAGAGCTAACTCAAAACAGTCTTCTCTGGCCTTGAGTGATAACACCAGAAATTCCTTTATGGCATTCCTAATGTTTCACAAATGCAGCATGAACATGCTTAAGCCATCATGGTGTGGGAATGAGTCTTCAAGACAGTGTTACTGGGTGATAACCTTGACCCCTGTCATGCCCTGTGCAATATACCTGGTGTATTCTAGGATGTAGGGCCCTCCAGCCTATACATCATGCCCATCCATGCAAAGCCACCTCCTCAGCGCCAATTGTCAGCTCACAGTACCATAGAACAGGGCTGTCCAAAATGCAGCCCGGATGCAGCCCACAGTGCGATTTATGCAGCCTGCCTACAAGCATAGAAATTTACATAAATGCTTTAGTAGAGTTACCACAGAGCTCTCACTAAGATGGCAAATCAAAATATACTGTCTATTGTTTCAATAAAAACTTAAGGTTGGACAACCCTGCCATAGAATAAGCAAAGACATTGGGAGAAATTCAACCTCCTGCCCAAGGACCCTCCCTCTTTTTCCATGGCTCTATGCCTCAGCAAGACAGAGAAAATTAAGCATTAATTAAGCACCAGTAATTAAGCATTTGCCAGAATCATAAAGATAGAGATTTGAGTAGCCTGGATGTTGAGATCCTTGTGGAGCCTTGAGCTGGGACCCAGCAGTAGCAAGACTTCTGCAGGTGAGAGTCCCAGGACTAGCCCTGACCCCACATATACAACTTCTGTTTCAAACATTTTGATGACAAGAGCTAGGTTCTAAAAGGTCAGCAGAACCAAGAGACAGAGACAGTCTTACTCAAGACTTACTCAAAAACTACAAAGAGTGGGATGGTTCCTGCTTCTGGAGGAAGCTGCTCAAAAGAATGAGCTGTCCATCATGGCTGGCAGCAGGAGGTCATGGCAAGGTCTTTGGACTAAGA
This sequence comes from Trichosurus vulpecula, assembly GCF_011100635.1. Taxonomy (NCBI): domain Eukaryota; kingdom Metazoa; phylum Chordata; class Mammalia; order Diprotodontia; family Phalangeridae; genus Trichosurus; species Trichosurus vulpecula. The sequence goes on along the minus strand of NC_050575.1, from coordinate 135,624,641 downwards.
GTCAGGAGACCTCAGTTTGAGTCTCAGCTCCATCACTGATAAGTACTGTGGTCATGGGCAAGTGGCCTCTACCCTCTGGGCCTCTGTGCTCTCTGAGGTCCCTCTCCAGCTCAGACATTCCATTGTTCTATGATTCCACGTTTCTATGACACTAGATGACAGTAGGTGTTTTGGAAAGCTCATTGTTTCTCTGACTTCCTGCAGAATCCATCGAAGCCTTGGGGGTTTCTCAGCTGTCCTCCCCTTCTAAACATCTTAACACAGCAAAGGATTATCGGGATTCATTAAATGATAAAGTGTGGATGGTCAGGCCATAAATCTTATAAGGTCACAACTGGAAAATGTCACATTTGAATTAAGATGAAGGCTAACATTACAGGTCTGTCCAGATTAAGCATGTGAAACCGTGAAGACAGCAGTGAGAGCGCCCACAGCAAGTCAGACACCTCCATGAACATGTGGGAAACTCGCTGTTCCCGAAAGCGAAACGTCAGGGCTGGGAGGAGTAGTGAAACCACCCTCAGTCCGTCAGACACTGCTCACCTGGAGAGGGGGAGATACAGTCCTCGGAAACGAAGTGGTGGGGCTGGGATCCGAAATGAGAACACGCGTAGTAGGTCAGACAGCTTCTTGAAGGAAAGAGGGAGATGCTCCACCCGTAAAAGAAGTGGCAAATTTGGGGCCAACACTGAGAATACCCACCACCAACCAGATGCTGTTGTACGAGAACGGGGAAGGCGAAGTCCCCAGAAGCAGCGTAGCAGGATTGGGGTCAGCAGTGAGATCCTCCACTCCAGCCGGTTGGACCCTGCTTTGCTGGAACGGGGAAGGCGCTGTACCCGCAAACGAGGTGTCAGGGCTGGGACCAGTAGTGAGAATATGCGCATCCAACCAGATGCCCCTGCTCTGCCAGAACGAGGGAGACGCCATCTGCGGAAGAGAAGCAGTCAGGCAGGGGCCAACCGTGAGAACAGCCAGAGGCCAGAGGCAGTTGTGCAGGAACAGGGAAGGTGCGGTCCCCGAAAACGCATTGGCAGAACCAGGAGCAGCAAGGAAAATACTCTCAGCCCGCCCTATACCCCTGTGAAGGAACGAGGGAGACGTGCTTCTCAGAAACAGAGCAGCCACACTGGGATCAGCAGGGAAAACACCCACAGTCAGTCTTTTCCCTCTTTGAAAGAGTGGGGGAGATGTCCTCGGAAGCAGAGAGCAAAGGCTGGGACCAGTGGGGAGAACATCTGCCTGGAACCCCCCATAAAAGAACGAGGAAGACGCTCACAGAAACGGAGCAGCAGACCTGCCACTAACAGTGAGAACACACACTTTTGGCCAGATGCTCCCATAAAGGAAAGCAGCAAGCACCGTTCCCGGAAATTCAGCAGCAGATCTGGAGGCAGTGGTGAGAACCCACAGACCCAGTTAGGCACCCCCACAAAAGAACGGGGGAGAGGCCATCCTCAGAAATGGAGCGACAGAGCTGGGGCCCACAGTGAGAAGAGGCAACCCCAAACAGAGGTTGCCATGAAAGAATGGGAGATGTCTCACCACTGGAAGCAGGGTAGCAGAACCATTAGGACAAGTAGTGAGAATACCCAGAGCTGGTCGACCCCTACTAGGCAGGAACGGGGGAGACATTATTCCCATAAACAGAGAAGCAAGGCTGGGGCAAGTCATGAGAACACTCACAGTAGGTCATTCACACCACCGCAGGAATGGGGGAGGGGCTATTCTCATAAGCGAAGTGCCAGGACTAGGGCCAGCAGTGAAAATACCCACAGCTGGTCTGATAGCCTCATGCAGGAACCAAGGAAGCTCCATCCCCAAAAGCAGAGTAGCAGGACTAAGACAAGAAATGAGAAAATGCACAGCTGGTCAGACGGAGTCCTTGTGCAAGAGCAAGAGAAACGTTCTTCCCGAAAACCGAGGAGCAGGGCTAGAGCTAGCGGTAGGAACACACGCATCCAACCAGATGACTTTGGTCAGGAGATGAGGAATTCCTCTTCTCAGAAATGGAGTGGTAAGCCAAAGGCCAATAGGGAGTACACACGGAGCCAGTCAGACCCTGTTATGTGTAAGATGGGGAGATGCTGTTCCCACAGGCCAAGTACCCGAGATGGGGCAAGCAATGAAAAAATGCACAGTCAACCAACCACCACCCTTACACATGAGCAAGGGAGACATGGCTCCCGGAAGCCCAACAGAAGGCTTGGATTGAGGGATGAAAACACACACAGCCAGTCAGAAATCTCCATGCCCAAACGGGGGAGACGCTCCTCCCGAAAACAGAGAGGCAGGCCCAGGACAGGCAGTGACAATACACATAGTTGGTCAGATGGCTCTTTGCATGAGAGGAGAAAATTTTTTCCCCAGAAGCTGAAAACGAGAGCTATGAGTGTTGAGAATACATACCTCCATCCAGATACAGCAATGTATGATCAGTGGAAACTCTGTCCCCAGAAGCCAGGCATCAGAGCTAACAGTGAGCATAGACACAGTCACCCAGATGGCACCATCTATGATCAGTGGAGACTCTGTCCACAGAAACAAAGCATCAGGCCTATCTTGGGAGGTGAGACCACACAGAGCCAGTCAGATAGCCTTGGGTCTGAGCAGAGGAAGCCCAATCCTTACAAGTCAAGCATGAAAGCTAGGGCTAATAGTGAGACCGCAAGTCAGTCAGACACCCTAACAATTGAGCAAGAGAAATCCATTCCCATAAAACTGAGTACCAAGACTGGGGGAAGTGGTGAAAATATACCCCTCCACCCAGAGTCCTCCAAGCAGGAGTTAGGGAAATTCTATCCCTCAAAACCAAGCAGCAGGTCTGCAGCAAGCGGTGAGAACACGTACAGTCACTCAGATACCACGCTGCACGAGCAGAGTACTCACTGTTTCCAGAAATCGAGTTACCGGGGTGGGATCAACAGTGAGAATACACACAGTTGGTCAGACTCAGCTGTGCATGAGTGGGGGAGGGCCGCTCCCTGGAAGTCCAACAGCAGGACTGGAGGGAATGGTGAGAACTCACAGAGCTGGTCAGAAGCCTTCATGCATGAATGGAGGAGATACTGTCCCTTGGGGAGAAGACTCAGAGTCCAGCTCTCCCCTCTCCTGCCAAAGAAGTCATCATCTCCTCGGTTCCCTACAGTCTCCACAAGGCCCTGATGGCTCTGATAGGAGGAACTCTGGGTCCTTCCTACCTTTGGCCTCATGGGGTTGGCATATCCACACCTACCAAGAGGTGGTAATGTGTTGGTTGACTCTTCCAATCTGCTCGGACAGCTCAAGTGGGTAAAGACAGGGGAAACAAAGGCACATTTTCGAGGTGCTGTTATGATGCCTGACCAGAGAATTTAATAAGATGAATTTTCCTATAAACACAATTGAGAATTTAATGAGATTCTTCCGTTTGAATTATAAGTCCCTAATATGAACCAGTCTCTAATTGCCTGAGTGTGTCTGAGGATGACAGCGTGTTTAAGCTTCAGTTTCGCATCTAATCTAAATAAATTAGCAAACAGCCCCAAATCTGGGCCATGACTCATTGATGTAATAGCGCAGTGCGGTCTGTAAGCAGCCACAGTGGGGTTGTCAGCTATGACCAACAAGCGGTCAGTCTGGGTTTCTTCCTATTCCTTAGCATACAGGCGTATCTCTTCACCAACTCATTTCCCCTTTGCAGGATCAGGGGAACAGCACAGTGAGAAGCTCTTCTTGGGGAGGGGGGGACCTCCAGGAGGTGTTTGAGTCCCTTCCAATTCCTAACCTCTTGATGGGGGATGGAGGAGGGGTGTCTACTTCCTAACACCATTCTCTTTCCTGAGCCTATTAATATTTACATGATCCTAGATTGTAGGTCATGGGTTTAGAGCTGAAAGGGATCTCAAAGGTCACCCCAGTCCAACCTTCTCCTTTTACAGATGAGGAAACTGAGGCCCATGAAGTTATTCTCCCAAAAAAACACAGGTAGTTAGTATCAGAGATGGTATTTGAACCTAGGTGCTCTGACTCAAAGGCCAGCACTTTCCTTCCACTCTATGCCGTGCTGGCCCCTCTCCTCTCAGTATGGGGTTGCAGTGTTGCTAGGCAGAAACATGTTCCCAAAGCATCCTTGCCTCCTCTTCTTTGGACATGTGGCATTTAAGACTTTTGGGGCACTAGGAGTCAGCAATCTAGCATGAAAAAAGGGTACTGAGAACAGAGTGGCCCCCAGGCTGAGAATCTGAAAATCTGCTCTGTAATTTTGGCTTTGCCCCTATCTCACTTGTGACTTTGGACATTCTTCTCTGAGACTTAGTTTCCTCTTCCAGCAAATGAAAATGATTGCCTTGCCTGCCTCACCAAATCACATGAGCTAATATGTCTAAAATGTTATTGTTGAGGTCAGAAGATGAGGGCCAGAGTTATTTTTTTAGAACTGGCACCAGAAGGAAAAAGTAACATGGGCCAATGCAGAGTGCCCTGATTTGGAGTTGGAGGGTCTGTGTTTGAATCCCACTTCTTCCCTTACTACCTGTGTGACTTTAGACAAGTCACTAAACCTCTCTGATCCTCCTTTTCTTCAGTTGTAAAATGGAGTTGCTTGGACTAAATGAGGCCTCTAAGGTCCCTTTCAGCTCAAATTCATGATTGCTTCATCTACAGATCAGTATCTTAGCTACTCATACAGTAGACATTTCCCATCATGTGTCCCTCAGTAGAAATCCCACCTTACTGTCCATTTCAGGAGAATGTCTAGATTTGAAGCTGGTCACTCTCCTTAGCCCATCCATCAAAGGTGTATGGGCCTAAAGAGAAATGCTCCTTCCATTTATTCATTCAACAGACACTTCAGCCCCAGCTCTACTAGCAAGGCACTCTGGGATGCAAAGGGAAGAAAAACCAGCTCCTGAGGTCAAGGAATTTATTTATTTTCTTGGGTGCAGCTTTGGACGCCTCTCCCCACACCAACTCACCTTCATGAAAGAAGATCCCCAGCTCCTAAGTCTGTCCATGCACACAGCCCTTGGGGCCCAAAACTATTCCTAGATGGTCTCAGGAGGGGCAGAGAGGGTCAATGGGGAGACCTCAAGAAGATGCCAGAGAGAGGCTGGGGAGACTGAGGAAAGAAACAAGGGAATCCCATCAGTCAGGCAGATAGACAGGTACCAGGAAGACAACCCAAAAACCAAGGATGCAGAGGATCTAGATGATCCAGCAGGACTGTTTTTACACTCTTTCACTACTCTCCAGATTGCTAGGTGTTCTGTATGTGTAAGCCTGGTTTTGCCAAATAGACTATGAGCTCCAAGAGAGCAAGGGCCCATGTCACAGAATCACATGGAAGGAACTTCCAAGACCATTTAATTTAAGCTACATCTTGTAGAATTTTCTCCACGAAATCATGGATAAATGGTGAGCCAGGCTGTACTTGAAAGCCTTTGAATAATAAACCCACTTCCTCCTGGTAGAACCCATTCCACTTCTGGAGAACTCTAACTAGGAGGACCCCACATGTGGGATCCCCAGGATACTGATGCCAGGTTCAAGGTGCTCTGCAACTCCTCGTCTACTCAAAATCATAGCTCATGATCCCCTAACTCCAGATGTTTGTTTTTGTTTTCTGGTTAGTCAGGAGACACAGCTCAAAGCCAAGACAAGTAGCATAAAAGGAAAAGTAATAATGGAATATTCTCCCTCATAAGCCTGGAACATACATTTCCACAAACACACTTACCCTTGGTGGAGAGAGTGGGTACGCATAGGTAACATATATGAGGGGCACACAGGTAGACAATGCATGTGGTCATGGCACACGTCTAGAGGGGAAACTCATGTCTTCAGGGATTCAGTGCCACTGTTCTCTTCAAGTGATATAGCTAACATTTCTATGGTGCTGCAAGACTCAGAGCAATTCACAAATATTATGTCATTTTCTCTCCAAAATAACCATGGGAGATAGGTTTTGTCCTCATTTCCCCATCCCCCAGGATGAGGAAACTGAGGCAGACAGAAGTAGTGATTTACCCTGGGTCATAAAGCTAGTAAGTGTCCAAGAATGGATTTATACTCAGTTCTTACTGATTGCAGTTTTAGCACTCTATCTCCTGTGCTGTCTAGTGCCACTCTCAGGAGAGCATTGGGAGTGACATCACTACTGGGGGCTTTTTTTCCATTGGTTTCTGCTGTTCTCATGATTGCTGGCTACTGGGTACATAGTCTTAGCTGGGCATTGCTCCATTAGTCTTTAGTAGTTTCATGGTGACATAGCTTCTGTCTGGTGTTACTCCCCACTGTCTAGAAACTTCTGGGATGCATCTCTTCAGGCCCATCTCAGCTATAGTCTGCCAGAGTATCATGGCCAGAAATTTTCCCCATCAGGGCAGATGACAGCTGTCTAGTCCTAACAATGTTCAGGGAAGATTAGCACCTCTGGTGTCAGGGCTTGCTCAGCCCTTTTCAGGCCTGCTCATCCACCTTTGGTGTCCACTTTTCAACCAACTTTCACATGTTGCTCCAAGAATTTGTAGGATGTGCAGTGGGAATACCCCAGTAAGGTTGTCTCAGCAGTTGTTGAGGATAACCATCAGGCCTCAGACCTGTTGGTGAGTTAGGGGGATGCCCACCCCAAGAATGTGAAGACTTCCTCTGGTGGAATGGGCAGATGAGAACAATTTGTTTCAATACACGTGGAGGAGGCTAAAGCAGGTGCTGTGGAGCACTTAGAGCTTGGTCACACATCGAAGATGCCAAGGTCAGCCACTGCATCCCAGACCATTGCCCATTGTTCTGACTTTTATCTTGCCACTATGGAAGAGAGAGAGGTGCTAATAACTTTGCACACTCCACCTCACTTAAATCCAGTTCAGTCACAAGTCAAGACTCTGTGAATATCATTAGTCTTTGAAAACTAAAGACAAAACAACACCACATAAAGCTAACCAAAGCCAGGCAGCGTACTCCTAAACTATGGTGAAATCTTCTTTCTTTAACCAATGTCTTGGGCTGAGTCCTTTGTCTTAGATAACTATACATAGCTCAGGGTTAAAAATTCCTGAGATCCTTCAAAAGTTTTGAGTCAGAGCAAAAGGTGAACAAGAGGCAAGATCATCATTTTCCACCCAGCAAACCACCCATTGTGCCTAGGTGTGTTTTCTGGAACCAAGTCAAACAAAATCAACCCTTCTTCCAGGCAGCAGTCCTTTAAATACTTATCTCCCCTGCAGCTTAGCCAGGCACAGAGATGGAAACATGGTGAGGAACAGAAAGAGGTTAGTAATCATATGACTTGAAATTCAAACTGCTTTTGTGAATCAAGCAGATCCAGGCAGATTGGTCTGTAATGTCTTCCCCCTGCCCCTGTGTAACCAGAATGGACTTTGTTTTCTTTGAATGACTCAGCTTACCTCATTGAGCTTCCCTGGACACTGGGGCTTGCTCTTCCAGGGCAGGAAGCCCAGCGACCATGCCAGGAATCAGAGAACTTCCTGTGTGATGAGTCATGGGGCTGGCTGAGGGGAGGTGTGTTAACCTGGTCTACACTAGGGGGAGGGGCCAAGTCAAGAACCAATCGGCCCTGGTCGTTCAGGCGGCACTTGATTATGTCAAAAACTCTATAAGAGGGGAGAGGACAGCTTGAAGATCCTCTCTTCCTTTTCTGGTTGGAGCCAGAGACGCCTACAGCCGAAGCTGAGCCGCCGGTAGCAGAGCCAACTGGAGGCTAGTGGGTAATCTTCTTACCGTAGAGGGGAAGCATGTATACAATTTTGCCTTGTACCATCTCACTTCTCTGTGGCCTCCTGGTTACCCTTGTGAGGCGGACTTATTGGGCCTGGAAGCTTTTGATGAAAATATCAAAATGGGGACGCTGGTTTGTGGGCTTGTTACTGTGGAGTGTAAATACATGCTTTAGTTCTCCTGCCTTCTGCCTAGAGAATTCCTTATATCCTGCAGTTCCAGACCTTTTAGGCACATATGAGATTCTCTTTGAAATCATAAATTCTGCCTTCCTAATATACCCTTGCCCCTGCCATCTCGAGCAGCATAAATGTAACTTACCCCTCAAGGTCCAGCTTAACCTCCTCTATGAACCTCCCCCAGCTACCTCAGCCCATATCTGTCTCTCCCTTCTCTTACCATCTATGACGAACATCTATGACCTGCTACAGCGCACTGTCTGGTGTTGAGTTCGTTTTTCCTGTGTGTGAGTCCTATCTCCCCTAACAGACCCTGAGCTCCCAAAGGTAAGAGCTCTGTCTTGTTCATCTCTATACATGCCTCCGATGTAGTGCAATGCTGGATATATAGCATGTACTTTGTGATTGGTTAGGATCACCAGGGTTTTTGTGAGGATTGACCAATCAAGTATATATATATATATACATATATATAAGTTCCTACTACATACTAAATGGTTTCTGTCCCTACTACATACCAAGTACTGTGCTAAATGGTTTCTGTCCTCAAGGAGCTTATATTCTATAGGAAGATAAAATGTTTGTTTGTGTAACTTGTGTATACATGTATGTGCAGGTAGGTTTTCCCAGGTAACACCTGAGATGCTGAAGACTAGGCTCAGGAAACAGAGTACCCCATTAATGAATTAATTAACCAGTGATGGAAGGCAGGAAAGAAGCCCTTACTGGCTCATGTTCTGAATTCTAAAAGTGCATATAATGTATGTGTATTTATATGTATGTATATATGTGAGAATATTATATATATATATATACATATTTCATTGATTTAGAGCTAGAAGTGACTTTGGAAGTCCAAACTTATGTTATAGAATAAACTAAGATAGTGGTTAAGTGACACACTCAGATTCACGCAGCTGGTAAGTGTCTGAGGCCAGATTTGAACTCAGGTCTCATTCACACCAAGTCCAGTTCTTTATATAAAAAAGGGCAGGAAGGGCATGAGCAACTAAGGGAAGTCAGTGAGAATGTAGAGATCAAAGCACTCAAGAAAACTTCTTTCTCTTCTCCCTAGAGTCCCCATTGATCTCATGTGCCCTTCCACGGGCTCCCATGTTTCTGGCACCTTCATTTCCTCCTGAATTCTAAGGTGGAGGAGAGTGACCTCAGCTTCTTAGTCAGAGGAAATGGAGATTTTGAACATAAACCCAGAGTTGGAAGAAACGCTAAGAGGCCATCTGGTCCAACCTCCTCCTTTTTCAAATAAAGAAACTGAGGCAGAGAGAGGTTAAGTACCCAGGGTCACACAGCTAGTCATTGTCTGAGGTGGGTTTTGAACTCAGATCTTCCTGTTGCCAGGTCCAATTCTCTATCCATTACACTTACGCAACTGATATTGGGGCTGCAGAGGTATGATTGTAAGGCTTTTGCATTTTTGAGTTCCAAAGTCATTTGCCTGAATTCTCAAAGCATATTAGCAGAAGGACAAAAACTAGAACTGAGGTCTCCGAGCTCCTTGCTGATGGCTTTTTTTTTACCACCCCATGTGGGCTTCCTCTTAAATCTTCCTCTTGACCTGAAGTTACACGTGCCCAAGGAATCTCCCCAGTGAAAATGAAAACAGTCCATGCCCTCAAGGAGCTTACAATCTAGATAAACAGGATCTATCTAGGTAAATAAATATAAAGTAAACACAAAGTGCTAATAGAGTAGGGGATCAAGAAAATCCTTATGGAGGAAATAGTCTTGAACTGAGCCTTGAAGGCCCCTAGGGATTCCAGGAAGTGGAGGTAAGGAGGGAGAGCATTCCCATCTGGGGATCTATGAAAGGGCATAGAGGATAGAATGTCATGCTGGAGAAGCTGCAACTAAGCCACTAAGGAAACCTTGGGCAGCTGGTTAGTGCAGTGAATAGAGTGCTGGGCCTGGAGTCAGGAAGAATCAGCTTCCAAGCTCAAATCTAGCCTCAGACACTTAGCTGTGTGACCTTGGGCAAGTCACTTAACCCTCTTTGCTTCAGTTTCCTCGTTAGTAAAATGATCTGGAGGAGGAAATGCCAATCCACTCCAGTGTCTCTGACAAGAAAATCATCGCAAAGATCACAGAGTCGGACACGACTGAACAATAAGAAGGAAACCTTATGGTCTTGCTTGTGGAATTGGATTTGTCTCTGTGCTCTCCAGGCTGGCTATGTGTGGCCTTGGTCCCCTCAGTCCTCTGGCCCCCAGTCTTTTCTCTCAAGTTCTCTCAAGCCCATAGGCTGGGCCGGACCTTCATTTCCCCTCCTGCCGACCGAGAGCGAGTCTACCGTCCTTGTCAAAGTCAGCTGGTGAAGTCTGCTTTATGCAAATGCTAAATGTGACAATGGAGAATAATTGAAAGGTGTTAAGTAGAAATTGCAAGTAACTGCTGACAGTGCCTGAAAGCTAATGATGCTAATTAAGGTATTCCCAGGGATGGGGCCAAGAAGAAGCCAGATCTGTGGCTTGGAGCTGGCTCCTGCTTGGGGTGCAGTTCTTAGGGAATGTAAATGAGGTACAGGAAATGTCACTCTCTAATGAGGACGCCCAAACAGCTCCGAGGAGACACCAGGGATGAGTGTAAACTCGGTTGACAGACCGACTGCTGCATTCTGCCTGGGACTTTCCCACAGCTCCCTTTTCTGTGTTCTCTGAGCTCCCCTGCACAAGCATTCTGGACTTTCCAGCTCCAGCCTGATGCTGCTTCTCCTAGGTGGTGGGACCCGCTGGCTTCTCAGAGGGGCAGGGGCTGGACCTTGGGGCTCCGGCAGCCACAGTGGCCCTGCTGTTTGAGGGTTGACATAGAACAATTGGGCTGGGAGAGGGAGACTTGCCCCAGACGATGATGAGGTGATTCTCCAGTGTAAACTTGAGCTGATGAAACCAAATATTCCAGACTTAGAAAGACTTAAACATTCTCAGCCACTATACCCATAAGGCCACCTGCATTACTGAGCTCCGTGAGAGTGGGATACACACACAAAGCAGTCATAGCAGCTTGGGTCAGCTCTGGGTGTGAAGGATGGGTGAGATCTAAATAGAGATAATAGAAAAGGAAGAGAGATGAGGTAGAAAGGCTAGAATGACCTGAGGGTGAGCTCTGAAGAGTGGAGTGGTCAAAAGAAGGCAGCATCCCTTCCAAAAGCATTTTGAGAAGATTCTGACTTTACATACAAAGTCCCAGAGCAGTGCAGAGCCTGGAAAGCCACTTGTGGTCTAAAGGCTGTTGGGGGCTTGAGGGACAGCATGGTCTGAGCAATAGTGTGGCCTAACAGCTGGCAGAGCCTGAAACATTGGGGACTGAAGGGCAGTGCCATACTGATGCGGGAAAAAGTCATTTGCTCCCTTCCCGTTTGTGCCACATCGTCCTGTGCTTTCCTGATCAGAGGATCATCCTGGGATACGTCTTCCTCTTCTTTACTTTCTTTTTGTATTCCTTTCTTTCTCTCCCCTTTCCCTTTTCTTCTTTCTACTTCTCTCCTCCCTTTCCTTCTATCATGTTCAGACAGCTTTCTGCTTTCTCACCCTACTCAAGCCCAGAACATCTCTAAGTTGTTTCCACCTCCAGTCTTGCTCTACAGCTTCCCTTAGCCCCAAGCCTAGCCTGAGAGCAGTGCTGTCTGGAGCCCCCAAACTGCTACTGCACCTGACCAGATCCAGGTCACCAGGATGGCATTTTGGAACATGCCCATTCATAGGACTACTGTCAGTGTCCCTCTCCTGGCAACAAGGTAATGTCTCAGAGAGGCACATTAACCTTTTCCAAATTGGACAGTGAGTGTGGGTAGGTTTTCCCAAGTGACACTTGAGATGCTGTAGACCAGGCTCAGGAAACAGGGTACCACACTAATGAATTAATTAACCGGAAAGAAGGGCAGGAAAGAAGCCCTCTCTGGCTCAGGTTCTGAATTCTAGAACTGTGTAATGCAATATTGCTCTGAACTTGTGGAAAACTATAAAACAGTCTTTGTGACTAGAGCAGCACCCCCTACTTCTGTGGGATATCCCTTTATCAATCACAATATGATGTGATTGTATTATTATACAGACAATCTACTTTGTAAAGCCACAAGTTTTATTAAGCCTAGCAAATCCATAAGAACTTCAAGTGCTCTCCTAGTTTATGTAGGTGCCCCAAACCTCCCCCAAGCTTTTGCCCTCACCCTCAGAAGTCTGGGGCAAGGCCAGGGCAAAAGCCCATGTGTCTGGGACCTTCCTCAGGTCCATTATCCAAGTCAGGAAGAAAGGTGGAAGGGCAGTGAAGCTCTGGAGGTAGATCATCTTGCAGCCTTCTTCCCAACTGTTGAGGTTTTATGGCAGCTGCCAATCCAGCTCTACCCTGGCTCCATCCTTGCCATGTCACTCTAGTCCCTGGCAGCCTAATGTAACATGGAAAATCAGGAATCCCAATCACTGGTCTTGGCCAAAGCAACTAGAGTCTTGGGATCATAGATCTAGAGTTAGCAAGGTCCTTGGAGGTCATCTGGTACAGATAAGGAAACTGCGACCCAAGAGGATAAAGCAGTTTGCTTGAGGTCGCATAAGGATGAGTGTCAGAGCATCTGGGGTACCACAGTGACAGCAGCAGCCAGTAGCAGTGTCTGTATGGCTCCTGGCTAGTATCTGTTCCTCTCTGCTCCTGGCCACTACCTAAGTGGTAGGCTAAAAAAGCAAGGGTATGAATCTCAAGGGCAGAGAGTAAGAGGAAAAACGAACAATCTAGTCCACCTACGTACTAGATTCTTCATATCCTCAGACCTTTCATGATGTCTCTGGAACATCTGAAGTCCAAACTCATATCCCCTGATTCTCCACCCCTTCCAGCTACAGCTTGTGACACATCTGGTTGGTGGAAAAAATGGGAAAATGGCAAGAGAGACAGAACTTCCAAAGGGAGGGGCAGTCCTCAGGAACCATGTCACTCCTTACTCTCTTTAAATCATCATCATTTACCTTTGTACCCGGGGGGAAGTAATAATCATTTAAATAGACAAGAGGGCAATGAATGGGTACTGGTTACACAGATTTTCAGGCCAATTTAATCTGGAATTAGCTATAATACATGACAGAGCCAAAAATTCAATTCGAGACAATGCAGAAATTCAGACTGCTTCCCCCATCCTGCCTCCAGCAACTAATTTACTCCTAGGACAAGTGGAACTCAGGTGCAGAAGGCAAGTGAGGGGCACATAGAGTGTTCTTTTATTAAAACGGAGCCCCCATGTCTCCCCACAAACCCAAGGTGTAATAATTTTCTTTTTGAAATTCCAAGTCATCCATGAGTGGCTTCCCCCTTCTCTCACTTCATTTACATCAAACGGCTGTAGTGCACAGGAAGATTTCCCTACTCCAGGTAAAACTCATATCTAAAGTCCTCCTTTAGACCTTCTCCCCACCACCTCTACTCCAGCATGGAGAGAACAGGGCCTTCCCTTGCATCCGTAAAATCCAAAAGGCATCACAGACTCCTCAGCAGCCCCCCTCCCTGTTGATAAATAGGAAACGTTTAAATAACACACGGTGAAGAAAAACAGCAATAGATGGAAACTACAGAACATGAAATACACTTTGGCAGCCCCGATAACTCATGTCGTATTTATTATCATTGGCACACACTCATCTCCTCCTGCTTGTGAGTCTGCTTTGCTATTAATGTAGTCTGTCCAAAAAGAGAAAATGGCTGTTTATTTCTTAATGTGTAGGGGTGGGGGGAGGATAAAGGATTCCCTTGTGGATTTTTAACAAGTTATGTTGAGAAGACCCAGAAAACTGTGGGGAAAGAAAATGAAGATGATCCAGGTACTGCCAAGAGGGCACATGGCTGCCATTGGATCATGGCTGCTTCTTGCATGCCTGGATCTCGCCTCTCCCCAGCCATTCCTCCCTCCCCACAAAGGACTCACCTGCTGTGGCTTAGTCCAGAACTTCCTGGTGAAGAGGATCTAAGTTCAGCCAGGCCCTAGAGTCCAACCTCCAGGGAGCTTTCCATGGTACCACTCCAAGAGGAAAAAGTCACCCTCTTCTAACTGCACTTAAGTGTGTTAATTTTCTTCATAAAATGTGGCACCTAGAACTTAATGCAATACTCTACATCTAGTCTAACCAGAGATGAGAGTATCATCTCCATGCAGGTGATTCCCAAATCTACATATCCAACCTTCATCTCTCTCCAGTCACATCATCAAATGCCTGCACATATCACAGCTATCTCAGTATGTCCGAAACAGAAGTCCATAAAATCCATCTGTCCTTCTGACTTTCCTAATTCCATTATGGGCACCACCCAGCTTTGAAATCTCATAGTCATCCTCAATTCTGCACTGTCACTTTCCCATTTTCCATTAAGTTGCCAGGTCTTGTCAATTCTGTCTCCATAAAATTGCTCCCATCTGTTCCTTTCTCTCCGTTCAAACAGCAGCCATCCTAATTCAGTACCTAATTACCTCTTTCTTAGACCATTATAAGAGGCCACTAATTGATCTCCCTGTTTTCAGGCTCTCCTTTCTCCAATCCATCCTCCATTTAGTTGACAAATAGATATTCCTAAAGCATAGATCTAACCACATCATTCACCTGTACAAGAAGCTTCACTAGCTCCCTATTGTCTTTAGGTCAAAATACAGACTCCTCTTTTGGGCAAAGTCCTTCATTATCTGCATCCAACCTATTTTTTTTCTGAACTAATTTCACTCTACTCCGCCTCATGCATTTGACATTGCAGCCAAACTGGCCTATTTACAGTTTTCCCATAACAAGACATTCCATCTCTCACCTTCATGCCTTGGCATGGGCTATCTCCGTTCCAAGAATACCCTTCCTCCTCACCTACAGCTCATGGAATCCTTACCTGCCTTGAAGGCCCAGATCAAATGCCATCTCTTACAAGGAGCCTTTCCTCATCTCCCAACTTGTTTTTATTCTTCCCCTGCAAATTATTTTGTATTTATTTTGAAGATCTTTTGTATTGATTTCTCTATGCACATGTTGTTTTCCATCAGTTGAATATAAACTCATTTTTGTCATTTTATGTCCAGTACCTAGCACAGCTCCTGGAACACAGTAGATACTTAATAAATGCTTGTTGATTAGACTTGGATTAGAGATAGCTATGCCTTTCATAATTCAGCCTATGCTTTTTTGGCTGCTGTATCACTATTAACTTTTGCTGAGTTTTCAGTCTCTAAATCTCCCAGACATTTTGTACATAGACTTTTTTTGGTCTGGCCATACCTCCACCAATATGCAGCTGATTTTTTAAACCCAAGATTTATCTCTGTGTTCTCAACAATGTTCCTACACTGTAGAAATTTGAATATTTGGTGAATGGTTGAAACAATTATTTTAAATAATGTTCTAAGTTTATTTCTTGGCCAACTGAATAGGATTCCCAACACCACCAATCAGTAGATATTTAGTGTGCCCCAGGCTAAGTGCATGGCGGATTACAGGAGTAATTATCGTTCCTTAGAGTTTTCCCTTGAAAACTTAAGGAGTAGTTAGGGAAACAAGATAGAGGTGCACAAAGCAATCAAAGATGACTCCCTGAAGATGGTAGGACCTGAACTCAGCCCAAAAAGAAGCATAGCATTTGAAAAGGCAGAGAGCAGTAGCCAGATGGTACAGCGAATAGAGCACTGGCTCTGGAGTCAGGAGGATCTGAGTTCACGTCCAGCCTCAGACACTAAGTAGCTGTGTGGCCCTGGGCAAGTCACTTAACCCCGATTACCTCAAAAAAAGGAAAGAAAAAAGAAAGGAAAAGCCAAGAGGATAGGGGAGTCTCATCCTTACACAAAGGATACCTGTAGACATTTTAGCCTCCCTGCTTTTTCCCATTCTTCACATAAGTTTCAATCATGCATGTTTTTGTTCCCTGGGTAGCTATGGATCCTCACCTTCAGGTCAGTAAAAGGAAAGGATTCTGTGTCCTTAGTTCAGACCTGCCAGGCTGAAGAAAGATGGTAGATCACTCAACATGTACATGACTGAATGTGACCCTTTAATGAGCTGGGGCGGAGATATTTACATTGTCTTCAACTATGTTTAAGGCTAGTTCCACTGTAGGGTTTGGCTATTAGTGATGCTCTACCTTGTGTCATATTGAGGAGATGGAGGACGCTCTGCTATGGCTCACTCACATGCAAAAGATGTATCAGGCCTACTAGGATGAGAGAAATGGTGGTATGGTAATAAGTGATGGTAGGGATAAACAGAAGGACAGCTAGATGTCATGGCACCAAGCCTGGAGTCAGGGATACCTGTGTTCAAATCTGGTCTCAGAAACTTACTACCTGTGTTACCCTGGGCACATCACTTAACCATGTTTTGCCTCAGTTTCCTCATCTTTAAAATGAACTGGAGAAAGAGATGTATCTTTGCCAAGAAAACCCTAAATTGGGTCGTGAAGAGTCAAATCCGACTGAAATGATGAACAGAAACAACAATAAAAGGGATAAATAGTGATGGTGCGGGCCACTGGTTATAGTGAAGGTGGTGGCACTGAGTCTGAGGATGGTGATAATGGTAATGGTAGGTAGGTGATAGGGATGATGGGATGCTGATAGCAACAGTGGTAATAGAGATGATTCGATAGCAGTAGTGGTGATGGTAGTGGTTATTATGACGATATAAACAGGGATAATGGTGTTGATTCCTTCATCTTTTGGAGATCAGGCTTCCCTACCTGAGCAAGCCTGGAAGTGTAATAGCCACTGATAGACCCAATCCAATGCTGGTTGGCATGGAGGCCTTCACCTGCTCCACTTTGCTAGTGTGGGCCATTTTGCCCTACCTTGAGGATCCTGGTGACTCTCCATTACAAGGGGCTCAGTGGTGGTGATGTTAATGGTGGTGATAATCTTGACTGATGTTTTGGGATTTTTTTCCAAGGATCATCTCTTTTTCCTCCCATGTTTCTCTCCAGAGTCCTGACATACATACCGCTACAACTACCATATATAACCATCCAATCTCGACCCCCACCTACAGGGCAATCCATACTGTGGGTCCTGAGATCAATCTGTTCCCCAATGCCAGGCAATCATTGTACAGACCCAGCACAATTGGTTTGACCCCAGGATACATATAGATTACATTTTTTATCTCTCAGGGGATCTGGGTATTGTAGCATTTATCCAAATTACTCACAGAAAAGCAGCTTCCTCTGGGGGAAAGATCTTGGAATATTGGACATGCTGCTAAGAGTTGTCTAATCAAAGACAAACATAGTGCCTCTCACCTGCTTTGATCCAGCCCTATTTAGTTTCATCTGGTTTCTTTATATGAGAAGGCTCACAGTTCCTAAGTTGACTTGCCTTTTGTCCAATAAACTCTCATTTCCCAGCAAACTATATCACTGAGGCTCAGATAAGTGAGGTTTGATAAGTTGGTAAGGCTCCAGATAAATTCCTTACTGGGTTTTTCCCAAGGAAAGAGTTTTCTTTCTCAAAGAAGCAAATGTGACTATGGCCCTTCTGTAAACCATTACGGCCTAGCTGAGCTACCACATGAAAATGAACTTCATTTCCCGGAAATAACAAGGAATGTGATCCTGAAATCCTAAATGGTAAAGCTTTTGTGTCCCCTATACTCCATAAGTTTAAAATATGGCCTTCTCTACCTGCTCTTCCCCAAAACAGTATCACCAGAAGAAGCAGGGGTGGTTGCTCTGTAAATAAGTAAACTGGAGAGAGGTAAGGGGTGTTACTCAAGGTTGCACAACAAATCACAAATGAAGGCCAGATGAAAAATTTAAGTCTCTTGCCTCTCAGCCAATGGCTTGCTTTCTTTCATAACCTATCTTTCTATTCCTCCAATTCTTTGATCCTGCCAAAGCATCCACCTTGGAAGCTTCCTTTGATCAGATCTCCAAGGCTTTGGTCTTCTGAGAAGGGAGATTTCTGAGTCAGAACACCCACCCTCTCTTTACTGTATTTAAGCAGCACAGACTGATACAGGGATATCACAGACAGAGCATGCATTTATTTCACTTTAGTCCTCTTTGTTTTCTCCCCATTCCAGACAAATTGACCTGCCGGCTGTTCCTAGTATCTAACATTCCATGTGCAAGTGGTCCCCCGAGTGCGTCCCAACTCTATCTCTGCCTTCTAGAATCCCTAATTCCCTTCAGATTGTACAGGTCAGGTTCCATCTCCTAATCTCTCCAATTATAAGTTTCTCTCTCTTCTGAAATTGTTTTGCGTGTTTTGTATTTACTCAGATGTGTACATTTTATCTCCTTCATCAAATGAAAGCTCCTTGTAGACTGTTTCTTTTTTTTTTCCTCTTTACATCTTTAGGTTCTAGCTTGGTATCTTCTATATAATAAATGCCTAATAGAGAGGTGTTCAGTGAATTGAATTGAGGTGACATTTGTCTGATTAATGAGAAGCTGAAGAGAGAGGTTACTCAAAAGTGACAAAGTTGGGTCATTTGGAAGTTAAGTTTCAGTTTTCCACAAAAAAAGTAGATTTCTCAGCCCCACTCCTGGCTCAATTCGGTATAACTAGTTTGCTCTGGGATGAATATGTAAATATGCAAATTGTCATCTCTACATGTTGACAAAATTGACAGCCAAAGCAAATCTCTGGATCTGTGACACTGCTGAGGAGAAATGATTTAACAACTGCAGTCTCCAGAAGGAAATATGATGGAATGAGCCCATGACTATAGTCTCAATCAGAGCTGTAAAACAAGGGCTTTAGCTAAAGGCATCTGTAATTATGCTGTTACCAGAAGAAACACCACAGGCATGGGAGTCATTATGCATGAGAAGTCCACAAGAGCAAGCTTGCTTTGGATGATAACAGTGGTGAAGGGGGTGATGATATAGATAACGACATTGATGGCGATAATGGAGATGGTAATAGGATGGTGTTGACAATGCTGCTGTTACTGATGGTAATGACAATGGGGATGCCAAAAATAGTGATGGTGATATTCATGATGCTGGTGATACATTTGCCATATTCTGAGAATGAGAAATTATCTCCAAGTCAGGAGATCTGATTTTTGCATATAAGTACCCGCCTCTCAGATTGCAGCACGGTATCATGGGAAAATAGCAACACTGGATTTGGAATTGGAAGACCTGAGTTTGAATTCTAGTTCTATCACTTACTACCTATGTTATCTTGAGAAAGTCAGTTTCCCACTCTGGGCCTTAGTTTCTCCATTTGTAATGTAAGGGAATTGGACCCGATGATCCCAAAGACTTCTTCCAGCTCTATATTCTATGCTCCCCTGAATCTTCCTCCTCTTCTCTTTAATGTAGAAGCTTCTCTTTGTCCTTGTCCCCTTGAGTCCCCCTGCAAAAGCCAACCAGGAGTGACATGTGGGAGATGCCCCTGTACTTCAGTTTTAGTTCCAGTGGACTCTAACATGGAGTCTGAGTATATAAAGCTGCCTCTTGTATCCAGAGCACCAAAGAGGAACCGCATCAGGGGAGCAGGGACAATGGCTCTGAAACCCAGGAGGTGCTTAGTCCTTTCCTCCCTCAATCAATAAGCTTTTATTGGGGGCCTATTGTACTAAAGGCACCTGTGGGGATACAGACAGTTCCTGCTCTCATGGAACTCCTGGCTTAGTTGGAAAAGCAAATCATCCATGCTTACATGAAAAGGTAAACATAATAAAGGCTGAAGGTCAGAGGAGGGAGAAATGACTATGCACTGAAGTAGGCAGGGAGGGGGTCAGACTTGAGCCGTATCTTAAAGAATGTCTAGGGTTTGGATGGGCAGAGAAGAGGAGGTGGGAAGGGTATGCCCAGTACAGTAAAGGGCAAAACTGGAAATTCTAATAAACACAATGGGGGTGGGAGGTGGAGGTGAGCAGCAAGGAGGCTGATCCAGATGAGCAGGAAAAAAGGACTGTTGAAGTGAGGTTGGACAGAAGGGAAAGGGAGCTGCTTCTTGTGGATCTGTTCCATCCAGCCATAGGTGTGGAAGGTTTGAGGTCCCTTCTTGTGCTATAGTGGGGCTGAGCACAGGAGAATAGTTTGTGTTGTAGGATTGGGAGAGGGTGAAAACTATTTAAGCCTTTATGGTCCATTGAGGCAATGTCAATAATCATGTAAGATACAAATGGCTTGAGTCATGCAAATATAAAAATTGCTCAAATGGGGCATTGAGTTATGATCAGAGGTCAGATCTTGTTCCTTAATAAATAATAGTAATAGCCTAGGTATCTACAGTGCTCTGGGTTTTACAAAACATTTCCCTTCATAACAACCCTGAAAAGAAAGGAATATATGGATTATTATCCCTATTTTATAAGAGTAAACTGAGGCTCAGAAAACTCACTTTGGTGAGTTGCGTAGCTAATAATTGTTAGAGCTGGGGCTCAGATTCCAGGACTGGTGGTCTTCCATTATGCCAGATGCAATCTGAAGACAGAAAACAAATACCACTCAAAAGTGTTATTTGGTACATTTAATAGCCACTTAGATCCCTCTGGATTATGGACCTAGTTTTTCTTCTCTTTGGAAGCAGTAGAGACTATGGGAGTGTGTCTGGCAGCTTTACCTAGGCATGGGGAGACCTGTGGCTGTCCCTTCCTATGTGGCTGGCTTGGTGCCAGGCCCCCTGGCACCCACTACAGCCATTTATTAAGCAGACTTTCTGGGGCCTCGTCTTGGACATGGGCAGAGATTAAGTCTGTTTGCTTGTGGCCAAAGGCTCATGCACACTCGCGTGCACACAAGGCCTATTGGTAAGGATGGCCTGATAACCTCTTTTCTTTGTTCTCTTTTCAGGAGTAAAGTATAATGCTCAGCGCCACCGAAACGTAAGTTTTGCTGCTGCCAAGGGGAAGTAGCTAGGGCCTTTCTGAGCCATGAATTTGTCCTTTTCCTCATCCACAGCTCCTCTGGGTCCCACTAATAGAGGCTGTCAATCTTGGGTGGGTGCAGAACCCCAAGAAACTGCAGTAGGTAAGGAGAACTGGTGGGATCCTAGTGAGACTGCTCCACCTAGTGGCTCTCTAGATAGTTGCAGCCACCAGCAGAGTCCATTCTAATACAGACACCCATAGGGTCCTGGGCAAGACAGAGTATCAGGACCCTTAGAGCTTCAGGTGGGGACCCCCTCAACCAACCCACTTCCCCACATAAAAATTCAGCTCACTGTCTTTCCTGATAACTTATGAGCATATTAGTATTAGAGACAAGTAGGAAAATGTTAATCCAAGTCCTGGCACCGGTAATAAAGATAAACATATAGAATTGTCATTTTCCTTTCGATGCTTCAGTTTCTCCATCCATAAAATGAAAGTTATCATTTCTCCCTGCTCCCAAAAGAGGAAGGAGGGCAGATTGGCTTAGTGAAAAGAGCCTCGATTTCATTCAGAAGGCCCGGATTCAAATCCCAACTCTGCTTCTGAGTTCAGATGCTCAGGACATATTAGACCTTGGGTGGGTCACTTCAAGCAATCTGCTAGCACTTACTGGGGCCAGGAATTACGAGCTAGAGATATAGGAAAAAGCTGCTGCCCCTCAACAGGCTCATATTCAAATGAGGGAAACAGCATGAAAAAAAATTGTATATACCAGATATAGACAGAGTAAATGGAAGGTGTTATTAAAGAAGAGCAATAAGGGGTGAGCGGGGCAGGAAGGGGCAGAGTTACCAAGAAAGGTCTCCTGCTGGACATGATATTTGAGCCGAGTCTTGCAGGAAGGCAGGGAAGCCAGAAGGAGAGGAAAATAAGTATCCTGGGCATGGGGGAACAGTCACTGAGAAGGCATGGATTTGGGACATGGACTAGACAGCTTGTTTGGTAGACAGGTAGGGGGCATAGTGGATAGAGCACTGGACTTGGAGTCAGGAAGTCCTGAGTTCAAAGCTATTCTCAGACACTTAGTAGATGTGTGACCCTGGGAAAGTCACTCTGTCTATATTACTTTCCTCCTCTGTAGGTAGAAGTGATAACAGCACCTACTTCCTGACTGGTTGTTAGGAAAAAATGAGATAATATTTACAAAGTGCTTCAAATTTATATAGTTTACATATTATATAAATTTCTAAAGGGCTATATAAATGCCAGCTATTATTATTTTTATTTTTATGAACAGCAGTGTAGATAGAGTATGTGAAGGGGACTAAAGTTAATGCAAGAAGACTAGAATGCTAGGAAAGAGCCAGGTTCATCTGCAAAATGAGCAGGTTTGGCTAGATCAGGGGTGGGGAACCTGCAGCCTCAAGGCTACATGTGGCCTTCTAGGACTTTGGGTGTGGCCTTTTGACTGAGTCCAAGTTTACAGAATAAATCCTTTTATTAAGGGGATTTGTTCTTGAAGCTTAGATCAAATGGGCGGCACTTGAGGAACTAGCAGGGCTGTCCAAAATGCTGTATGCTGTGACAATTTATGTGGCCCACCTACAAGCATAGAGATTTACATAAATGCTTTAGTAAATGAAGCCGAGCTACTGCAGAGCTCTTACTAAAATGGCAAATTAAAATATATTGTCTATTGTTTAAATAAAAACCTAAGGTTGGACAGCCCTGACCTAGAGGACCACATGTGGCCTCGAGGCCACAGGTTCCCCACCCCCAAGCTAGATAATCTCTAAGTATGTTATCCATTTAATATCTATGATCCTAAAATTCATAATTCCCATTCCTATTCTGCTTTAAGCTTTCCAAAACTTTCCTGGTAATCACTTTATGAAATAGGTAGTATGTATATTGTTATCCTCTTTGGCAGAGGAAACTGAGACTCGTCCAGAGTCACACAGTTTGTAAGGATCAGGCCCTCGAACCCAAAGCCCGAGCCCTTATCCCTAAGTCTAGCACTCTTTACCCTAGAAACATGTAGCTCAGTGATGTGAGCTAAGACCGCCATGATGTTCTGACATCTGCAAAGTCTTCCTGACTCCAAGTCTAGCTACTATCACTACTCTATCCTCCTGCTCTGAAACACCAATAAGGATAAAGTAATGAACATGAGGCCTTTGTGACTTCTTGTCTTAGCAGGCAGGATGGTCCCTGTGGGGTGCTTTATTATTGGTCACTAAGGCCCATTGGACTTTTTAATCCCTTTTTTCTCTTCCTCCTCCCCCCAGGACTGTCCACCAGGTGGCAGCCAGGATGGGAGAGTGATGGGTCATAAAGCAGGAGCCTTGGCAAAAGTTACTCCCCAGGGTTCCCCAGGCGCAGAGGCACGGAGCCAGGAGCAGCAGCTGAATGGCCTGGTGGTACTGGTGAGAGACCAGGCAAAGCCTGGGCCAGAGGGTGGCCGAGTCCAGCCCCGGCAGCGCCGGAGGAGGCTTCTCATTAAGAAGACACCGATCGTCATTGCTCTGAACAGCTCCACCGTCACTCTGGCTCAGCTGGGCCCTCAGGATGCTGGAGCCTCTGAGGATCAGTGGCACCATCTCTACCAGGTACAGCATGAACGGAAGAAGATCATGCGGGACACGTGTGCCAAATACAAGAGCAACAGTCGCAGGGTCATCACTCCCTACCACGTGTCCCGCATCTTTGTGGAGGACAAGTACCGAGTCCTGTACTGTGAGGTGCCAAAGGCCGGCTGCTCCAACTGGAAGAGGGTCCTCATGGTCCTTGGTGGACTGGCCTCCTCCACCAGGGACATCCAGCACAACACTGTGCACTATGGTAACACCCTGAAGAGGCTGGATGGCTTCGACCGCCAGGGCATCTCTTACCGTCTCAACACCTACACCAAGATGCTGTTCATCCGGGAGCCCTTTGAGAGGCTGGTCTCTGCTTTCCGGGACAAATTTGAGCACCCCAATAGTTACTATCACCCGGTTTTTGGCAAGGCCATTCTTGCCAGGTATCGTGTGAATGCCACCCGGGAAGCTCTAAGGACAGGCTCGGGCGTGAGGTTCTCTGAGTTCATTCAGTACCTGTTGGATGTGCACCGGCCAGTGGGCATGGATATTCACTGGGACCATGTAAATAGACTGTGTAGCCCTTGTCTCATTGACTATGATTTTGTGGGCAAGTTTGAGAGCATGGAGGAAGATGCCAACTTCTTCCTGCGCCTCATTGGTGCTCCCCGGAATCTGACCTTCCCCAGGTTCAAAGATAGGCACTCGAATGAGGAACGGACAACCACAAGGATTGCCCACCACTACTTTGCCCAGCTGTCCCCACTGCAGAGACAGCGCACCTATGACTTTTACTACATGGATTATTTGATGTTTAACTACTCCAAGCCCTTTGATGACCTGTATTGACAGCTGGGGTGGGAGGGCAAAGGGTCTGGATGTTGGGCCTGCTTCAGGGGCAAGGTCTGGGTCTGATTCAGGGCCCAATCTAGAAGGACAGTGTTTTTTCAGTCTGGGAGCTGGCATTCCCAGAAACACACCTTGTATTTCCTCAGTCTGGGAGCTGGCATTCCCAGAAAACCTGCCCTTTCCCAGAAAGATGCATCCATTGACACTATGCCCAAGACAGCAAGATTGTGGGGGCTCTGGCTCCCCTTAAGAAATCAGTGCCATGGTTGTACTCAGCTGTAGGCTGAGTGATGGCCTCAGGAGAGGTTTGTGAGTAGGCGTTTCAAGGAGCCATGCAGGACAGGGAGCTCAGCTCTCGTATAATGCCTCCTCCATTCTAAGGCTAAAAAGGAAGGCCCCAGAATGCATTTGGGATTCGGGGTAGTAATTGTAAACCCTTGGTGTCTCAAGCAGGTAGGTACATAAAAAACCAAGAAGCCATGGGCTAGAGAAGTCTGAGGCCAGAAAATTGGAGGCTGAGGCTCTGTAGAGGGGAGGGAATTCACAGACCCCATATTCCTCTTTCCTTTGGCTCTGCAGGCAGAGATCCCTGTGGAATTGGGTTCCCAATAAAGCACATGTTTTCTAAGTAGTAGTTTTTGTCCAGCTTTTCCCTCCACCCCAGATAGTCTTTTCACCTTAGGCCCCTGAAATCTCACCTATCTAGTGGGGCCTATCCCAAACTCAAACGTATACTCTAGCCCATTAGCATTTGTATGATACTCAGGCACTAGGTCAGGCTGAGGTATCTTGTACTTGGCATTGGGTCCCCTACCTCCTAATTTACCCTGTGGTACATGCATAAGGGGGATGGAATTACTGTCTCAAGTTACCATCCCAATCCACAAAGTTCCTTTTCATCCTTTGCAGATCCAGTTCCCTGGATCCCTGTGCAGTTGCCTAAAAGGCCCACCATTTCCTCAAAGATGGTTGGTCCAGCTGAATGGATGGGGTTTCCAAGTGTGAACTGGAGTTCTGGGTTGTGGCTGTTGTGAGGGTATAACTGTGGTGTGTGGTGTGGCTGTGTGCACTACTGTGAGGGTGCCACTGTAAGGGCATCATGGTATTGCTGCGTATATCTAGGTGTATGCTTAAGGTTGTGAGTGTTGCCCTGGAGACTGAGCACCACGTGCCTGTCACTGAGCCACTGACACAGACATGGTCTTAGCTTATTAGCTTTATAGTTAGTTGTTGGCCAGTTTTTATGAGCTCATCCCCAAACCACCTGAGTTGGGAGAAATAACCCCTGAAGTATTGACCCTCCCATCCTCCCCTTATTACCAGGTCTTATCCACATGCGTAAACACCATCAATGACACAAAATACCCCCTACACATTAGCACTCACAACTATGTACACATCGAGCTATATACAAGTAGCCTGGACAACACACAAACACCCACTAAGCGTGAGCACACACAAAAACACTGCCTATCTCAGAAAATCCTCATCACCCATTCGGACACAAAAGCACCGTGAGTCTCCCAGAAAACAGTTCATAACCATCTCTACACAACAAAAGGATTCCGAAGATAGCCCATGCACTGGGGAGCTTTCAATCAAACATCACCACTCAGCTTTCAGAGATAACCTCCTTTCCTGGGCAGTTAAAATGAATAGTCCTGAGATTTGAAGGGTCAGTCAAAAGAATGGGAACGAGGGAGTTTTGAGAAACTAGACTCTAGAGCTGAGGTAAGAGGCTTCACCTGCCCCTCAGGAGTCACTCACCCACAGACTCACCCTACTACTTAGCGCAGTGCCTGGGATGTAGAATGCACTTAATAAATGCTTGTTGACTGACTGACCAACTTGATAGAGCATCATCTGTTTCAGGTCCCACACCTATAGGGACATCTGGGGGAGGGAGAGGGGGAGGAAAATATTTGTGCTGATAGTGGGAGAGGGGAGAGAAGGAGAGAAGAGAGTAAGGAAAAGGATAGACTGTCTGTGGGTGGGGACTAAATGATGCTGGAGTTTAACTAGAGTTCAAAATATGTGGGAGTTGAGGTGGAGATGAAAGGCCAGGCCAAGCTCTGAGCAGTGCTTATTCCTATTTTTATTAATAATAATCATGACCAGTAACTTATTTATATACAAACTATGGAAAATGGTGAAGGGAAGGGGAAATGAGGAGGGAAGATGGAGACACATCATGAACAGGGGGTATGTCTATAGGATGGTAAGTGCAGACCTAGAGGACACCAAGCGTTATTGAAGGACCAGTCTCAATTTGTTCTCAGATGGCAACTATAGGAGTTGGGAATCCTAGTCTGTAAGATCAACCTCGAAACCATCTGCTGAGGGCAGATTCTAGAACCCAGTTCTCTGCAAGCAACTCTGATTGGAAACTTGGCCTCAAACTTAACCCTGGCCTGAATCCTGAAATAATTCTAACCTTAACCCGCACCTTAAACCTGACTTTAACCCTAACCTGAACATCAACTTCAATCTTAGCTAGCCAAGCAAACAGGCAATTAGAGGGACACAGCTGGAGATCAGCAAGGAGATAAAAGGGTGGGTACATCTAACTAGATAATTGGATTTCTTCCTTATAGATTGCTTCTGTTTGCTTCGCAGAATTTGGGCATGGCAGTAGTGTGGTAATTGCCAATGAATGGCAGCTGAACAGATAGAATCTTCCTTTCTAGAAAGAAGGAAGTCACCCCTAAATAAATTAAACTTCTCTCAGGAGTCCAATGTCACTGAACCACTAGGGTAGTAAATAAGCATAACAAATTAAGCACAGGGTTAGTCAAAAGAGCCACCAAAAAGAGGTCAGAGGACTGAAGGTCTGTCTTCAAGAAGGTATAGAAAGAGAAGAATTTTTCAGAACCTGCTGTATTCATGTTTTCACTAGCACCGAGTGACAGCTAAGCAGAAACATCATATAAACTGATCTCTTTCCCAGAGAAGATGATGAAAGGGCTGGAAGAACACATCTCTCCTCTCCAAGTTATCAGGGATAATGAAGTGTTCCTTGAAAGAATGGAGGAAGTGCTTCAAGGAGGAAACAAAGAAGAAAAAGTACATGAGAAAGCTGAGGGGAATTCCATCTAGCATCAGGATGTCAGAGATTGGAATAGCATGACACGGAAAAGGAAGGGAAGAACAACCGGACCTCTGGAGCCCATTGAGAGATGTAAGGCTCTTTCTGTGAAGGATAGAAATGGATCACATCAGGAAGAAGTTACTACTTTGGCTGCAAGGAATGATGGCATCGATCCACATGCACCATCAAGTGACAGAGCATCCAATAATGGTCGAAGAAAGAACAAATGAGGACCCCTGCTAAAGGCCACTGAGGCAGCTATTTGTTGACCTGATATGAATGATAGAGGAGTCTATTATCGTCCTGGGGCAGGTATCCAGGATGTGATGGGGAGCTTCCTGACAACCACAACCCAGTCCTAATGATTTACATGGGGTTAAGTGATATCACCAGAAGTAATCAATCTAGAGAGTATGGCTAAGGATTGTGAAGTCTCCAATGAGAAACTGAAGATTATTTTAGGGCAGCAGTCTTAACCAACTTGGTGTCATGGCCCCCTTTGACAGTCTGGTGCAGCCTATGGACTTCTCAGAATAATCTTTCTAAATGCCTAAAATGAAATATGGAGGATTACAAAAGTAACCAATTTTTATTGAAATACAGTTATCAATATTTTTAAAAAATAAGTTCAGGGACCTCAAGATGAGGATTCCTATTTAGAGGCACAGAAGGGGTTTTCCACTGTCCGTTGAAGATCAGGGATTAGGAAAAGAAAGGAATACTTGGAAAGTGAACAGCTGGCTAAAAAGATGAGAATGAGATATAGATTTCTTAGACCACATATTAAAATATGGGAATATTAAGTTTCTGGCCAAGGATGGAATATTTTGCAAAAGGGCTGGTAAAAGCCTATTTTCCTAGCATTTTATGAATCTGATCAGGAGGGCTTTAAGATGAAAGGGGATTGGTAGGGAGAAAACTGCCCATAAAGAACGGCCAACCCTAGTATCAAAAAGAGTAGTAGATACACCATGAAAAGTAAACTAGAAGAAAGAATCTAATTCCTAGAAGCCAATATCCAAAAAGAGAGCCAGCAATAAAATCTATTGCCTCAGATGTCTATATTCAAATGCATCAGATCTGGAAAGATATACCTTATTTAAAGTAACAATATATGAATTAAATGGCTGGCTGGTAAAGTCCCGTTGTAAATTAAGAAGATAGCTTCAGGTGAAAAAATCCAAAAACCCAAGGTAGGGAGGGAAGAACATGGTGGAGAGTGTGCATGGATGAAAAGGAGAGAGATAAAGGATATTGTCATGATGGTATGTCACAGGCCACCTGGATGGAAGAAATTAGACAAGGGAGTAGACCAGTAAACTAGCATCAAGGGGTGACATTGCAGAGATTCAGGGTTACAATGATCTAATCATCTACTGATGCTCAAAAGTCACTTCAAAGTAGAGTAGATGAGAAATGTGACTTTTGCCTTACTGATCTCATTCTTCAAAGGGTAGAGGAAGCAACAAAAGGAACAATTATTATGGACTTGAGTCTGGCCAACAAATATGTGTTGTTAATTTAAGGCAAGCAGTGAAGCAGGTGGGAGACTAAAGGTCATCAAAAGTGTTTGCAGTTGTCATGGAGAATGTCATAAAGGTGCCATGGCAGTGGCATGAGTACTAAAGTTGGAATCAGGGTCTGAATTTGAATCCTGACTTTGCTACTTACTACCTGCCTACCTGTGTTACCTTGGGCAAGTCTCTTCTCCGGGCCTTAATGACTTCATCTATAGAATGAGGTAGGTGGACTCAATGGCCTATAAGGTCTTTTTCAGTTCTAAATTCAGGATTCTATAATCTCACATCTTGGGTAAAAATCAAATAGAAAAGGGACAAATGCTCCTATTTGCAGAAGCTATTGTGTCAATCCCATTAAACCCCCACATAATGCAGAGTCTGCTTATTGAGATCCATAATCACTAAAAAGAAAGAATTCAGTCAAATTGCCCACAAAGGAAAAAATAAGAGGAAAAAGAGTGCTGCTTATCTAGCCTGTGATATGCAGTTAGATGGACCACATCCAGCTGGTCATCGGCGGCTGCAATGGTTACTAAGCCAAAAGTGACAGGAACTTTGGGGGTTAGTTCATAATAGAGGAGAGAAAAGCCAGGAATAGTCTGACATAAACCCAAGATTGGAGGAAAATGAATTTTGAAGAGTTCAAAGAAAAGCTAGGTAGGACCCAATGGACTAATATTCTGCAGAAATCAGGCCAGGGGGATTGGAAAGCACTTTAAAAATGAAATTCTGAAGACACAAGCATGCCTGATTCTGATAAGAGGAGAATGGAAAGTTGTCTAAAGAGATTAATGTGACTGCACAAAGAACTCATTGAACAACTCAGGTTTTTAAAATACATGTTTAATAGATGGAAACAAGGGCAAATAACCAAGAATGGATACAAGAAAGTAGCACAGTCCTCTTAGAACAGCATCAGAAGTGTTAAAACCTGGAATGAACTGAGGCTGCTGATAAATGTTAAGTACAACAAAAAAGAGGTTCTTAGTTATGCTAGAGGCAAGGAGAGAATGATGGGATAAGGGAGGAAAATAAACATCTATTAAGCACCTACTATGTGCCAGGCATTTGCCAAGAGCTTTATAGATATCTCATATGATTCTCACAACATAATAAGGTGGGTGCTATTATTATTCCTGTTTCACACATAAAGAAACTGAGGCAGAGGGGAGTTAAATGACTTGTTTAGGATCACACAACTATTAAGTGTCTGAGCTCAGATTTAAACTCAAGTTTTCCTGATTTCATATCCAATACTCTATCCACTGAGCCACCTAGATGAAGAGAAGGGGCTCCTGCTTGAGGCAGATGGGATAATGATAAATGCAAGAGTAATAAGGTTTAAATTACTCAACTGTTATTTTCCTTCTGTGTTCTCTTTCTTTGGAGAATTATCTTTGGACTAGGAATGAGTAAGTTCATGGAAAAACATTTATTAGGCACTGGTGATGTGCTGGGAACTGTGCTAAGCACAGGATATAAGTACAAAGAGAGTCCCTGACCTCAAAGAGCTCAAATCCTAGCAGGGGAAGATAAAGCATCTAGGCTAGTGGTGGCCAAGCACTAACTTGGAGCCTGGGGAGTCACCAGGATGGGGAGTTCGTGTATAAGGCAGCCAATGGACATGCCCTTTCCAGAAGCAGTGTTACCATTGCAATGCTTTGCTTACTGTGCTCAGAGCAAGAGGTAGAAGAGGGAGGCGGCAGGCAAATGGTGAAATGCCTTGGGTGATTAATTGGGCTGGACATGAGAGTGAAGCATGGTCCAGAGTATAGGGTCTGGGGCCAGCTATGTATGTTAGAGTGGTTTGTACTTAGTCACCAACCAAGACAACTGGCTCCACAGTGGGAATTCCAAAGATTCACCTTCCCCAGGGATAGGGATATAGAAGTCCAGGGTGCCAAAGTCCAGGTCCAGTGTGGAGGATGCTGGTCTAAGTGGGGCACTGGCAGCAGGCAGATGGTAAGATGGCCTGGGTAGATGGCTGAAGAGATGGAAAGAAAAGGAAAAAAATAATAGGGAGTTAAATCTAAAGTAAGGGATTGGTAAGAGATCGCTTATCTGCCCAGTGAGTTCAAGTCACCAGGCCCAGACAGACTGCATCCTATGGCACTAAAAGAGCTGGTAGATGGGATTGTTGGGCTGTTGTTTGCTCTGAATGACCTATGAAAGACCTTGGAGAATGGGAGACTGGAGAAAGATGTGTCCCAAAACACAAAAAAGGGAAGCTGAGAAAGAAGCATCTGTGAACTGTATTGGCCAATGAAACTTTCTCTTTGTGACAAATTAGAAAAAGGGTGTTAAAGAACGGTTTGTGAACTTGTAGAAAGGGGAGCCATGATCAAAAGGAGCACAGCTCGATCGTGGGAGATCAGCTAGAAGGCACAGTGGTATAATGGAAGGAGGGCAGGATTCGAAGTCAATACATTCAAATCATGACTCTGCCATTTACTTCTATGTGACCTAGGGTGAACCATTTAATTTCCCTAGGCATAAGTTTGGAGGCAGCTTGGTACAGCAGACAGAGCTCTAGATTTGGAGTCAGAAAACCAAGGTTCAGATTCTGGCTTTAGTGCTTACAACCTGTGTGCCATTGGGAAAGTCAGTTAACCTCTCTGAGCTTGGGGAAACTAGTGAATAGAGCACTGGGCTTGGAGTCAGGAAGACCCGAGTTCGAATCTTGCCTCAGACATTTACTAGTGACCCTGGGCAAATCATTTAACTTTTCTCAACTTCAGTTTCTCCATCTATAAAATGATGGGGTTGGACTTGATAGCCTCTAAGATCTCTTTGAGCTTTGAATGTACGATCCTATGATCAGAAATAGGTTAATATATATTAACTGATTTCCCTTTTCAATTAAATAACTAGGATAGATCAGGGACTAGTATTCGTAGTAAGCCTAGATTTCAACAAAACATTTGACACAGGTTCTGACACTATCCTTGTGGATAATATTAAAAAATGTGGGCTAGATGATAATACAGTTGGGAGGGTTCGGGAGTGGTTGAATCATTGATCCAAAAAAGTAATCATTAAGGTGTCTCTGCCAACTTGGAAGGAAGTTTCTAGTGGAGTGCCCCAGGGTCTGTCCTAGTCCTTGTGTGATACATTTTTATCATTGGTTTCAATTCAGGCATAGAAAGCATATGTATCACATTTGAAGGTCTCATTTTATCCCTACAACATTCTAGGAGGTAGGTGCTAGTATTGTCTCCATTTTACAGAAAAGGAAACTGAGACATACAAATTAAGTGATTTGCCCAAGATCACATAGCTTAGTAAATGTCTGAGGCTGGATTTGAACTCAAGTCTTCTTGACTCTGGTACAGTGGTCTATCTACCATGACACCTAGCTACCTCAAATCTGAGAGACATAATGTTGGATGACTGAGTCAGGAAATGACCTAGTCAGCTCATTGTCTAAAAAGACAATGAGCTAGAACAAAAGAGAAATCCTCTATGATGAAATTTAATAGGGATTAATGTAATGTCATTTAAAAAAATCAACTTCGCAAATACAGAAAAAGGAAGTGTGGTTAGACAATAGTTTCTGTGAAAAAGATGTGGGAGTGTTAATGGACTGCAAGCTTAATATTGAGTCAGAAGTGTATGACCCAGGCATCCGTCAACCACCGGTCCCTTTAATGCTAGTCAAGGTTCAAGGTATACTTTATTTCAGCATGCACTCCAAGCCACAGCTCACAAATCTCCACCAATGTTTCTCTCGCTAGACTAACCAGAAAACATATTAGTAGAAAGCAAAGTCATTTAATCAAACAATGTAGCAAAATAGAAGACGAGGAAAATCAAGAGTTACACTCCTCTCACAGGTTGCTACATGACCTCTGAGACCAGGAAGACAAACAGGGAAAACCTTCAGCTAGGGAACATGCATAGAGGAACACGTGTTTGCACATAGCTAAGGGCAGCTGTCTCTTAAGGTGGCACTCCTGATGGAAAATCCCCTTGCATCTGATGCTACTACTTGCTTTCCTGCAGATCCATTGATATCCTCCGGTGATATTATGAGGTGGGTGAACTGTTTCTCTGCTAGCGCCACTGAGTTGCTTTCTGCTGTTCTTTGCTGCCACCTGCTGGTCTTGAACTTCCAGGCAACCTATTCTTCCACAAGAGAAGGGTCTATCATCTCTTTTAGCTCATAACCTCAGAAGGTATTTCAGCTCTTTGTGATTCAGACCTGGGACATGATCAGTCAGAGAAATATTTGGGCACTAAGTCTGTCTTTTAAACTGAAATTTTCTACTGCCGTTATTCGACTTTTAGTATAAACTTATATTTCAGTTGTGGTAAAAAAAAAAATCCTTGTAAATCCCATCATAACCGTGGTCACCAGCTTGGGTCCTTATAAATCATTTCAGGCACAATACTGAAAGGGTTTAGATGGAGTTATGGTGAAGATATTACCTTCAAACTCTATCATCCTGAGTCAATATAAATCACCTCTGAAGTTTATGACTTTTGCCCTACAACATCCCTACACCAAGATCCTCAGAAGCCAAATCTCTTCACACTGGAGATGGTGACCTTTATCTTACTGACAGGGTTGTGATGACTCAAATAAGCTTTATACATACATACGTATGTATGTATGTATGTATGTATAACAATTTACAAACCTAAACTCACTATATAAATGTCAGCTGTTACTGCTATCAATTTCCCCCGGCAATCAAATAACTTCACTCCTTTACAAGTGTAACACAGTAGCCAACAAAATTAAATTATTTCCTAGGTTACTTTAAAAAAGGCATACTGTCTGTAATGACAGTTCTCAAAATGTGGTCTACAGACACCTAGGAATCCCTGAGACCCATTCAGGGGGTCTGCAAAGTAAAAACTATTTTCATAATAATACTAAGATGTTATTTGCCTGTCAAAATACTCTTTTTTTCCAACTACTTATCTGTGTCAGGCCAAATTTTCTTCATATACTTCAACCAAAACAACATATTGCAACAGATTGAATGCAGAAGTAGTTATGAGAATCCAGCTGTCTTCTATTAAGCCAGACATCAAAGAGGTTTGTGAAAATATGTAAAACAATGCTGCTCTTCTCACTAAACTTTTTGGTTTTGGAAAATATATTTTTCATAAAAATATGTTATTTATGTTTATGTGTAATGGCTTTATTATTGTTGTTTTAAAATGAATTAATAAATATTTTTAAAATGTATCTGTTTTAATTTCTAACATGTAAATAGTGATAGATATAGCTAGGAATGTATTGATAAATGTTTAACAAACTGGTCTCCAAAAAGCAAACAAACAAAAAACTAGACACTTAGCCCAATTTTTGAGTTTAGTCTGCATTATTAACATTTTCTCCATCATTTTTTCAAGTCTAGACAATCAACAAAACAGTAAACCAATCCCTGGTTTGTAGCATTTGCTGATTTCTGAGGTTTAAGTGTTCACACTGAAAATCTAACAATTGACTTTTATGAGCCTGGACAAGCTGGCTCCAACACATTGCTGGATATAAACTAAATAAATAAAAGGTCTTTGGGGTCCTCAGTAATTTTTAAGAGTGTGAAGTTGTTCTAAGACCAAAAAGCTTGAGAACCACTGATCTAGAATGAGGGATATTATAGTGATGCCACACTCTGCCTAGTCAGAACACATTGGGAGTATTACATTCAATTCAAGGCCTCACATTTTAGGGTGAACATAGACGGGCTGATGTGCCTTCAGACGATAGTAAGCAGAAGACTGGTAGCATGTCCAGAAGCCTGGAGAGCATACTATATGAGGATCAGTTGAAGAAAGGGGATGTTTAGCCTGGAAAAGAGAAAACTTAGGGAGGGTGTAATTGATGTCATAAAGTTTTGAAGAGCTGTCATGTAAAAGGTGGCTGAGATTTGTTCTGATTGGCCCCAAAGGGTGCAGTGGGGAACAATGGGGAAAATAACAAGGAAGCAGAACTGTCTAAAAGGAAATGGGCTGTCTCAGCAGGAAGTGATTTCTAGAGGCTAATGACCACTTGGATACTGTCACTGCATATATATATATATATTCTTCTGAAGATTTTATAAAGATGGGAACATAGGCATATAGGTTTTTAGTTATTAATATTTTCTCCATTGCTTTTTTTGTAACACAGCTTGTTATATTTCTGATAGCCTGATAGTCTGATAGCCTTTCTTTCAGATACCTTGGGAATCAATGCCTTTAAAATTCTGTTACCTCCAGCACAGACCTCCTCTCTCCACGTGCATTTAATTTCCTCCAGCTATTGTCTTTGGGGACATTTCCACCTCCTCATGCAACACCTAGAGGACTGTGATCTTAAAGAGTCTCAATGTGGTGACTCCACTATCACTACTGGAAGCAGTGCAGTTTGGAAGTACCTGCTCGGCCCATTCCTAGTTAAAGAGCTTCTAAAAACAAGAAGGTGGTGGTAAACACTGTGCTCAGCACCGTACACATATTATCTTATTTGCTTTCCCCAACAATCCCATGAGGTAGGTGCTGTTATTATGCTCATTTTACAGTTGAGGAAACTGAGGCAAAGACAGGTTAAGTGACATGCCCAGAGTCACACGGCTAGTAAGTGTCTGAGGCTGGATTTGAATTTGGGTCTTCCCGACTCCAGGCCTAATGCTCTAGCTCTAGCTTCCCCCAATTTATTAAGCGGAAGCATTTATTAAGTGTTCACTATACTATACTATACTTACTCTACTTCAGGAATACAAATACAAGCAAATGAAAAATAATCCCTGCCCTCAAGGAGCTTATATCTAATAGGGCAAGATGATACAAAAAATGGGGGGAGCTGAAAAGCAGGGGAATGTCAGGGGTGGAGCCAGGAGAGGAGTAGAGGAGTGAACATGGCTGGTCTGAGCACATCCTCAAAATGGAGGTTCCCAGAGAAACTTACCAATTGAGCTGGGGGGTAGAGGAAGCTTCGAGGGTGAGGAGTCGGGAGCAGATCTGGAAGAGGAGTAAAGGAGAAAAACTTGGTATGTGAAAGGAATCCCTCCTACCCTCCACTTAACAGCAAGTGACCAAAACCAAAGTGAAGTTTTAGTCACCTCCTGGGCATGCTCTGCCTGTTCTTGCTTGACACGTCGAGACTCTGAGCTTCATTCCATGCTGGTATTGAATGAGGTAGGATGGTATGGTAAAAAGAAGACCAAATTTAAAGTCAATCTAATTCAACAAATTTATTAAGCAATTATTTCCTATTTGCCAGGCAGAGAGGCAGGAGTGGAGTAATAGGGAGCTTGCTTCAGTCAGAGAGATCTGAGTTCAAGTCCCATCTCTACCACATGTTGTATGTGTGACCCTGAATAAATCACTTAACTTTTCAGCCCCCTAAGCAACTCTTAAAGACTTGTAAATTGTAGACCAGGTGCCAATCCTCATTGATAGAGAGAATTCCCTCAATGTTAGTTCCTTATGTTAATAGAATCCCAGCTTCAGACTCTTGCACTAACCCCCCACCCCCACCCCTGAATGTGCTAGGTGCTAGAGATGCAAAGACAAACGTGAAAAATAGTCTCTGTTCTCAGGAGGTTACACTCTACTGATGGGCGCATCTCAACAGAAAAGTAAATGTAAGATAATTGATAAAGGAGCAAGCATCAAAAACTAGGGGGATCAGAATTGGCTTCCTGTGAAATGTGGTACCTGAGCTGGGTCTGGAAGGAAGCTAGAGATTCTAAGAGGAATGAAGAGGGACTGCATTCCAGGGATGGGGGACAAGCTATACAAAGGCACGAGGTGGGAGATGGAATGCTGAGTTCAAGGAACAGATAGTAAGCCAGTTTGGCTGGAATGTAGAGCATGTGAAAGGGAATGATGTCTCGAGAGCCAGGTTGGAGTATTATTGAGAAGAGTTTTAAATGATGGGCTGAAGACTCTTTTTTTAAAATTTTTATCCCAGGAATAACATGAAGGAACTGAAGACTTTTGAGCAGGGCAATTACCTGACCAGACATGTGCCAAGGAAGATTACTTTGGCAGCTTGTGGAGGATAGGTTGGAGGGGAGAAACTAAGGGCAAGGAGGCCACTTAAGAGGTGGTTACAATAGTCCAGGCAGGAAGTGATCAAGGTCTGAATAAGTCTTTACTGGCCATATGAATAAAGGGAAGGCAAAAGATATGAGAGACATTATTGAGGAAAAAGTGACAAGACTTGGCAAAGAATTGAATATGGAAGGGGAAGGAAGGGAAGAGTCAAGGAGGACTCCAAGGTTGCGATGCTGGGTTGTTAGAAGAATTCAGAGAAAGAGACAGACAGCGAGAGAGAGAGACAGAGAGAGACAGACAGACAGAGACAGACAGACAGAGACAGAGAGAGACAAAAAGAGACAGACACAGAGAGAGGGACAGAGAGAGACAGAGAGAAACAGAGAGACAGAGACAGAGAGAGACAGAGACAGAGAAACAGAGAGAGAGACAGAAAAAGAGAGAGAGAGAGAGAGACCCTTGGAGAACATTTATTGTTAATGGATAAAAGACGGATAATGGCTCAGTAAAAGAGACAAATTAAAAAGGTGAAACCAGGCAGGCAAAAGGAATACCAGGAGAAAGCAATGACATGGAAGTCTAGAAAGGAAAGAAGTAGGATTTTGTCAACAGTGTCAAAAGCTAATACATATTTGTGCGTATGTATGTGTACACATGTATGTGTGTTTATACATATATACAAACATACATAAAAAGAGGATTAAGAGCCTAAGGACCCTTGGGCCTTGCCGTCCACCCAGTCATTGCCACCTTAGAACTTCTGGGACTTCTCTTGTACCATACTGCTGAACTTTCTTTTACATGCTTTCTCCCCCAATTAGAATTCCTGAAGGCAAGGACCTCCTTGATTTTTCTATTTATATCCCCAACACTTAGTACAGTTCTTGGCACATATTAAGCACTTAGAAAATGCTTTTCCATTCATTCATTCAAAAGACCAACATATTTAGGAGTGGAGAGGTGGTTGGTAATCTTAGAGAGAGCAGTTGTAGTTGAGTGCTATAATAAACCAGATTGTAAAGAGTGAGTGAGAGGTGAAGAAACGGAAGCAACCTATGTAGAAGACTTCATCTAGCTGGCTTGTTCTAAGAGTTTGCCTGTGACTCCGCAAAGTCTTAGCTAAGGTAACCCTGGGTTCTTGAAGGCTATACCAACAGAGCCCGAACTCTGATAGTTCATAGTATTAGTAGCTAAATGGCAAAACAGAGCACTAGCCCTGGAGTTAGAGCTGAGTTAAAAATCTAACCTCAGATACTTAATAGCTATGTGATCCTGGGCAAGTCACTTAACCGCTACTTGCCTCAGTTTCCTCAACTGTAAGATGGGGATAATAAAACATCTGCCAGATGAGGTTGTCGTGAGGATTCATTGCAATAAGATCTGTAGTGTTTCGCAAACCCTAAAGCATTATATTGATACTTGTTATCATTGCTATTCTAGAAAGTCTTCAAGCATAGCACTTTCAGTACATTATATCCATTATATCCAGCTCATCACCGGTAGAATAGCCACTTAGCATTGAATTCCGTGGTCATGGTACCAATGAAACAAAATTACAAAATGCCTCTCCAACCTTTACAACCTCCTTCTGCCATGACAGTCATGACAGTGGCAGAGTAGTAAAAAAACAGGAGAGAGGATACTAAGAGTCAAACACACAACACACACACACACACACACACACACACACACACACACACACACACACACATTTTAGACTGTCTATAAACACTAACTTAGCTGTTGGTACTCTGTGACTCATCCAGTCACCATGAAGTGGAAACATTATAACATAAACTGAATCATATCAATCTTGACATTCTCACCATAAACAAAACCAGTAGGGAGAAGAAAGTTGCAGTGAAATGGAAAGGTGGCTCATAGACTCGCCCTGGACAGGCAAATAATGGAATTGGCAAGGTTGATTTTATCGTGCATCCAAAGGCAACAAGAAACAACGTTTCATGGGATATTTGGCCATCTCATATGGCAGTGCTTGTAAAAAGACCACCCTGAATATAGTTGCAGTTTAAATGCCAACACTTGCTGCAGAGATAGAGAAATCTTATGAAGACCTTGATAAAAACCTTTCCCCAATTAAGTCAATGCATACTTTGATAATTGGTGAATTCAATGCAAAGGTTGGAATCAGTGAGATGGGTGAAATTTGTTGGAAAGTGTGTTCAAGAATAATGAATGGGAGAAGCCATAAACTTTTAGACTATACAGAAGACTTGTGTCTATACATCATGAATATTTTCCTTTAAAAAAGAATCAGAAAGTCTTGGACCTGGTGAGCACCCAATGACATCTCAAAAAACAAAATATTATATTTTAACAGACAGAAAATGACTCTTTACTGATATGGGAATATTTCTGAATCAACTGTCTCTACACAGCCATATCACTGACTTAATAGAATAGAGAGAGAAAAATTACTACAAACCTGGAAGAATAAAAATGAGAAAAAAGGCAGTATATGTAATTAAAGCAACTCCAATATGAGCTATTTAAATGAATTATTGATGTCAAAAATCAGGAAATGGATAGAGGAAAAGATACCAATACTCTAATAATTTCAGAAAGAAGGTTTACCAATTCAAATCAATTACTGTAATAAGGAGACAAAAGAACCTAAAAAGCACCTTAGTCAGCTAACATCTGACTTGCTTGCCAAGAGGAGAGACCTGACAGTCACAGGGAACACTGGTTGAGAACATAAACATGCTTTTAAAATATTATAGATGGAAGGGCAAGAATGGTGGACAATTAATGAGCAAACATTATCATAAACAATGAAAAGCAAAGGAGTATAGAACAAGTTTACAGAAAGCTTGGCAAGAGACTCAGCTAAGCAAAGTCATTCTAAGAACATTTAAGGATAAAACTAAAAGGAAGACTATAGAAGAAAGATGGAAAAGATCGGCAAAGTTTTTAAAAAAAAAAAACAAACTCTTTTTACCACATAGAAAACGAACTCACAGTACATGGTATACTTATACAGGAGATTCATTTCAGTCAGTCAATTAGCCTTTATTAAGTACCTACTATGTACCAGGTATAGTGCTAGGGGAGACAAAGAAAGACAAAAAAACAAACAAACAAAAAACAGTCCCTGCTCTCAACAAATTTAATGGTGGAGACAACATGCAAACATCTATGTACAAATAAGATATATACAGGATAAAGTGAAGATAGAGAAGAATCTCAGAGGGAAGGCACTAAGATTAAGAAGGACAGGGAAAGGCTTCTTGCAGAAGGTAGATCTTTAGCTGAAACTTGAAGGAAGCCAGGAGGTAGAAATGAGGAGGGAAATGGTTCTAGGCTTGGGAGACAGACTGAGAAAAACACTCTGAGTCAAGAGATGGAATGTCTTATTTGAAGAATAACAAGACGGCCAGTGTCTCTAAGGAATAAGAAAATTGGAAAGATAGATATATCACCTTATCCCAGTCTTGGCAGCTATTATGCCCCAGGTCATTCTAGCTCCATTCTCAAGTAGTTCAGTAGCTGGCTCAGTCTTTCTCTAACTCCCCAATGCTGCCCTTGATTCTGGCAACTTCAATTTACATGCTAAGGTCTCTTTGAGTGCCCTTGTTACCTGGGCTCCTGTAATCTGCACCTTCACTCCACCTCAACCTCACACAAGGATAGTCATATTCTTGATTTTGTCATCATCCACTTCCCCAATAACTCTAAAGTCCCTGTGTCAGACTATAACCTCTTGTCTTTGCAGCTCTTGCTGTGCCTTAAGGCTTAGCCTTTAAGCCCATTCTCCATCCTCAACACAACCACTCCACCAACTCCATCCATCCTTGATTTCTCAGCCATCACTCCTGCCCAGTGCTCACTTCCCTTCAAAACATTGACCTGTTAGTTAACCAGCTCAACTTTACCCAATCCTCAACCCTTCCCCGTTATCCCATCACTGCTCATCACTTTCCAGACTCCAACCCTGGATTACTCCTATTATCCCCCACCCCCACCCCATGCCCACCTACTCTCATGCTAATTAATTCCTCCAGCTGATCAGATTAGCTGCAGGTCAAGAGAGAGTGTGGAGAAAGAAGAGGAGAGAGACCAGAACAGAACTCTGAGATACCCCCCAGGAGTGTGCTGGTAAATGTTTAACAACCAGCTCCCCAGAACTACATGATGCACTTTTTTTGTTTGTTTTTTTTAATTTATTTATTTAACATATTTAGTTTTCAGCATTGATTTTCACAAGAGTTTGGATTACAAATTTTCTTCCCATTTCTACCCTCCCCCCCACTCCAAGATGACGTATATTCTGGTTGCCCTGTTCCCCATTCAGCCCTCCCTTCTGTCACCCCACTCCCCTCCCATCCCCTTTTCCCTTCCTTTCTTGTAGGGCAAGATACATTTCTACGCCCCATTGCCTGTGTATCTTATTTTCTAGTTGCATGCAAAAACTTTTTTTTTGTTTTTAAACATCTGTTTTTAAAACTTTGAGTTCCAAATTCTCTCCCCTCTTCCCTTCCCACCCACCCTCCCTATGACATCAAGCAATTCAACATAGGCCACATGTGTATCATTATGTATAACCCTTCCATAATACTCATGTTGTGAAAGACTAACTATATTTTGCTCCTTCCCAACCCATCCCCCTTTATTGAATTTTCTCCCTTGACCCTGTCCCCTTTCCAAAGTGTTTGTTTTTGATTACCTCCACCCCCATCTGCCCTCCCCTCCATCATCCCCTCCCTTTTTTTTAATCTTCTTCCTTCTTCTTTCCTGTGGGGTAAGATACCCAATTGAGTATGTATGGTATTCCCTCCTCAGGCCAAATTTGATGAGAGCAAGATTCACTCATTCCCCCCTCACCTGCCCTCTCCCCTCCTCCCACAGAACTGCTTCCTCTTGCCACCTTTATGCGAGATAATCCACCCCATTTTATCTCTTCCTATTTCCCTCTTTCAATATATTCCTCTCTCATCCCTTAATTTGATTTTATTTCTTTTAGATATCTTCCCTTTATCTTCAACTCACCCTGTGTCCGCTCTCTCTCTCTCTCTTTATATATATATATACACATACATATATACATACATGCACATTCACTTATATATATATATATGTATATACATAAACACATATATATGCATATTCCTTTCAGCTACTATGATATTGAGGTCTCCTGAATCATACACATCATCTTTCTATGTAGGAATGTAAACAAAACAGTTCAACTTTAGTAAGTCCCTTATGATTTCTCTTTCTTGTTTACCTTTTCATGCTTCTCTTGATTCTTGTGTTTGAAAGTCAAATTTTCTATTCAGCTCTGGTCTTTTCACTGAGAAAGCTTGAAAGTCCTCTATTTTATTGAAAATCCAAATTTTGCCTTGGAGCATGATACTCAGTTTTGCTGGGTAGGTGATTCTAGGTTTTAATCCTAGCTCCATTGACCTCCGGAATATCATATTCCAAGCCCTTTGATCTCTTAACGTAGAAGCTGCCAGATCTTGGGTTATTCTGACTGTGTTTCCACATTACTCAAATTGATTCTTTCTGGCTGCTTGCAGTATTTTCTCCTTGATCTGGGAGCTCTGGAATTTGGTGACAATATTCCTAGGAGATTTCTTTTTGGGATCTATTTGAGGAGGCGATCAGTGGATTCTTTCAATTTCTATTTTGCCCTGTGGCTCTAGAATATCACGGCAGTTCTCCTTGATAATTTCTTGAAAGATGATATCTAGGCTCTTTTTTTGATCATGGCTTTCAAGTAGTCCAATAATTTTTAAATTATCTCTTCTGGACCTATTTTCCAGGTCAGTGGTTTTTCCAATGAGATATTTGACATTGTCTTCCATTTTTTCATTCCTTTGGTTCTGTTTGATAATATCTTTATTTCTCATAAAGTCACTAGCTTCCACTTGCTCCAATCTAATTTTTAAGGTAGTATTTTCTTCAGTGGTCTTCTGGACCTCCTTTTCCATTTGGCTAATTCTGCCTTTCAAGGCATTCTTCTCCTCATTGGCTTTTTGGAGCTCTTTTGCCATTTGAGTTAGTCTGTTTTTTAAGGTGTTGTTTTCTTTAGTGTATTTTTCAGTATTTTTTGGGTCTCCTTTAGCAAGTCATTGACTTGTTTTTCATGGTTTTCTCGCATCCTTCTCATTTCTCTTCCCAATTTTTCCTCTACTTCTCTAACTTGCTTTTCCAAATCCTTTTTGAGCTCTTCCATGGCCTGGGACCAGTTCATGTTTTTCTTGGAGGCTTTTGGTGTAGGCTCTTGCACTTTGTTGACTTCTTTAGGCTGTATGTTTTGGTCTTCTTTGTCACCAAAGAAAGAATCCAAAGTCTGAGACTGAATCTGGGCATGTTTTCGCTGCCTGGCCATATTCCCAACCAGCTAACTGGACCCTCGAGTTTTTCAGCAGGGTATGACTGCTTGTAGACTAGAGAGTTCTATGTTCCACGTTTGGGGGGGGATGCACCAGCTCTGCCACACCAGCACTCCTCCTTCCCCAAGAACCCCCAACCCGGACTGGGCTTAGATCTTCAGCAGGCTGTGCACTCCTGCTCTGATCCGCCACCTAATTCCTCCCACCAGGTGGGCCTGGGGCCAGAAGCAACAGCAGCTGTAGCTGCCCCACCTCCGCTGCCCTGGGGTGGTGGCCAAACTGTGAACTCCTTCCACTCCGGCAGCTTTTCCCACTAACCTTCTCTGCTGTCTTTGGTGTTTGTGGGTTGAGAGGTCTGGTAACTGCTGCAGCTCACTGATTCAGGGCGCTAGGGCCCGCTCCGCCCGGCTCCTAGTCTGATTGGTCTGAGCAGCTCACGCTGGGCTCTGCTCCCCTCCCAGCTCCCAGTTCCGTGTGGGATAGAGCTCACCCAGGGACCACCCAGGCTGTCCTGGGCTGGAGCCCTGCTTCCCTCTGCTGTTTTGTGGGTTCTGCAGTTCTAGAATTGGTTCAGAGCCATTTTTTCTAGGTTTTTGGAGGGACTCAGCAGGGAGCTCACTGTTTTCCAGCCGCCATCTTGGCTCTGCCCCCGGAAGTCCCATGATGCACTTTTAACTTTAGTTTGCATTATTAACATTTTCTCTACCACTTGAAGTCTAGGCAATCAACAAAACAGTAAGTCAGTCTTTAATTGGTAGAATTTGCCAGTTTTTGAGGTACAAATACTCACACTGAAAACTTAACAATCTGCTTTCAACAGTTAGTTCAAATTGGCTCAGGCAGATTCCTGTACCCACACCTCAAAAGTGGGACATGGATGATGAACCTTCAAAGCAGACCCAAAAGGACTGGCTTGGCTTTCTTTGTCTCTCCTACTACTGAGAGGAGTGTAAAACCCAGAGAGAAAAGTAAAACCCACTAGAGGAAGTTAC
The DNA here is from genome assembly GCF_011100635.1 of Trichosurus vulpecula. NCBI lineage: Eukaryota > Metazoa > Chordata > Mammalia > Diprotodontia > Phalangeridae > Trichosurus > Trichosurus vulpecula. Next base: position 135,580,573 of record NC_050575.1, on the reverse strand, counting down.
ATACCTCAGCTGACTAGATCTAATACAAATATATTTTTCCATTCTCAGTTGGGTCCCCACTGCTACACATAATTCTTACTCTTCTCTGATCAATCTTCTACCACACTCCCCACAGTAGCTATTCCAAACCTTCTCTTCCCAAACCCCCTATACCACTATCACTGCTCTCCACCTCTTACCCAGTGGACTTTGCCTTTCATCACTAAAAAACAGAGATCAGGTATTGTGATTTCCTTCTCCTACCCAATTTCATACCTCTCGAATCACCTCAGCTTCATACCCTATTCTCTTCTCATTAACCTCAGTCTAAGAGGCTGAGGTGACTCTTCTCTTTGCCAATTCTAGCCCATCTACTTGTGCCTTTCATTCCCATTCCTTCCCATCTTTTCCAGGAGATTTCCCTTTCAGTCATCTCCCTTCCCCCAATTTCCAACCTCTCCTTAACCACTGGCTCTTTTCCCACTACCTAAAAAAGCATCTAACTCTCCCCCTCTTTTCACTTGACCCTACCAACTACTCAGACTATTCCCCCATCTCTCTCCTTTTCACAAACAAAGTCTGGAAAAATCTGTCTGTAGTCATTGCCTCTACTTTTTCATACACTCTCACTCCTCAGCCCCTTGCAGACTGGCTTCCATTACTACCACTTGACTGAAATGGATCTCCCCAAGTTCACCAATGGTCTTTGTGGATAAATCCAATGGCTTTTTCTCAGTTATTTTCCTTCTTGACCTCTCTTCAACATTTGGCACCACTGACTAGTCTCCCCCTTCTACATTCTTTCTCCTTCCTGGGTTTTCATTACTCAGCTCTGATGTGATTCTCTTCCTGTCTGTCAAAACAATCCTTCTTCATCTTCTTTGCAATTTCACCACCCATGTCCTACCTCCTATATGTGGATGTACCCTAGTGCTCTGTCCTGGATTCTCTCATCTTCTGTCTCTATACTCTCTCTTGGTGATCTCTTCAGTTCCCATGTATTAAACTATCATTTCTAAGCAGGTGACTCAAAATCTACATGTCCAGCCTTCATCTTTCTCATGAGTTCCAATCCCATGTGTACACCTAGATGACCCATAGTCATCTCAAATTCAACATGTCTAAAACAAAACTAAAAATACACCTAGATGACCCATAGTCATCTCAAGTTCAACATGTCTAAAACAAAACTAAAAATACACCTAGATGACCTATAGTCATCTCAAATTCAACATGTCAAAAACAGAATTCGTTATCTTCTCATCGACCCAAGCCTCCACCCCAAGCCTCCTCCTAACTTCCCTATTTCTGTTGAGAGCACCATCATTCTTCCAGTTACTCGGGTTTATGATCTATGATTCATCATTAATTCCTCACTCTTTTTCACCCCTATACATCTAATCTGCCATCTCTAGGGTCTTGTGACCATCATAGCCCTATTCTGGACACTTTTCACAAAAGTGGAGTGGACTACTCCCCTTTCTCCACTCCAACAAGCCACCCAGCTTGGAAACTAGTACTGCATGACTCACTTGGGATCAGGGAAGTGCTGGAAGTGAAAATAGCTCACCATCTGGTCCTCAAAAGCCAGGCAAATGAATATGAACTTGACTCAGTACACAGTAGCAAGTTTCTACAGATTTTTGAGCAAAAGAATAATAATTACAGCTAGTATTTATACAGTTCTTTAAAGTTTATGAATTACTTTATGAATATTATCTCATTTGTTTTTTGCAATGCCCTTGGGAGCCAAGTCCTATTGTTGTCCCCCATTTTACATATGAGGAAACTGAGGTTGAGAGGTGTTAAGTGACTTTTCCAGGGTCACACAGTTGGTGACTGTCTGAGGCTGGATTTGAACCAGGTCTTCCTGACTCCAGGCCCAGTACTCTATCCACTGCATCATCGAGCTGTCACTAAGCATTTATAACATGATCTAATCAATGCATAAGGAAGATTAGTCTGGCAGTGATATAAAGGATTGATTGAAAGGGATGTAGGGTCACAGATCTAGAGCTGAAAGAGACCTGAGAAGTCATCTAGCCTAATCCTCTCATGTTATAGATGAGGAAACTGAGGCCCAGATGTCACACAGCTTCTCAGCTAAGACATTGTACTTCATTGCCCTTAGAAATTGATTGATATCCCCTAGACAGGTGGCAATGAATGCGTATTCTAAAGTGATGTCAATGAGACTAGAGAAGAGGTAGGATTAACAGGACTTGGTAGTTAACTGCATATGAGAGGTCAGAGAATAATCAGGGATCAGATCCCAATCAAATAGGAAACTGGGTAAATTAGCCCCTTAGGTCACGTCCTGCATTGTTTTGTGTAGTTGTCCTCCCCCACCCCCACCCCCTTTACTATGAGACACTTGTTTATGGTTTACATATACTTACTTACATATGTGTTGACTCCTCCTAGTAGAATGTAAACTCTTTGAGGGAAGTGACTGTTCTATTTGTGTCTTTATATCCCTTGCACCTAACACAGTGGCACATAGTAGGCACTTAATAAAAGAAAAAAGAAAATAACTCTCCATCAACAGCTGCAACTCCCTCTCATCCTACATATCAGCATCCCACCAGCACTCCCCACTAAACCTTAATTCTTCCACTCTCTTCTCTGGCACTCTCCTCTGTTTTGGGAGAATGCAGATTGCTGAGCAATTTAGAGGCTGTTGTTGTTGTTGTTCAGTCATGTCCAACTTTTTGGGACCATGTGGACCATACTGTCCGTAGGGTTTTCTTGGCAAAGATATTAGGGTGGTTTGCCATTCCTTCTCCAGTGGATTAAGGCAAACAGAGTTAAGTGACTTGCCCAGGGTCAAACAGCTAGTAAGTGGCTAAGGCCACAGTTGAATTGAAGTTTTCCTGACTCCAGGCCCAGTGTTGTATCCACTGAGCCACCTAGCTGCCTCCTAATTTAGAACTAGAGGTCATAAATTCAAAGCCTGATCCTACTGCTTACTATTTGGATAAATTATCCAGAGCTCACTTCTCTGCATCTCAGTTTTCTGATCTGTAAAATGAGAGGTTGGACAAGTCCCTTACACCTCTAAATCTATGACCCTACATCTCTTCTTCTGACATCTCTTCTACCTTTTAGTGGTTAGTCAAACATAGCTTCCTCCTAAAAACACTGTATTTCTTGGCATCCTTTCCAAGGTTGGCTTTTCTTTCTTTCACATCATATCTCCTGACATAACAGACTAGGAAAAAGTATCAGCATACTCCTTTCCCCCATTACCACTTTCAGGCCCCCTTCTACCATTCCTCTAGCAACTACCTCCACTTCCTTCCAGTGGTGAGAAACCTGTGGCCTTGAGGCTATATGTGGCCCTCTAGGTTCTCAAGTGAGGCCCTTTGACTGTATCCGAGCTTCATAGAACAAATCCCTTTAATAAAAGGATTTATTCTGTAAAACTTGGACTCAATCAAAGGGAGGCACCCAAGGACCTAGAAGTCCACATGTGGCCTCGAGGCTGCAGGTTCGCCACTCCTCCTGCATTCTGTCCAGATCATTGATGCTGTCATACATTGTCCACTGGGTCACTCTCCTCCCCAATAAGTTCAATACCTAGTTCACAGTCTGTTTCTCTGGGCCATCTCTTGCCTTCTTGAAACACTCTGGCCTTAACTCTCATTGACTTCTTTTTCCAACCTACCTCAACCACAAACAGAAGGTGTCATACCTTAGAATATCCTCCCCTACTGCACCCCCTCAGTTATAGCCAAGTTCGAGCCCTAACTTGTTTTCAAATAGTAGTCAATTTAATCTAAACCCTAAACAGCTCTAACCTTCATCTTTACTGTAACTCTGACCCTAACTCTAAATCTAGGCTTTCAGAACTAGGGTCTTGGGTCTGTTTAAGAGTGCTAGTTGGGAAGGGGAGGTGATGATGGTTTTATAGATACATGGGGCTTATCTCTGACCTATATGGGCTTTTGTGACAGGAAATCCATTTTTATATTGAGTTTGGACCAGTGGGTAGCTGCAATTCCCTGAAGTGCCCATCCCTCAGGTGCTATTGGGCTAGGACCTGGAGCTGCATGTAGCATAAAATGCTAACTCCCCATATTTGCTTTATAAAATCCTTAGGAAAACAGACACAAGTTACCTTGGGTCTTTGTAGCTCCAGTATGCTGGCATAATGCTTTGCATATGGTAGGCCCTTTCAAAATGTTTTAAATTGACTTCCTAGAATGTAAGATTCTTGAGGGCAATGACTGTTTTCCTTTTTGTCTACTATATCTCTTCCAGCACAGTACCTGGAGCCTATTAGGTGCTTGATAAATACTTGGTTGATGGATGAATGGATTTATTGAATTGAATTAAACTAGCCTCAGTGATCTGGTCTGAAATTTTCTTCCCACCTTTTTCTCTGCTGACACCCCTCCATATGTCTACCCTCCTCCAACCAGGGCAATCTCCTCATTTTTAGCTGAGCACACACCCTCATTTTTGTACTCACCCTTGCTCCTAACATTTCCCTCTCCTCCTCCTTGCCTACCTAAATTCTACCATTCTTTTTATACAAGGCCCTATGCTTCTCACAGGAAGTTTTCCCTGAGTACTCTAGCCTTAACTGGATTCTCCTTTCTGAAGCCCTGTGATGCTCATGGTCTACCCCACACAACTTAGCACTCTATTGTTCTCTGATTGTTTCTTATTGCGTGTGTTGGGACCACCAGCCAATCTAAGTCCCGAGATCAGAGACCATTCCCATTCTCTTTCTCCATATCCTTCCACCCCATCTTAAGCATTGGGTCTTGAGGACCCATAAAGGCATATTGGATTGAATTGGTTTGCAGGGTTTGGGAGGAGGGGAAGCACTCATATGCAAGTAATGGAAAAGATAAAACAGTCTCTGTCATAGATGCATCTCATGAGGGACCAGCTCAATCAGATGGGCTAAACTGTGCCCTTGGAAGAACAGAAGCTGCTGGTCTAATTGCTTTTGTCCTAAAGTGGACTCATTTACTGTTTGCCAACCTTCCACACCCCACAGGCAGATGGTTTATCTGGAAGGGATCAATGGGAACTCAGAGTCTAAGTTCAGTGAAGTGGTGGCTTGGGAATCCTGGCAAGGAAGAAGCGTCAATGGCCATCCCAGGACAAAAGTTGGACTAGGGCCCATAATGACTTAATCTCAGTAGCTCCAGGCCTTGGAAAAAAGTATGGGTTGCCTGGAAGGGAACTCTAGAACTCAACCCACTACTTTTTCCTCTTTCTGAGTCATAGATGACTCACCTTTATATAATCTAGGGCTGGAGTTAGGGCTCAGTTTTTGTCCAGACTTAGTCTGTGACAAGGGCTGGGGTCAGTCTCTAGCCTATATATAGACCTATACAACTAAGGCAGAGTCACTAGGGTTCTCCCCAGAGTAGGAAATTTGGAGGGCACTTCAAACACTGTTTTGAGGCTTGCTTCCTTCCCTGACAACCTCACCCTTATTGGTAAAGGCAACAGTTGTCTGATCCTGGAGTGTGCTTCTTCTCTTGCCCAGCCCCACAGCTGTGGCAATGGTTTCATCCTGGGGGGTGCTTCCTCTTTCCAGTGGCTACTATCCTCTTGCTGCCACTTGCCTAAGGCACAAAAAATGGTAGTTATAGTTCAGGTGATCTGGGTAATGGCTGAGTCCGTGGGTGAGGGTAGAATTTTGATAGACTGGTCCCTAATTAACCCAACATCAGAGTTTAGGGCCACAGTTAAGGAGCCAGAGTCAGGATCTTGGATCGTGGCCCAGGGTGGCAGCCACCACATATGTTAGGGGAAGCTGTTATGACCCGTCCATGGCCTGATGAACTCCATTGAGCAGGGTCCAGAGTCAAGCCAGGAAGTGGAATGGGGCACCTACCTTTGCCCTATGGGAGTCATAGCCCCTAGGGATCAGCCTGGGAATGCAGACTTAACTGTAGAAGTTCAAACTAAATGGAAAATATTATTGCATCCACTGGAACAAAAGTACCAAAACTATTTCCTCCCAATAAGCCTCAGGAGTTCCCAGGGGGATTCAATGGGAATTGAATTTATTGTCTTTATTTTTCACACTGTTAGATTTTGGAGGCAAGTACCCTTGGGGTCTGGACACCTTTTTAGACAGTGGGCCTGACAGTCTGGAGCCTCAGCACACCCTGCCATGGACAGTCTCAGGGCAGTGGGCCTTGGCATCTTAGGTCCAGTGGTTGTTCATCTTCATTCAGGGAGACAGTGATGCTTCCTCATAATCACCATGAGATGGCAGCAAATACACAATTTCAGGAACAAAGCTGCTCCTCTGTGGTCTGAGAGGTTCACAGACTGTGGGAGAAGCTCAGAAAATAGGGAAAGCATAAGCTCTATTCCCAGTCTGAGGTGTGACCCAGAATGCAGGCTTTTCTTTAGTCAACCACCGTTCTTTTTTCAGGACCTCTCTTCCCTTCCTTCTTCTTCTTCCTTCTCCTTCTCCCCACCACTTCCTTCCCATTGCCTTTCTCTTCCCAATTCCCATCTCATCCCTCTCTTCCTGCTTTTACCCAGATACCCTAAGCTACCCATGAGACCTAGAAAACTGCTCCCAATAGACCTGAGAAGCTACGAGTATATACCATCTCTACCTACTTCTTCCCTCATAGTCAAGAATTTGAGGGGCGCAGGAGAGAAGGGACTAGGTTACCAGGACAAACTGTTATATACTTAGTTAAGCGAGGTCTCTGGATCAGATGTTTTTGCTTATTCTTTTTTGTCACAATGGAGGGTTTAATGCATAGCAGTGAGACAAATGACAATGACATGAAGACAAAAGGAATTAATTTAAGAAACCATTTTGTTTGTATTTTTATTAAGAATCCACCATTCCCATAATCCTGATCATTAAGCGTAGGTCAGATGATCATGTGAAGGGAGTATTGTTCATAGAATTCCTGCTCAAGTATAAGGTGAATTAAAATGATACCAAAGAATTACAGTAGAAACAAATCGTATTACCTAGTTATCAAACAATTTTTTATGAAGTAAGTTCAAAGATCCCAGGTTAAGGAGCCCTGGGCTAGGCAGTCCCTTCTGAATACAAGAGTGATATTGATTCCCCTTATCTTCCTCCAGGGCTTTTACCTCTTATTGCCTGTGGTCTCGGTTTTTTCATCTGCAAAATGAAGGAACTGAATTAGATGACCTCTAAGGTTCCTTCTAACTCTAGATCAATGAGGTCATGTGACCTTAAAAGAGTGTCAGAAGATTATCTCTAAATGGTGAAGCTCTAATGGTGGGACTTCAGACACCACTACCCCTCCACTGGGTAAATGTAAAGTCCTATATGTAGGTTGAAAAAAAATCAATGACACAAACATAGTATGGGAGAGGCATGGCTAAAAACCATCTTATGTGAAAAATACCTGGGGATTTTCTTGGATGGCAAAGTCAACATGAGTCAAAAAGGCTCATGTGATTAGAGGCAGTATAGTTTAGAGAAAAGAATATCAAATTTGGAGTCAGGAAAGTCCGATTTTCAATGCCTATCTCATTCACTTCCTAGTTGTGTAAGTTATTTAGATGCTCTGAACCTCAGTTTCTTCATTTGCAAAATGGGTATAACACTCCCCACTTCACAGAGTTGTTAGGATGAAATGAGATCATTTACATAAAATTTACATAAATCTGAGAGCACTATATATATTTTAGCCATCGTTGTCTTGGGCTCCACTAATAAAGGCAAAGTGTTTGGAACAAGGGATTTGATGACTTGGTTCAATAGAAGAAAAACTTCCTAACAAGTAGAATTTGTTGGTAGAAGGAACAGGATGCTCTCTGAAGTAATGGGTTGCCCATTCACTGCAGGTCTTCAAGCAGAAGCAGCCACTTAGCACGGTTCATAGAGTTCACCGGGCCAGCCCTTAGAGAACACCTATTCCAACCTACTCAGTTTATAGGTGAGAAGACACCTGCCCAGAGAGAAGGAGTAGTGTATGGTGGCTCCCACAGGCAGTGTGTGACAGAGCTTGGCTTTGAACCCTGGTCCTTCACTCCAAGTGAAAGGTTTCTTTCCCTATGCCATTCAAACTGGCTCTTGTATTGTCAAGGAGGACCCCTGAAGTCTCTGAGATAATGTGATTCTTGAAGAGGGAGGGGAAAGATGGGGGGGGAGAGCAGGACAGCATAATAAGCAGCAGCCAGGGAGGCACTGATTGAAAGCCCCACCCTACAGACTAACAGTGCAGAATTCATGGGAAAGGGTCTGGTCCAGGATTTGCCCCATTATAAGTGGTTGTTGGTAGAAGAACAAAAGAGGGTAGGCTCTCCTTGAAACAGCTCCCTAAAGCCCCTGAGAAGAAGCCAAAGAATCTGGTATGATCTGACACTTCCTGGGGGGGGGAAAGTGGAACAATGAAGAAAAGCCACCCTGTGGGATGCTATGTCCTGGTTTGATGGGGATAGATACAGGCTCCAAAAAGTATCTGACCTGCCCCATTCAAAGACTATCCTTATAGGTCTAAAATATACCAAGTGCCTCACACTTCAATCTTCTATCATCCCCTTTCTGCCTTAGTCGCATGAGACAGCATTGACCCCAATGCATCTACCACCACCACCAGGCCTGGGCCGCATCCCAGAAGCCTGTGAAGCTTGGAAAACATGGGACCCCTATGACACAGTCCAGTGGCTCAGAGATACTCTATTAAATCCTTAGGGGAGTGATATAAGCAGGGTTCACATCCCACAAGCGTCTGCTAACGGCAGTCAAATTCCCACAGCAATGAAGGCCACACAGAGAGAGGCTGCCGAGGGTAGCCAAGTGGGGGGTTGTCTACTGGCTTTTCTATTTCCCTGTCTGCATGTCTGCCTGCCTGCCTAAGCTGTCTGGCTTATCTTCCTGCCTACTTCACGAAACTGTTCCTAGAAGATCTGAGAAGCTACAAGAATCTACCCTCTCTAGCTCTCCCCTCACAGTGGAGAGTTGCTAGGATTACTAAAGCAGAAAACTATATAAACTGTAAGACAATGTCTCTGAATCAGATGCTTTTGCTTAATCACTTTTGTCATAAGGGAAGGTTTACTCACGTGTCTGTCTGTCAATCAATCCATCACCAAGCATTTATTAAGTGCCTACTAAGCACTTAAGGCTTAGGTGCTAGGGAGACAGACCAGCTGAAACGGTCTCAACCTTCAGGGAGCTTATGGTCTAGCCCAGGGAGACAGTATGTACATAGATAGGTACATAGCACAGAAAATAAGTGCAAAATAGATACAAAGTGATCTTGAAGGAGGCAGTAATGCTAGGAAAGGCCTCATGTAGAAGGTGATACTTGAGATGAAGGATGTGTTTCCTGAAGGAAACAAGGCATTCTGAAAGTTGAAGGGGAGGAAGGAGTATGTAGCCGGCAAGGGTGATGGTGAGCACGAAGGTATGGCCCATGGCCTGACTACTACTTGTTAGCAACAGTAAGAAGTTCCTTTTGGCCACAGAGCAGCATGCATGGTGGTGAACGATCTGCGACTGGGGCCAGGTCCTGACGGTCTTTAAGTATCTCTCCTGTATATCTGCCTGCATGAGTGAAGGGCTCAACCAGCCTGTCCCATGATGCCGAAGGAGGTATGTTGGAGGGAATTTTCCTTTGCTGTACTTGACTAGGTGGCTGCTGAGGTCCCTTCCAACTCTCAAATTCTGAAAGTCTATGGATGCTGACCAAGAAGAGCAGGGGCCAGCGTTAACAGCTAGGAACATAGTTGGAATAATGCCAACAGGGCTGAGCTCTCCCCCCAGAAATGGTATTGGCAATGCCACAGGACTCCTCAGAGTTACAAGAGCCTGGCAAAGGACAGTCAAGGTGAACTCTGGAAAGGAGGGAGACAAGGAGGGGCAGGGCACGGTGAAACCAAGGAGTCTGGGCAGAAAAAGTAGGAACTGAGCTCCCTAACATTCTCCAAACTTTTATGCTGAATTTCAGTTTTCTTTTTATTTATTTCTTCTTTTTAAATCCTGTTTCTCTCCCTGGGGCATCTAATCTATTATTTAACATGGGATTGTGATATTGAAACTCCTGGACAAATTGAAAATTATTTGTGCTTGAGTTTTCAGGCGTGGAGCTGAGGCAGCTGGTTTCCAGGGAAGTCTTAGGGAAAAAGATACTGTCATCAAGGAAATGGCAGTTTGCCCCGAGTAGAAAGGCCCTGGGCCAGCTACCAGGCAGTGGGGATGTGCAACAGGCAACAGAGATTGGGGTGGAGCGTAGGGAGGTTTGAATCTAGGGTCAGTTGGACAGGTGAGGTTAAGCCTCAGTCATGTGGAAGCTAAGCATTTCCTTCTCCCCTGCCTCACAATTCAGCCTGATGTACTGAGAGCATACACAGGCTGGGGTCGTTAATTTCCAAATGGCATTTCACTCTGAAAACACAGTAAACATCTCACATGGGCCAGAGCCCTCTCACAAGGTATTTGCAGGTGTAATCAGTCACCGTGACCCCAGCGTCCATCCCTCCAGAAAGGCCTCGATCGCAGGAGAATTAATGACATGGGAGAGGCTTCTCACTAACATTTTTCAGGGGCTGGGCTCTTGAACGAGTGGCAGCCAGCTTCACCCGCTATAATGCACCTCACCTAATGTAATGTTGACAAACGATCAAATGGCTAAGGAAGAAGACCAAAGGGACAGGGGATCAGAGAGCCAACCTCCCACTCAGTGTGAACGTGACTGACAGAAGAAGTCAGAGCCCAGAGCGAACATGTCAGCAAGGGAGCATCTTTATCCTGTGGGACAAGGGAACCATTTTTGATGGCAAATGAGAGAGGTGATCCCACAGACATGACTCCAAGGCACTGCTAATCCAAAATGTGTATGTACATAGATGTGGAGAGCCAAATTCAGGTGTGCACACACACCAATTCACATCACACCCAGATACACACAGTATCGATGCACACTTCACACAGATGTGCATCCACATGAATGTTCAGTGTCCTATAGAAAGCTACAGTCTGGTTATAGGGCCACAGTCTTGTGACGTGGACTTTATCCACCCTCCGAATTCAGAAGGATCCCCACCAGCAACCTGAGAGAACCAAGAGAGGGACTTTTAGATGAAGTTTTGGGTTTGGGATAGGGGAAGCGGAAGAGTCTGGGTCTGTTAGAAGATAAATAATAAAGTGATAAAAATGAGCCTGTTGTGGATTGTATCCTTGCCGCTGCACCTGGTCACTCTCTGACCAGAGACAAGTCTCTAGGTAGGCTGTGTTCCCACTCCCCCAAACCAAGAAGGTGTCACCACTCTGAGCCAAGCCTCTGGATCCCCAAAAGCTTACACCCAGGCCTGAAGTACTGTGCCACAGTAGCTGAGCTGAATGAGGCTTGAGACTCAAGACACAGGGCACATCAGTGCTAGGGTAAACTGAGTCCCAAAGACAATCCATTTAGTGCCTTGCTCAGGAGCATCCCATGTGGGTGAGTGCCATAGGGCCAGTGCTGTCCAAAAGGATCAAATGACCTATCCATATTGGTAGAACATCAGTTCAACATTTATTATCTACTATGTGTAATGCAGAAATAGTGTAGCTTAATGGATAGAGATATAGCCTGAAGACCTGGGTTCACATCCTACCTCTGATACAGATTGTCTGTGTGATTCAAGCAAATCATTGAATCATTCAGTTCCCCCAGGTATCTCCCTAAGATTAGAAGTTGCAAAGCAGTTATGGATCTACATTAGTGGAAACAGTTTCCTTCCTGGGAGTTCCCTAAACTGCTGATGAAATCACAGGTCTTACCAATGGCTCCTTAACACAAGTTAAGGAGTTCCTGCCAGTGAGAAGCTTATATTCTACTGAATTAACAAGAGGTCATAGGTCATAGGTCATGACTTATTTCAGAGTAGGAGATGAAAAGGACTGAGCACATATTCTGCATTGCATTTCCTAGTTGTTTCTTGCTGAACTGATTTTTTTTCTCTTTCTTTTTTATTCTTTGTTACAAAAGATGGAGAAGGGAGGAAAAGGGACTTAGGTGGAAATGTTGTTCAGTTTGTGACCCTATTTGGGGTTTTCCTGGCAAAGATGCTGGAGGGGTTTGCTATTTCTTTCTCCAGCTCATTTTACAGATGAGGAAACTGAGGCAAATAGAGTTAAGTGACTTGCCCAAGATCACACAGCTGTTAAATGTCTGAGGCTGGATTTGAACTCATGAAGATGAGTCTCCCTGACTCCAGGCCCAGAACTTTGTCCACTGCACCACCTAGCTGCCCCATTTAAAAATGACGGTAGTATAAAAAAAATGTCAATAAAAATTTTAAAAGGAGAAAATAATGTAAATTCTTCAAGGACAGAGACTTTTTCATTCATATCTCCATATGCCCAGCTCCTAGCATGATGATGTGGGACCAAGCAGCATTTTGGGGGCCAGAATTCCCACATTTCCATGAAGGAAATGGAAGTTCCTCTTGGTCTCAACTAAGATATTATCCTACAGGATAATAGGATTTAGAACTGGAAGAGACCTTAGAAACCCCCTCATTTTACAGATCAAGAAACTGAGTCCCAAAGAAGTGAAATGGCTTTTCTAAGATCACATCAATATTAAGTAAACACAGTTGCAGTAGAAAATCCAGACCTTCTAAATCCACTACACCCTGCTGAGTCTACTCTGTCTGCTTCCACCATGATGTGCTCAGGCTTTCTCCTATTACGGCAACTTTGTCTTCTGTGACTTCTGTAAATCTAGGAACTCAAGACATATATATCCAGCCTCAGGTGGGTGCTCTGGTACCAGTGTTGTTGGGCCTGTGAGTACTACCCAGGGCTATGAAACCTACTTCAGAAGCATCCCTCCTGAGACTCGGTATGAACTGTCAAAGGGCCTCGTGCTGCCAAGGAGTGGTTGAATCTAAAACATTTGGATGGGAGAAGTGGCTTTTCTTTCAGTCTTTCAAGCTTTGAAAGGAAATTGCTCATATACTAAGATGCTCCAATATTAAGAAGTATTACCAGGAGGAAGAAAGAAAGGAGGAAAGTAAGTGAAAGAAGAAAAAGAGAAGGGCAAAATGTTATCATTCCCTGACTCCCAGGTGGCTATGAGAAAATCAGTGTCTTCACTTGGTCACACAGGCAAATTCTCAGCTTCAGTCATGGAGGACCTCTAACCCCATTCAGTCCTGGAAGACTTTGTTCCTTGGGGGTTCACTCCCAAGGATACTTCAGCCTTAGAGAGAACATGATTCTTTCCAATTCAATAAACATTAAGTACCTACTATATAATGTACTCAAAGCTGGAGATTCAAAGACAAAAATGAAACAGTCCCTTCCTTCAAAGTGTATACATTCTTTCTCCCCCAAGTTTTATTGCTTTCTTTTGTTTTTGCATTAATTTCATTTCCAAATATACCTCTCTTCTTGTCCTCCCTCCCTTGTAATAAAGAATAAAAAAGGGAGAAAAAATCATTTTGGTAAAGCTCAGTTATGTATCTAATAGTATAAGCAATGTTCCACTCATGTGGTACTCCACCTCTATAAAGAAATGGGAAGAAAGGAGAAGTACATTGGCACATTTTCCTTTTTTAATAGAATTTTTTAGAATTATCAGCTATTTATTTTTTCTCCTTCCTCTTGAAAATAAAAACAAAATAAAATCCTTATACCAAATAAGCTTAGTAAAGTGAAACAAATTCCCATATTGGCCACGTCCAAAAATATGTTTCATTCTGCATACCAGTGCATCAGCTCTCTGTCAAAAGGTGAGCAACATTCTTTATCATCAGTCCTCTGGAATCAGGAGTGATCACTGCATTGATCAGCAATTGTTTACAATGTTATGTTACACATTGTTCTCCTGGTTCTGCTCACTTCTCTGAATCAGTTCATGTAAGTTTTCTCAGGTTTCTCTGCAACTGTTTCTTTCTTCATTTCTAACAGCAAATACTATTTCACACATTCATACCATAATTTGTTCAGCCATTCCCTGAATGATTAGCATTCCCTTAGTTTCTAGTTCTTTGCAACTATAAAAAGAATTGCTTGATACAGCAATACCACTTCTAGACCAATACCACTTCTAAGGCTCTATCCCAAAGAGATCATAAAAATGGGTAAAGGGCCCACAGGTACAAAAATATTTATAGCAGCTCTTTTTGTGGTGGCCAAGAATTGGAAATTGAGGGGATGCCCATCAATTGGGGAATGACTGAACAAGTTGTGGTATATGAATGTAGTGGAATAGTATTGTGTTATAAGAAATAATGAACAGGTGGACTTCAGAAAAACCTGGAAAGACTTATATGAACTGATGCTGAGTGAAGTGAGCAGAACCAGGAGAACATTGTACACAATAACAGCCACAGTATGCAATGACTGACTTTGATAGACTTAGCTCTTCTCAGCAATGCAAGGACCTAAAACAGTTCCAAAAGACTCATGATGGAAAATGCCATTCACATCCAGAAAAAGAAATTTAGAGTCTGAATGCAGATCGAAGCAGACCATTTTCTTTTTTTGTTTTGTTTTGTGTTATGTTTTCCTTTCTCATGGTTACTCCCATTCTTTCTAATTCTATACAACATGACTAATGTGAAAATATGTTTAATAGGAATGTATATGTAAGCCTATATTGGATTGCATGCTGTCTTGGGGAGGGGGAAGACAAGGAGGGGGAGGGGAGGGAGAGAAAATCTAAAACTTGTGGAAGTGAATGTTGAAAACTAAAAATAAGTAAACTTATAAGCAAAAGAATTGCTATACATATTTTTTGTACATATAACTCATTTTCTTCTTTCTATGATCTCCATGGGGTATAAGCCTAGTAGTGGTATTGCTGGGTTGAGGCATGTACATTTTAGTAACTTTTGGGCATAGTTCCAAATTGCTTTCCAGAAAGACTGGACCAGCTCACAGTTCCAACAAAAGTATATCAATGTATCTATTTCCCTGAGACCAAGTGAGGTGAATTTTCAAGTTCACATTCTACTGGGGGAACACAATATATACACAGGTAAGTAAATAAAATTCATATACAAATGAATAGTCAATATGAATTTATAAAGCACTTATCATGTGTCAGGCACAGTGCTAAGCACCAGGGATACAAGAAAAGGCAAAGAGTCCCTGCCCTCAAGGAGCTCACATTCATTTTTTTCTCTTATTTAATATTTTATTTCCCAACCCTTAAAAAACAATTTTAACAACATATTTTTCAAATTTTGAGTTCCAAATTCTTTCCTCTCTCACTCCCTCCCCCCCCATTAAGAAGGCAAACAATTTGACATAGATTATACATGTGTAGTCATGCAAAATACATTTCCATATAAGTCATTTTGTGAAAGCAAACACAGACAAAAACCCCCAACAAAAATAAAGAAAGTAAAGAAAAAGTATATTTGATCTGTATTCAGACTCTACTAGTTTTTTTCCCTGGAGTTGGACAGCATCTTTCATCATAGGTCCTACAGAATTATCTTGGATCATTATATTGCTGAGAATAGCTAAGTTACTCATAGTAGATCATCATACAATATTGCTGTTACCATGTACAATGTTTTCCTGGTTCTGCTTATTTCACTTTGCATCAGTTCATGTAAGTCTTTCCATGTTTTTCTGGGAGCATCAGGCCCATCATTTCTTAAGGCACAATAGTATTCAATCACAATCAAATCCAACAACTTGTTCAGCCATTCCCCAATCAATGGGCATCCCCTCAATTTCCAATTCTTTGTCACCACTAAAAGAGCTGCTATAAGTATTTTTGCATACATAAGTCCTTTTCCTTTGTGTTTTTTATCTCTTTGGAATATGGACCTAGTAGTTGTACTGCTTGGTCAAAGGGTATATGTGGTTTTATAGCCCTTTGGGCATAGTTCCAAATTGCTCTCTAAAATGGTTGAATCACTATACAACTTCACCCATAGTACATTAGTGTTTTAATTTTCCCACATCCCTTCCAACATCTGTCATTTTCCTTTTCCATCATGTTAGCCAATCTGACAGGTGTGAGGTAATAGCTCAGAGTTCTTTTAATTTGCATTTCTCTCATCAATAGTGATTTAGAGCTTTTTTAAAATATGATTCTAGATAGCTTTGATTAGTTTGTCTGAAAACTGCCTGTTCATATCCTTTGACTATTTATCAATTGAAGGATGGCTCTTATTTCTATAAATTTGACTCAGTTTTCTATATGTTTGAGAAATGAAGTCTTTATCAGAGGAACTCACTGTAAAATTTTTTTTTTCACAGTAATGATTACCAACTATGTATTTCCCTCCATCCTATTTCCCCCATTTATCCTACTTTCTCTCTCTCTCTCTCTCTCTCTCTCTCTCTCTCTCTCTCTCTCTCTCTCTCTCTCTCTCTCTCTCTTTTTCTCCTTTTACCCTGTCCATTCTCAAAAGCATTTTGCTTCTGACTTTTACCTCCTCAAAACTGACCTACCTTCTATCAACAACCTCCTTGTCTTATCCCCTTGCTTTCCTAATTTCCTGTATGATAAGATAGATTTCTACATCCAACTGAGTGTGTATATTATTCTCTCTTTGAACCAATTCTGATGAGAGTAAGATTCAGGTGTTCCCCTCCCTGCTTCCCCCATTTCCCCCCCTGTAAAATTTTTTTCAGGCCTCTTCTGTGTCAGATAATTTATCCCATTCTACCTCTCCCTTTCCCTTTTTCCCAATGCATTCTTCTTTCTCATCCCTTAATTTTTTGATAATCATACCATCACGTTCAAAACAAACTTCTGCTTTCTGTCTACGTATACTCCTTCTAACTGCCCTAATAATGAGAAAGCTTTTAGGAGTTATAAATATCATTTTCCCATGTAGGAATATAAACCTTATAGAGTCTCTTATGATTTCTCTTTTCTGTTTACCTTTTTATGCTTCTTTTGCATCTTGTATTTCAAAGTCAAATATTCTATTCAGCTCTGGTGTTTTCATCAAGAGGGTTGGAAAGTCCTCTATTTCACTGAATATCCACCACCACCCCCCCACAAAGGATTATAGTCAGTTTTGCTGAGGAGGTGATTCTTGGTTGTAATCCTAGCTCTCCCGCCCTCCAGAACATCATATCCCAAGCCCTCTGATCCTTTAACGTAGAAGCTGCTAAATCTTGTGTTATCCTGACTGTGGTGCCACAATATTCGAATTGCTTCTTTTTGGCTGCTTGCTGTGTTTTCTCATTGATCTGGGAGGTCTGGAATTTGGCTTTAATATTGAGACTTTTCATTTTGGGATCTTTTTCAGGAGGTTGATCAGCGAATTCTTTCAATTTTTATTTCACCCTCTGGTTCTAGAATATCAGGACAGTTTTCCTTGATAATTTCTTGAACGATTATGTCTAGGTTCTCTTTTTTGATCATGACTTTCAGGTAGTCCAATAATTCTTAAATTATCTCTCCTGGATCTATTTCCTAAGTTGTTTTCACAATGAGATACTTCACATTTTCTATTTTTTCATTCTTTTGATTTTGTTTGATTTTCTTGATTTCTCATAAAGTCATTAACTTCCACTTGCCCAATTCTAGCTTTTAAGGAATTATTTTCTTGAGTGAGCTTTTGTATATCCTTTTCCATTTGACCAATCCTACTTTTTAAGGAGTTTGTCTCTTCAGTGAATTTTTTTATATCTTCTTTCATTTGACCAATTCTGCTTTTTAAGACATTATTCTCTTCATTGGATTTTTGTGCCTCTTTTGCCATTTGGCCTATCTGGATATTTTTTTGGCCTATCTGTTTTTAAGGTGTTATTTTCTTTAGTATTTTTGTGCCTCTTGTACCTAAGCTGAATTGAAGGAAGCTTGGCAAAGGTAAGACAGGAGAGCATTATAGACATGGGGCAATCACCTGGGTAAAGCCACCAAGACAGGAGGTGGGAGGTCATTTATGGGAGACATATAGTAAGCCAATTTGGCTAAAAGAGAGAATGTATAAAGAAAAAGTAGATGAGATTCAGATTATTGAAGTCCTTAAATGTTGTGCTAAGAATGTTCTATTTTTATTCTATAAGCAGTTAGTAGTCACTAAAGATTTTGGAACAGAGGGAGTGACACAGTCAGAGCTGTGTTTTAATAATATCAACTTGTCAGTTGTGTGAAAGATGGTTTGGAAAGGGGAATGGAAATGGTAGACCAATTAGGAGATTATTGCAATAGTCTAGGTGATAGGCGTTGAGGGACTGAACCAAGATAAAGGCTGGGTGAGTGATGAGAAGGGGGCAAATAGGAGAATATTATAGAGTTAGAAGGGCCAAGGCTTGGCAGTCAATTAGATATGGAGAACTGAGGTTATTAGAAGCATGGTGGTACTTTCAACAGAAATGAGAATACTTCATGGAGAGAGAGGCTTGGATGGGGGAGAGGGATATAATGAGTTTCATTATGCAACATGTTGTATTTGAGATACTTAACAGACATCTGGGCAGACATGTCCAGCATGTGGTTGGTAATAAGGAATTAGTGATCAGGAGAGATATTGACACTGGATATATAGATTCAAGAGTCTGAATAATGATATTAATTGAATCCATGGGAGCTGATGTCATCACCAAGGCACTGAGCATTGAGAAAGGAGAGTAAAAGTGCCCAGGACAGAGCTTTAGCAGTAGGAGAGAGAAAGAGGATGACCAAGTAATAGAGGAAGAGAAGGAATAATCGGACAGGAAAGAAGAGATATAAGACCAAGAAGTAACATGCAAGCCCAGGGATGAAGGAGTATTTGGGAGGAGAGAGTAGTTAACAATAGCAAAAGCTTGAGGCTTTAAAAAACTAGACTTCACAAGTCTAAGAGAGGGAACACATGCTTGGAAAGCAATTTTGTGTGAGGATCTGGGAGTCTGGGTGGCCAACAAACTCAATGTGAGTCGGCAGTATGATATGGAAATCAAAAATGCTAATAAAATCTTGGGCTTTGTTAAGAGATTTGCTCCCAGGAATAAGAGAACAATCCTCCCACTCTACTCTGCTCTGGTTAGATCACACCTGGAGTATTTTGTTCAGTTCTAGTCACTACATTTTTAGGAAGTACATTGATAAGCTGGGGAGCATCCCCCTTAGCTGGAGGGCAACTGAGAAGGTGAAACACCTGGAGGCCATGCTCCATGAAGATTGCTTGAAGGAACTGGGGTTGTTTAGGCTGGAGAAGAAAAGACTCAGATGGTTCAAGATAAATGAGTTCAATTATTGGAAAGGCTACCATATGGAAGAGAGATTTCATTTTACCTCCTTGGCCCTAGAGGGCAAAGCCAGAAATAAGGGGAGGAACTTGCAAAGAGACAAATTTAAATCTGATTAAAGAAAAGCACTTGTGAACATTAGAATGGACTGTCTCCCTTTGATCCAATACCACATCTAGATTTGCATCCCAAAGAGATCATAAAATGGGGAAAGGACCCACATGCACAAAAGTATTTATAGCAGTTCTTTTCGTAGCGGCAAAGAACTGGGAATTGAGGGGATGCCCATCAATTGGGGAATGGCTTAACAAGATGTGGTACATGAGTGTAATAGAATACTATTGTGCCATAAGAAATGATGAGCAGGCAGACTTCAGAAAGACCTGGAAAGATTTTTATGAACTGATGCTGAGTGAGGTGAGCAGGAGAATATTATACACAGTTACAGCCACATTGTGCAATGACTAACTTTGATAGACTTAGCTCTTCTCAGCAATGCAAGGATCTAAGACAACTCCAAAAAGCTCATGACGAAAAATGTGATGCACATCCAGAGAAAAAGAACTACAGAGTCTGAATGCAGATCAAAACATACTATTTGCTGTCTCTCTTTTTATTTTGTTGTTTTGTTTCTTCTTTCTCATGGTTCATCCTGTTGGTTCTAATTCTTCTTTACAACATGACTAATGTGAAAATATGTTTAATATGAATGTATATGTAGGGCCTATATCTGATCGCATGCCATCTTGGGGAGGGAGGAGGGGAGGAAGGGGAAGAAAGTTTAAAACTCAAAAGCTTGTGGAACTGAATGTTGAAAACTAAAAATAAATAAATCAATTAAAAAAAACAAGAATGGATTGTCTCAGGATAGTGGATTGTCCTCATCAGGGGTCTTCAAGCAAAGGCTAGGTACAAAAGATTCCTTTTTGGGTGTGGGTTGGAGTAGGTGGTTGATAAGGTCCCTGCCAACTCTGAGATTAGATGATTCTCTGCTTCTGTGAAAAAAGAAAAAAAAACTAAGGTGGCTTCCAGTATGGGAAGGACAGAGAAAAGGCCATTGGAGTTTTCAGCCAGTGACTCATGACAACCTCAGAGACAATACTTTTAGTAGGATCAGAAGAAAGATTGCAAGAGACTGGTTAAGTGTGTAGGCAGTAAGGAAATGGAAGCAACATCTGAAAAAAGGGAGACAAGATATAGAACAGTTAAGAATGGATGACAAGGTCAAAGGAAGATTATTTTTAAGGGAAGGAAGGAGATATCTAGATACGTTTGTAGGTGGTAGGGGAAGAGACAGTCAATGTGGAGAGGGAAGATGAAAGAGGAAATGATGGAGAGGGGCAAACTGGAACAGCTAAGCGAGGATGGCCAGGCTTGGCAAGGAAAAGGGTCCTTTCTTCATCAAATGATGAAAGATACTTAAGAGGGTTTTGAGGAATGGAGCAAGGAGGAAGGAAGAAGGGTGAACTGTGGATGGATGGCCTCTCTGTCTTCTCAAATAGAAGGTGAGGTGCCCTAAGACTGAGGGGTAGGAATGGTTTAGAAGCAGAGAGAAAAGAGTTTGGAAAAGCAGCCTCGAAGAGCATGCTAGAGGGTCAATCAGTGAACAATAAAATGGTTGCTGTGCAGCAATGAGCGCCCAATTGATGGTAAATAACAAATCTGTAGGACCCTTAGTCAATATGGTTGGGAAAACCTCGGTCCTAAGAATCACTCTTAGGGAAACCTTGCTCTTAGGGAACCATCACTCCTAGCGCGACTTAAGTTCTGGGATGATTCTCCTCCTAGAGAGACATCAGAGAGCCATGGACTCTCCAAGCTGAATGAATATCATTATCCTTCCTGCCTCCCAGGTTCTCCACCTTAGTCTTCCTCAGTTTCTCACTCTCCTTCAAATATATATTCAATCAATTCCCAAGTCTTATTGATTCCACCTTCACATCTGTCACATACACCCCTGTTAAACATGACAAAAAGAAGTATATGATATGGCTCAGGTCCCTAATGGAGTTTACAATCTAATAGGGGAGATGTTACCTCCAAAGATATCACATAATGTATAATATAGGGTGTCCCCCCCAATATGTATATGTACTTCATCAGACCATAACTTTTCTTAATCAGATACACATAAGTTATTAACGACCAAAGTGTGCATACATTTGGGGGGATATTTTGTATACAAGACAAGCCAAAGTATCGGCACAGGGTGTATGTGTAGGAAGGGACCACCATGGGCTGAGATGATCACAAAAGATTTTATGGTAGAGCTAGGACTCAGCTTGGGCTTTAAAGCTGGCTCAGTTTGGAGAGTGGGGAAAGGGTATTGTGGAGGGAGTTGTAGACACAAAGATGTGGAATCTAGAAAATGGGGCATGCACAATGAGTCTCTTTTAGGATTAGATGTCACAGCAAAACAACATTTTTACAAACTTGATTGTCTGAGGAAGCTAAATTATCCAACTAGCTAAAGAATTAACTGGTAAATGGGTGACAAAATTCACATTAGCCTTCTAGGTGACCTGAGTCCTGAAGGATCTCCTTCAGGGAGTGACGGCTCACATGAGTTCAAAAGAAAAGCAGGTGTGAGGCAAATACGTATCAGCAAGGCATTTAGCCCTGCTTTTCTGATCTGGGAAGAAATCAGGAATTTAGGAGATTCCATGCCCTTCATTCAGCATGATCTACAAAATGTAGCTTGGCCTTTTATACCTATCTCATTGACCTCTCTGAATATGAATCTGGCCCTTCCAGACTGGAAGCTCACTGAGAGTAGGCCCCAGCTCTTCTTTTCTTCTTTCTGGTCTGTTCCTTTCCAGTCAAGATCCAGAATGATGAAATAAGTACTTGCCAAGTGGCCTATCCAAACAAGCCATCGATTGGCAGAAGTTGGATTATGAATCTGTGGTCAGATATTCTAAAGTTGTTTTATTTGGGGGGTGGGGGGTGGAGAGAGAGGAAGCCCCTTCCTGTAAGCAAAGGGACTGTCATTAGCACAGTTCATAGTTCTGTACTTTCTTCCAGGAGCCCTTAGTAACAGCCTTTTTCCTCAGCTGCTTCATGTGTTCAGGGGGTAATGCAGACACACTCTCTAATCACGGAAATACAGAAGGAAAAACAAAAAGAAGAAAACTCGGAGAGCCAAAGGATTATGGAAGGAATAGCTGTCTTGAGTGAAGGAAATAGATGATGGAGAGGATGGGAGCAAAGAAAAACATACTGATGTGACATATACCAACACATGGGTTTTCCTCATACAAGTTCAAAAGAAGATTTTATTTAGAGTCAAAGGACCTGGGTTTGTAAGTGTAATTCTGACCCACAACCACTTGGGTTACCTTGGGTAAGTCACTTCTCTAGTGAAGCATAAAATGAGGGAGCTGGGCCAGATGATCTTCAAGGTTCCTTCCAGCTCTAAATCTACGATCTTGTAATTCATACAAGCTTTAAACACCCTTATTCCAACTTGTGCTCTCACTGATGAGTCTCAACAAAATCACCCACTCAGGATTCTAAGGGTACCCCTGAGGAGTCAAGGTGATTGTTTAACACCATTGGGTCAAGCCCCTACTGATAGGTGTGTTTTTCCCACTGAGACTGTCAGTTGAGAATCAATGAGCCATCCTTAAATAGCTTTTAGAAGGGAGTATTTGCTGAGGTGATACAGCAAGAATGGTTGGCATAAAACATTCCTTTCTCTCCCTGAAATGCTGACATATTATCCCACAAGTACATACAGAGTCCTAGGAAAGTGGATTCAAGCTCACAGGGCACATGTTGCAAAGGGGGTATTCACAGCCCCCGGCTGCTGGAAGATCTTTTCTCCTACTCATGGAGTGCTCCAGCATTTCCCATTAAGCATGGTGAATCTACCTTTGTCCTCTCCTTGACTCCTAATGCAGACACTGATGCCACCTGCTGTTATCCTAGGGAGACAGTAATAGAATATGGTAGAAAGATGGGCAACCTTCCAGACCCTTCTGAAGTTCAGAGGATCCTCCTCTGAGAGGAGGAAGAAGGAGGTATAGGACAAAGCCAGAGCCTTTCCTGCCCCAAAAGTTTAGTCAGAGTGCCACGATAACTCCAATTGCTTGAATTTTCCAGTTCTAGCTAAACGGATGCCTTTATATAAGACCAAGACAACATAATAAAAATCAGCCAACCAGAACAGACCCTGTGTGGCATCGCCTCCCTTTATCAAATGGTTTTCAAAGACCTCCCACTTGGGCTAAGGTCTATGACTGACATAGGGTGGGGTCACCTGATTAAGTAAAATCAATGAACCCCATCCTACTATGTGATACTAAGTAATAGTAACAATAACTCATATTCCCATAGAACTTTAAGGTTTACAAAGCACTTCCTCAAAATGGCCCCGTGAAGTAGTGAGTACAGAAATCAGTATACCTTTTTCACAGATAAGGATACACAGAAACCAAAGGATAGAGACCTATATGTAGTCAGACATATACACACGGGTACACACTACTTAGATTACAGCTCATCAGGCTCCCAGACTGCCATAAACTCACTCTGACGGCTCAAGGAAGCTTGGGGAGATTTCAGTAAGGAAGGTCAACTTCCCTCAATACTTTAAAAAAAAAAAAAGAAAGAAAGAAAAAAAAGAAAGATACCTCTGACCTAGTAAGGAGGGAGCTTTTAGCAATGGTCAGACAAGCCAGAGAGAAACTGCAACTGAAATTAATTGTGGAATATGAGCACAGAGAAAGGGAGCCTCAACCCTAGGCTTTTATTTTCAGAGGATTTATGAAGTGAACCTAAAGAGGTTCTAGTCTAATTCCCTCATTTTATAGATGGGAAAACTGGGGCCTGCAGAGGGGAAATGACTTTGCCAGAGTCTCACAAATAGTAATTTGTAGAGTCAGAATTTGAACCCAAGTCTTCTGAAATCAAATTCAATTTTCTTTCCACTACACCACATTATTATCTTCATGTTACCTGGGAAATGGGCAGAGCTATATCCATAACTGCCACCTAAGCTAGCCGATGAAAACTGGAAGATATGGGGAATAAGTTGAGGGATTTGTGCCAATACTCAGTGCCTGCTCTCAGAAGTCAAAAGGCAAAAGTCTCTACTCTAGGGAAGGTGTAACGGGGTAGATAATGCAATCTTAAATTGAATTTGGTTCTTTTTCCTTAAAAGAACACTGATTCTCAGATGGGTTTCTAACCAGAAGCCATAGAAAGTCAGAGTAAAGACAGATTGGAAATATCTGGAAACAAGAGTCCCTAGAAGGAGGAGTTGCATGGGAATTCTAATCTTCACATTCTCCTTTTAGCACATTTCAGGAGAACTTTGAAATATATCCAAATTTGTGCTTGAGAACTTGAAGTACAAGGACTTCATCATTAACCAAATTTTGATGTTCACCCAAAATCTTTGAATAGATACATCAAATCCAGACCACAGGACTAGAGCAATGGAAAAAGATGGTTTTCCACTGACTGTAGCACTTCAGTGTGAACTGTATTCCTAATTATGGCTCCATTAAGATCTTATATCTGGCTGGACATTGCTACAATGACAATGACAAACAGTTTATCGTATGTAGCATATAATAACTCAACAGAAGAGATGTTCAATATCTGGCCAGACTCTTTGAAAGCACTAAGAGGTCAATTATACTCCAAACTACTTTCCTTTCTGGCATGTCTATGTTCAGGAAGAGGATACTGAGATTCTAAATTTTGGAAATTAAAGGCATAGCTCTAGTCAGAAAATTAATTGTATCTTTAAATGGCTCTTCCCGTCTCTGTTCATTTCCCATACTTTTCCTTGGCTATGTGTGGATGAGTTATGCTGGAAGTGAGATTTTGAAAACCGGCCATGTTGGAATTCAAAATAAAATGGAAGCTTTTGCTTTGGGGTCAGCAGCACCATAGTGAGGTTGTCGCTTAAACAATGACACTCGGTATCTCTGTAGTTCTATGAATACTTTTGAAGTGTCATATTAAAACCAATCTCTTGGCCTTGAGGCAAAGAGAAGCAATTAGTCTTGGAGTTGTGAATAAATAAAAATCCATTTATATACCCGTCCTTGACATGTACCTTGCAAATCTTAGAAACTTCATCTAGTGGGAAAAGAAATGTTAAATCGTGAATACCAATACTAATCATGCTGCAATGTTGCTTCCAAAAACTGTTTAGTTTATAGCAATCTTTTAAGTATTAATTCATATGTATATATTCATACATATTGAAACGCAAAAACAAAGCAGGCCTTCCTAGAAAAAAGAACCCAGTTGATGCATATGGAAGACACACCTAATCTTGTGGATGGGAATATGGACAGAAAAATGAACAGTATCCTTTCCCAAACACCACAAACCATCTGATTAAGGTGTGTGAAATAGAACGATTTTAATAGATATAGGGTTTTAATCCTCAAACACCTGCCTTTGTGCTGTTATCTTGATTCCTCTGAAAGAATTTTTGTCTGATTTGTCCAGTACAGCTGGGAAGGGCTACATACAGGCAGTGCAAAGTCCTACTTCTCAGAATACAGTTCAGTCCAATCCCTTGATTTTAAGAATCATAATAATAATTCACATTTAGATAGTGTTTTACATTTACAAAGCACTTTATAAATTCATTATCTCATTTGATCTTACTTCATCTCTATTTCCTCTGGCCTCAGCTGTCTGAGAAGAACAGGCATCTCCTCCAGGGCTTTCAGGATTTCCGGCCACTTTAGCCGGGTCTACCCAGACAAAACAGAGCAGAGTGCTACAGCAATGATAATTAAGGTCCCAGCCCACTTCTGCCTCCCTTATATGGCTAGTTCAGCTATGGTGGGCCAGAGGGTACCAGTTTATGGGAGTAACTTTTTCAATTCTCTACTTGGTTTGTATACACAGACTTTGGCCCAGAAGGGGAATGGGAAAGGACGCTGCCCCATAAGGGTACCCTCCCTACTGGAATGATTGCTTTGACCCAAGAAGGGCTGGAGAATATGCCCACATACGCCTGCATTGGGCTTATCTCCCACCACACTCGCTGAGGAGAGAGCAAGGGAGACAAAAAACCACCAGTGCCTTTTGTCCAGTCTCATGCAGGTGACAGGGAGCTGCTGTGGCCCCCAGAACTGGCTACAAATTAAATTGCCAACGACCCAAGAACCCTGGCGGTGGGGATGAGCACAGGGCTGGAGGCCCAGGGCTTTGATGATGCTCAGAAACCCAGCTGGCCTGGTGGGACCAGGCCAAGGCCAGGCCAGCCCAACCCGGTAAGAGGAGCGGGAGGGGGAGTGCATCCCCAGCTCTCCGCTGACCTAGTTCTCATTCCCCTTTTCATTTCAGAAGCTCAGCTAAAAATCCATAAATTAAGGAAATTAACTGATGGCGCCCCCGGCATCTTTGTAAGCTATTTAAATCTTTAAATTTACAACATCTTCTGCATATATCAAGTAATTGAACTAACTGCAGGGATGTAACTTTAATGAGAAAATTTCCCTCTTCTCCTGTAGTTTGTGCTTAAAAAAAAATAAAACCTACCCTTAGGAAAAAAGTTTCTGTTTATTCCTGCCATCTAGGAGAACTTTGAAAATGCCTCAGTTTTGGGGCGCACCCGTCACTCCGTCCTTGGATGGTCCCTGGGCCCCTGTCAGCCTCTTCCCTGGCGGAAAGCCACACCTCAGCCCCTGCACGTCGACTGCGAGCCGGTCCGCCGAGTGCTAGCAGACTAAGTCCCAAGCGGGTCCTGCTTTGAACCCTTTGGGGCAGCCGGACCTTGGCCAAGTCTCCCGCCACCAACCGATGGCTTTGACTTCGCGCAGCCGCCAGGGGGCGTTAAAAGGAAGACTATCTTGAGTCCAGTTCGCCCTTTGAGCGGACTCGGGTTTGCGCCCCGCGTGGGGGGCGGGAGAGAGAGGAAGGTGGTGGGTCACTGGTGTTTGCTTTGGTCCAGAGTGGGGGCCGGTCTTAGACTGTCCCTGCCCTGGCCGGGGTGGGGGTGGCGAGACTGTTTGTGGTACTAAGTCGGGGGTAGGATTGGGGATGTGGAATAAGCTGGAGTGTTTCCCCAACCTGGGAGATGGGGGTGGGGTGGTGGAAGAAAAGCGCAAACCTGGGGACCCAGAGGAGTAAGAAAGCGGGGCCGTATGGACCCCACCAGGGATGCAGGTGGACATGGCATTATTTGCTGTCAGATAAAGCCCCAGGAAGTGGGGGAGGAGTGGAGAGGCGAGGAATGGAGTTGAAAGCTCATTGGAAGGGTTGGTGATTTGGTTGCGGGGAGGGGAGAGCAGAAGGGAGGCGATGTGGAAAGAGCGGGTGGTGAAGGCGGAGGGGGGGGGGATGCGAGGGGACCTCGGCCGCCGCGTGGGGCGTGGAGCGTGGGGGCGGGCGGAGCCGAGCTCCAGTGGAAGCAAGCCCGGTGGGTCTGGGAAGTCCTCGCCGCAGACATCTCCATCTCACCGTCACCGCGCGCTATAATTGAAATGGCGCGTTTGGCCTGGGGCGAGTAGCCAGGCACCCCCTCCTTCCTTCCCTCCCCCTCCCGCAATAGCTCCGCGTGTCCATAGACGTCATTTGGTTTTAATGGCTCCAGGAGAACCGGGCGCTTTACAAGGCGAGACATTAGCAAGAGAGGGTGAAAAGGCGGAGAGAGGAAGGGAGATCAGGCGAAGGGAGGAGAGGAAGGCGGAAAGAGAGAGGAGAGGGAAAGGGGGAAAGTAAGAAGGAAGAGGAGGGGAAAAGATAAGAGAATGGAAAAGAAGAGGTGAGAGGAAAGGTAGAGGCGAGGTGAGTGGAGGGCAAGCAAAGAGATGAAAGGAGAGTAGGCGAGGCGAGAGAGCGAGAGATAAGAGGGAAAAGGAGATGAGAAGAGGTAAGAGATGAGAGGAAGAAAGGGAGGGATATGGAGTAGAGGCTAAGGGAGCCGATTAGAAGAAAGGGGTGAGATAAGATGAAGAGGGAGGAGAGATGATAGAAAGGCCGAAAGGAGGAAAGGCCCCCCAGATTTCAGTGTTCTCCAGCCCCACGCTAACTTCCAGCCCAGTTTCTCAACAAGTTCCCCCCGTCACCCCCGTGGCGGCGACGGCGGCGGCGGCTCCCTCCTTATAGCCGAGGAGTAGAGAAATGTGAGAAACGTGCCCTGTGTTACTTATTCGGGAGCCGAAAATTTATGCCCAGCTGAGAACGCCGGGGGAAATATGACATCAGACGAAATGACAGTGATTAAAATCAGCTTCGCCCCCCGCCCCTGCCCAGTCCCTTCGGCGGCCCCTTCCTCTCCCTGGGAGATTCCTGGAGGACTGGACGCGGAGGCCAGAGGCCCTGCACATTTCAAACCGTTATAGCCCGGTCTGGCTGAGCTTGGGCGGGGGTGGGGGTGGCGGGAAGAGAAGGAAGGCAGAAACAGAGCCAGGTCCAGGGCCAGAGATAGGGCTGAGGACTGAGATAGAAAACGAGACTGCGAAAGAAGCAGGAACAGACAGGGGTTAAGAGCAGGAAAGGGGCAAGGAAAGAAAGACAGGGACAGGAACAGAGAGCATCCTGTCATCAGTAGGGGGGATTTCTCGCGGGCACTAGGGAGAGGGAGGAGAAGAGGGAAAGAGGGAGGGTCTCCAGTTGGGTTTATGTTTAAAGAGAGCGAAAGAGGTGAGGCTCCTCTGGTTTTCCCGGTAAAAAAGGGAAAATATCACATTTTTATCGAGAAATTAGCCGGGGCGGGCGCAGGGCTGAGCTAATTGTAGCTCTAATCCTCTGCCCCGAAGGCGCCTGCCAAGCCCGGAGCTAGAAGTCGCCTGTGTGTGAGTGTGTGTGTGTGTGTGTGTGTGTGTGTGTTTCACTCCTGTATTTAGAGACGGATTACTGCCCTTTCTCTTCAGAGCACAGTCTCGGCGGGTTTCGATTTTAAAGGGTTTTGTTTTGAGGGTTTTTCCCCCTTCTTTAATAGCAATCAGACAGAGAGACGGAGAGGGAGACGGGGAGCGAGGGGAAAGAAGCTGGGGAGCAAGGGGGAGAGACTGAGGGGGAGGGAAGAGGAAGAGAAGGAGGAGGGGGAGGAGGCAGGCGAGGAGGAGGAGGAGGCCGGGGAAGAAGAGGAGGAGGAGGGAGAGGAAGAAGAGGAAGGGGAGGGGGAGGAAGGGGAGGGGGGGCAGAGCCCTGCCTGGCTCGGCGAGGGACAGCGCAGAGAGGGGCCGGGGGAGGGAGGGAGGGGTGGGGGGAGGGTGGGGGGGACTCGGGAGAAAGTAACTACAGGACGAGACCGAACCGACCCGAGGAGCCAAAAACCAGAGAAAAGAAGCGCGCCCAAGCGGCCCGGACACACGAGACCCCGAGCCGCGGGCGGGAGGAGGCGGGCGGGGGCCAGGGCCCGGGGGCCCGTGACCGCGCCGCCGCCGCTGCCGCCGCGTCTCCCATGTCCAAGGTAAGGATCAGGGCGCGGAGGTTCCGCGCGGAGCTGGGGATTGCGCGCCCTCTTTTCGGAGAGTGTCTTCCCCAACTCGGACAAAGTCGCTTCGGAGACTAAGGGACAGGCGGGGGTGGGGGGGCGTTAAAGGCGCCGAGGCCCCAGCTACGGATCCCGAGCCCCCTCTCCAACCCTGGCCGGCAGGGCCGGACACTTGGTCGCCCCCCGCCCGATCCGTGGCCCCTTTCCTGGCCGCGCCCAGGGGAGGGCGGGAGGCTCTGAGTGAGGCCGGCAAGCGTGGGGTTGCTGCGCGCTGTGGGGCCGAGGAAGGCCAGGGGCCGCCGAGCCAAGGAAAGGACTCCCTGCGGTGAGTGGATCCCGGAAAGGGCAGGGGGCGCCAGGCGCTGAGACGGCCCTGGGCTTGGGGAGGGTAGGGGCGCGCGATCCGCCGCTTTTGTCCCGACCAGCGGGAGACAAGGCAAAGGCAAGGGGATCCAAGGGTCTGGGGTCCTCCCCAGGGGGCGGGGACATGGCGACTGCCACTTGGAGGCTAATGCTTGTGCTCCCCCTTCGCAAGGGGCTTGAGCGCGCCGGAGTCCTACATGGGGCACCCGCCGGTGGTGTGGGTCCTGCGGCCGCACAAAGAGGGTGGGGGTGCCTCTGAGGAGGAGGCATTGAGCGCGGCCGAGCCCCTGGGAGCCCACTTGGGTTCCTACCCCAGCCCAAACGCTATGCGGGACCTGGAGCACATTAATCCTGCCTCTTGGGACCCACGGCACAATTGGATTGACCGTAGCCAGTGGGGCGTTGGGGGTGGGGGGGTGAGGATTGGCCTTTAGTGGAGCCAGAAAGGACGTACCCACGTGGGGCTGCACTCAGGGGCGCCTAGGTGGTTGAAGTCTCCTGGAGGCACTCAGGAGTTTGATATGTAACCTACTGCACTTCCCCCTCCCCCTCAAAAAAGTTCCCGGCAGTTGGGGCCGATGCAAGCCGGCAGTCTGGAGTGACCACACGCAGGGCCCAGCTCCGAGCGGACACACTTGGCATGCGTTTGGCCCCCAAACTGATGCGGGAGGGATTAAAAGTAAAGTCTGTCCCTGTGTCGGGACAGATCCAGCCCCACACCCCCAGCCTCGTGGCCGAAATGGGACAGCGGGAGAAGTCGGGAGGAGAGCCCCTGGGGACAGAGTCATTCATCTCTCCTTAGGATTTAGGGACGAGGGACTGGAAAACTGGAGAGCAGAGGTCTGACCCTACCAAGGACAAGGACACAGACTGAGCCCTATGCTTGTGCCACAAGCACCCGCACCCCAGGCTCAGGGGCAGTTACACAACTTAGACACAGGGTCACTGATACAGGTACAGGTACACTTGTATACACCTACAGACACAAGTAGGCACAGATGCATATCCATGCACTAGCACATGCACACGTGCACAGATGTGTACACAGACATGTGTACTGGCATATGTATACATAGGCAAGTACATGCATGCACACTGGCGGAGGCTGCCCAGCCAGAGGTACCCTTCCCCCACCCACCCTCTAGGGCTGGGGAGGCGGATCCTGAAACCTGCAGTTTTCTTTATGTCTTAAATGCGCATGAAGGAATTAAACTGCACGAGTGAATAACAGCATTAGTTTCAATTAATTTTTTTATCCTGGCAACAATAAACTTTGGGAACAAAGCGCTTTTACATCCTTAATTAGGAGAGTTTCCCATCTGCAGCCTCTCTAAGTGTCTGCTCCTTGATTTAACTTTGTCTCTTCCTTCCCCTTCCACTCCACTCTTCCAGTGCCCTACCCCCACCTTTCTAGTTTCTTCTTTTGACACCTTTAACCCTTGCTTGGGCCTGGACCTGGGCTTCTATCTCTTTCCCTGACTGGGCCGTGGGCCTTTCTATCTCTCCCTCCTTTCTTTTTTGCTCTCCCTGCTGAGCCTTGAGCCTCTCGCTCTGCCTGGCCTGCTCTGGTTTGGGCCCCAGGCTGGCTATGTCTCCTTGTTGCCCCAACAGCAGCTGGGAGTGGTTCCCATAGCCCTGGGCCGTGAGCCCAGGTGAAACCTGCATCTCCCCAAAGTTCTGAGACTTTGAAAGCCTTGCTGTGAGTGGGATCTGAGCAGTATCTGAGGAGTATGCATTAAAGGAGCCGGGTTGCTGCAAGCCTGGAGCAGGAGCCCACACCCTGGAAAATTCTGCAGTCTTTCAGCATTCCCGCCCAAGGCGCCTAGCCCTGGGCTCTGAGTGAGCAAGCCAGCCAGCGAGCTCAATGGCGCTCTTACAACTGCCTTCTGTTTACCTTTTATGGTTAAAATAACAGCTTCGCAAAGAAGCAACTTCACGGAGAAACGATTCAGTGAAATCATCTCAAGCTGGAGCCGCACAGCGAGTTTAATCACCCCTAGAGAGCTGAACAACTGTGAACACAATGGGACACAAACTCATTTTGTGTGTAAATGAGCGTGGCATTCTGATTATTTCCCTTTGCATGGGCAAATCGCTTTTACAAGCAGTACTTAGGCAGCCGGCTTGGAAAGGCAAGAAGAGGAGCTGGGGGCAGAAGATCTTGGTGTGCAATGATGGTGGTGTTTGGGATGTACAGTAGTGGCATGTGGAGTGACTGGAATGTACAGTGATGGTGGATTGGAATGATGGGGTGGGGGATGATGGTGTAAGTCAGTTGTATAGTGATGGTTGTGTGGTGACCAGGTGTATAATGATTGTTATAAAGAGTGACTGCACACAGCCATCATTGCATGCCCAATAGTGGGGCACGCAGTGATCAGGTGTGTAGTGGCCAGGTGTACCGTGATCAGGTGTTTGCTTGAGGTTGGGAAAAGGAAAAGGCAGAGGCAATGGAAATTAGGCCCTACAGAGTTTGCCTGCTGTGGGCAGGGTCTGTTTCTGTTGAGACTTGCTACCTCATCCTCTGGGTTGGGATGGTGTTGCTGCTGGAATGAAAGCAGGCCTGTGGGCAGTGGCTGTTTCGAAGTCAGCTTTTATTTGTCTTTTGGGCACCTACTTTCAATCTTTCGAATTAATGTCGGCTCTTAGATACTTGGAGGTCTCATGCAATAGGGAGCTCTGTTAATTTCTGGGTTATGCATAAAGGTCCTGGTTAGCAGCAACCAGGGAATTGTGTAAGCTGTAACCGGGTGAGTGGAAACTGGGTTTAAAGAAGTTTTGTGATGTGAGGCCCGTCGTATTTAAATTTTAATTAAATGTTAGCTCATGTTTGCTGAATGCCAGCAAAGTTTGGGAGCTACTTAGTTGACACAAATAATTTTATGGAACTATAGTAATGACTTAAATTGCAATATAAAATAAAAGCTTTCTTTATACAGTACTTTCCCCTGTAATTTAAAAGCCCTGGCCTAGGTTAATCCAGAATGCTCCACCCCCAATGGGAGTTGTTTTAGTTTCTTAGTTTTTCCCTTCCTGGAGACCTGGTGGTCTATATGTATAGCCAGAGCTGGGGATAAGACTCTCTAGTGAGTCTCATAAATTAAATCTCTGTGCTGTGTGCCCAGTTCCTGAATGCCATAACCTCCAGAGCTGAGAGATCTTCTGGCACAAATGTGAAGTCAAATCATGGCAGAGAGGCATTCCTTGAATATGCCCAGCTACCTGCAAATGGACCCCCATTCTATATTTTAAAACTGGTTGTAGAATATCAGGATTATCACTTTTAGATGTCAAACTGCTAGCAAGGAAGTTAGTCCTCGTGGGTTCCTTGAATGTTATTTGTCCAATCCTTCCAGAACAAATTTTTTTTTAAAAGCCCATGTATAACTGACCCTGATAGGTACATCAGAAGGCAAGCAGGGTTTTACTTTTACTAAATCTAGAACAGATGTGTGATGTGTATATATGTGTGTGAATACAGTGTGTGCCCACAGTGTTATTACTAATAATAAACAGCATCCCCTCACAGCCACATAGACCCCCTACTCAAAATGGGGCTAGCAGTGGTGAGGATATGGGACACAGAAAAGAAAGGCCAGGCACACTTGCAGGGATGCCTTCCCAGGCAGCTGTTGTTTTCATCGTGCCCTTTGCCATGTCTATGCTTTAAGCTAGTACTTCTGTATTTAATGGGACCTGTTTATAAATGTCCTCCACCTCATGACTGTGACCTTGCGAGAGAGAGAGAGAGAGAGAGAGAGAGAGAGAGAGAGAGAGAGAGAGAGAAAGAAAGAGGCAAGCTTTGTCCCTTCTGCCTTAGGGTGCCCCTGTGGGAGAGGCCAGTGAGCTGAAGTCTAAGACAATGGATTTAGATTTGGTGTTGCTGATGACTAAGTGCTGGAGGCTGTTCTGATCTCCCCTTCTATATGAAGGGAGAAGACTGTGCTGTCATTGGGAAAGGGGGGAGCTTTTCCGTGGACAAAAGTCACGTTTTCTCAGCTGCTGTTGCACCTCATTAAAGGGCCCCTGTGAAGCTTTTCTTCTGCACCGGGTCTTGTCTCCTGGTGGGATGGTTAAGAGGTTTGGGTGGGTGGCATGCTGAGGAAAGTCTGTCCCAGTGAGATGGACAGCCAGATTCCAGGTGACAGCTTGGGCTTCACCGAGAGGTGGGAAAGCCAGTTGGTAGAAGTAGATATTCACCGTGTGCTGTGGTCTGTAAAACCCTTTGCTGATGTAAGAGAGCCCATGGTTGGGAGCATGACTGCAAAACAAAATACCAGGAAAATTAGATTAGACTCTGAAATGTTTTATAACGATAATGCTGAGCATATGTTGCCTTACAGTTGGTAACAGACGTGATAGACATGAAACTCTAAAACATATACATGTATGTTGCCTGTAATGGATCAGATATTGTGCAAAGCAGAGGAGTACCTTGGCTCATATGTTCTCTGTGACAGATCCTATGGCATGTTGTGTAAGTGGTATCTGCAATGGGGAAGCAAATATTTGTAGGAATCTGGTGAAGGAGAGTATCGACTCCCTTCACTTCTGATACCTGGGGAGGAGAAGCAGGGGGAATGGGAGAAGAAGCAATGCTGGACTGCGATGGGTGGGAGGAAACACCTCCCAATAGTAAGGAATCCAAGTGTCTGGATTTCCACAAAATTGAAGTTGACTTTTTAAAGACAGAGCTCCATTTTATGGTTGCAGACAAGTCAATTACCTTTCTATTTTGTTGGAATTTGCCACAGATATTCTTGGAAGTGTATGGAAAGATAGATACTCAGTGAGATTGGGTATGATGATTTCTCATTTCCAATGTCAGTTCTGATAAAGGTGGTGAGAGCAGGAAGAAGCCTGGTCCTTTCTAGCTCTTGTCTCAGCGGAAGCACAAGATTCCCTCCTGCCTAGGAGTCTACGCTTTCTTTCCTTTCATTCAGTGGTGAAACCCAAATGATAGGTATTGATCTGGCATGCCTATTATATATTTTTAAAACAAAAATGCTCCTAGTTTGATGTGAAATTTACTACATATATAAACTCACTGCCTTAGGTGCTGAGGAAGTCACTAATTTAGAGGTGTCTCGTTACTGAGACAAACTTGCAAAAACCCCTGAATCCCAATTCACAAATTGGTGATTCGTTTGTCAGGGGATATTTCACATCTAACACATAAGCCCGCGACCTTTAATTAGGATTTTGCAGTTTGTTTTATGCCCCTGGAGGCTGACACCTTGAAAAATTTTTTTTTCTTGATTTCTTATTGCTAATAAGCATCTTTCTCTTACCCTCTGGTACTTTGAAGAAAATGATGCAAATACACTTAATTACAGTGGTGGCAATAATTTGTCAGCTGAATATGTGATCAGGCAGATGCAAAAGTGATCTGATTAGATCTGTGATCACACCAGAAATAAAGGAAATCCGCAGCTGCACTAAAGAAAAACTGTTCTGTTGTTTTGTTTGCGTTCATAGGAGAGAAGAAGCATGTCCCGACTCTCTCTCACACGGTCCCCAGTCTCTCCCCTGGCAGCTCAGGGAATCCCGCTCCCAGCTCAGCTCACCAAGTCCAACGCTCCCGTGCATATCGACGTAGGGGGACATATGTACACCAGCAGTCTGGCTACCCTCACCAAGTATCCGGACTCGAGGTAAGGAAGACCTTGCTGCTTTCTTTTGCCATATACCTGGCTGGCATCAAGTGAAGCGAGATCTTTCTCTATCACCATGTGCCTGGTGATGAGTTCTTCAATATATTGAGTCTGCCTGTGCTTAAGGACATCCTCTTGGGACAGCTGTGTCCTACTAGCTCAGACAGGCCATTTTTTCCTCTCATTACTGTGTTGTTG
The DNA here is from genome assembly GCF_011100635.1 of Trichosurus vulpecula. Classification (NCBI taxonomy): domain Eukaryota; kingdom Metazoa; phylum Chordata; class Mammalia; order Diprotodontia; family Phalangeridae; genus Trichosurus; species Trichosurus vulpecula. The sequence goes on along the minus strand of NC_050575.1, from coordinate 135,544,845 downwards.
TAGGAGACAGTGTTTCAAGCACATGGTGGCACAGACTCTCAGGTTGTTGTTGGAATGAGGAAAGATAGTTCTTTGGGAGCTAAGTTTTGTTTTCGGAAAGCAGCTCTGCATCTAAATGGATTGGTCCTGTGGTACCTGCCATTGTGGCCGCATCCTTTGGGGGAAGTCTCCATTGATCATAGCTGTGTCTGTTCAGTTGCATTGTTGTTCTCTCTGGCCCTGGGTGGCCAGCCACACACTTCCTCTGAGCAGCTTGTGCTTCCAGCACCCACTGAGTAGCCTTGAACTTTACTGACCATTGTGTATGCTTTTTTGTCACATATGCTAATTACGGAGCTGCAGATTTTAACCCTTTGGGGAACTTCAGCCAAGTTTCTTGCTTTTGGCAAACTTTCACTTGCTAGAAATGATTGTGATGGAAGAGTCAAAAGCAGATACTTCATGGTGTCTCAGCAGGGAAACGAGGTGGGTCGCTGAGGCCCTGGTGCAGTCTCTGGTATCATCCCAGAGAGCAGGGCTAGCTAACGGGGAAGCCATGATGACATATGAGGAAATGTCAGAACTATCCCTTGGGTTCAGCTGCTTGGGTCTGTCTTTGATGGGACCATTTGGGAATGCTCCGGTAAGTCACTTTCTCTATTGTCATTTCACATACCTTCAATCGAAACCCTTAACCATTTTTAATAAATTATTGTGGATTATCTATAGAGGCAGCTAGGTGGTGCAATAGAGTGCTAGACCTGGAGTCAGAAGACCTGTGTTCAAACATGGTCTCAGACACTTGTCTGACCCAGGGCAGGTAACCCTACCTTTGACTGCTTGAGTTTCCTCTTCTGTAAAATGGGGATAATAATAGCACCTACCTCCCAAAGTTATTGTGAGGACCAAATGAGATGATATTTGTAAAACACCTTATCAATGCTGGCTTTTATCATCATTCCCATCCTCTCTGAAGAAGACCTAACTGGACCCTTTTAGGCACAGTTTCTATTTCTGGCCCATCCCTCTTCTTAGGCCCATACTTTTGGGAGTTGGTAAAGTTGAATTTTTCTTTTCTTGTCCAAAACTTGCCCATTAAATGTTTCCTGGGTTCCTGTGCCAGTGAAGTATGGCCACCACACAATGGGCTGAGATTTCCTTCTTATCTACGGCAGCAGGAGGGAGGCTCATTCCCTGAAGTTGAAGATCAGGCCTGTGGCTTTGGGGGTCAGAGTCATAGGATCACCAATCTAGAATTGGAAAAGTACCTTAGAAGCCCCCTCATTTTACAGATGAAGAAACAAGCCCAGAGAGGGTAGGCCATACAAGTAGTATGTAAGTTCAGCACTCTTTCCACAGCCCCATCTGGCATCACAGAGGGTCAGTAAGAATCCTTTTGCTTTATATGAGCATGGAACTGACTCTGGTGCCCAGACAGGGCATCACTGAGAGCCTTCCCAAGTCTGGGCACCAAAGGGAAATGACCGTAGGAGGAGAGTCACATTCATTTAAATTGGCCTGAGTCACTTAATTTGAGGAAGGAGAAATTTAACCTGGGATATTTGTTTGTTCACTTATGCCCCAAATGCCAAGTGACTTGCTCCGGAAACTTGTATGTTAAGATGCTCTGAAGGTCTGATTGCACAAAAGTATCTCCTCCCAGTGGAGGAGAATTTATAGCAGATGAGGACGGACATTTACAGGGAAGATGAGAGGGCATGCATTGGCACTATAGCGGCTGTGTGACGAGCCTCACATCTGTTCCCACAGCTTTAAGGAAATCCCTGCTGACACTTCCAGGAACAGGCATTTTTTTAATAGTTTAATAGAAACTTCCATGGTATAACCCATCAAAGTATAAGTCGGCTGGAGATGAAACCCAGGGGGTTGACTCATTTGTTGGTGATCAGAAGGGCTTTGGAACAGTTCTGCCTCTCACTTAGACTAAAGTGGGTGTTTCTGGCTCTATGTGGAGGAGCTCTTAGTATAGATAGGTAATCATTTATAGTTGAACTGTGGGGTGATAGTCCTCTTGTGTGGCCCATGTCAACAGATGATGGAGGGGGTGATATAGATCTGTGTAAAGCAACATGTGAGGGCAACACACGTAGTGAGATGTGTCTATGAAGAGAGACAGAGCCTGGGTATTTAATTTCAATTTTGCCGTCTGCAGCTTTCCTGAGTTGTTTTAGATAGATCAACCCTTAATCAGTTGACGACGTTTTTGAGTTAAATTAATAAAACCTTTGCCCACAACGCTCTGTGGAATAGCTTCCCTGAGAATAGCAAAACTGCATTTGTGATGTAATCACAACTGAGTAGTCAGGGGAAATGGGAAGAGTTTCAAGTTCTGTGCTGATGGAGGGCTACAGAGGGAGAGTGGAGTGGATTGCAAGAAAGAGGGCTGAAAGCTCTGAGCCTAAATTCAAAGAGATGAGGCCAGATGAATGCCCTCTCTCAGTGACCCTCGACTTGAAACCCAGAATTACATTCTTCTCATCTTCCCTCTCTGTGCCCTGTGGTCATGTGCATGGCAGAAGCTTGTAGCCTTTGGTGGCGGGGGTTATTGCTGTTGTTCAAAAGGCTTCAGCCTTTGGTACCTGAAGGTCTGATGTCTCATTGTCCTTGTTTATCTGCTGGGTTTTATTAAGAATCCTTTCTTGCAGCGTGTTCTGTAATCTGAGCCAGCTCGGTAACTAACGAGTTTTGGTTTGTGGTTGGTCCCACATGGGCAAGGAGACTGTAGCAGAGGGTACATGCTGTTTCAGCTGTGGGCACACAGAATGTGAATCCACACATATGCACGAGGGCACATGAATGCACACAGATCTTTAATAGGGAGCCACATATGTAGGTGTACCCATGTCCATATCTCTGGGTTTACATAACAGGGAGCCACACGTGCCTCCACACAGCTCCTGGTCAGTGTAGTAGGAATCTGCGTGTTTGTGCAAGTACAGTATCTCTCTAGGTTGCCTCCATGCATTTGTCCCATGTGCACACATTCCCTTCATGTGGGGGAATCTTAGAATAGCAAATTGTGTTTTTCCTCTTAACTGCTTCTTTTTATGTGGGCAGCTGTGGCTACAAATTGATGTGTCCTCCATGAATGCTGCCTGCCCACTGGTGCGATGTCACTGCCGTAAGGCACACTGATCACGTTTGTATGACATCCCCTCCGTGAGCCTCATAGCCTGAGGGCTCAGCCAAATGCCCTGAGTGCCTCCTGCCTGCCTAGCTACCTACCTGCCCATCTGCTGTCCTGCCTGCCTGCCTGCCTGCCTGTCTGTCTGTCTGTCTGTCTGTCTGTCTGTCTGCTGTCCTGCCTGCCTGCCTGTCAGTCTCTCTGCCTGCCTGCCTGCCTGCCTGCCTACTTGTCTGTCTGTCTGTCATCCTGTATGCTGTTCTTTCCGTCTGTCTGTCTACCATCCTGCCTGTCTGTCTGCCGTCCTTTCTGTCTGTAGTCCTTCCTGCCTGTCTGTCTGTCTGCCATCCTGTCTGTCTGTCTGCTGACCTGCATGGCTTCTGGCCTATCTGTCCACCTACTTGTTAGTGTCACTGGCACAGTGAAGAAGCCAGTAGTCTGGACTTCATTCATTCGCCCAACATATACTAAGTGCCCCCTTGCTTGGCACTAGGGGTACAAAGACAAAAACAGAACAGTTCTTACCATCCAGGAGTTTATCATATTCATTTGGAAGGGGAAACAGTATGTCCACACACAAGTAAATACAAAATAATTTTTAGAAGAAGGGTACTAGCAGTCAAAGGGAGGCGATTAGGAGAGGCTTCGTGTAGGAAGTGGTACGGGCACTGAGCTTTAAAGAAGTTAAGTGTGCTAAACAGTGTCGATGAGATAGGATGGCATGGGGAGGGGGGTGTCAGCCTACACAAAGGTGGGGAGAGGGAATTTCTGCTCCTTAGTGTCACTGAGGATGCTAGGAATATGGCTTAAGGTTCGCCTTTGGATTCTCTTTTCTAATTTGTAAAAGGAAAGGGGCAGTTGTTAGGAGATATGGGGCAAGAGTCTGCCCACTGAGGAAAAGTCCAGCCCACATTAAACAGGTCACTTTTGAGAAGGTGATCAGATAACCACCAGTCCCTTCCCCTATGGCTTCTATTTTATGAATAGAATTTAAACCCTCACCTGGCCTTATGGCTTATTGATGAATCTTGGCTTATTCGGAGCATAGATTTGGGGCTAGAAAGGAAGCTAGAGATGCCAGACCAGCCCTCTCACTTTACAGCTGAAGAAATGGAGACTTCAAGAGAGGAGGTGACTTGCAGCTTGTCACATGAGTACTAAGTGGGAAAGCTGGGGTTTGAACTCAGTTTCTCTGACTCCAAATTCAGCATTCTTTCCAAATTGCTGTCATGGCTGCAGACTGGTCTATGTGCTACACGAGGGCTGTCAACTCCTGTGGTATGGCCAATCTGTGTATCATGCCATGGCTGTGTGCCCTTGTCACATAATTAGTCTGTGTGCTCTTGTAGCCGTGGACTCAGAACAAGGTTTAGCTGAGTCTTTATAGAAACATTGGCTTCCCTGAGACTCTCTTTAGAGTCTCAGATCTCCTTCAACCTGATTCTTACTAAATTATTAATTTTTTATTCTTTTTGTACCAATTCTTTAAAAAAAATCGATGCCTTGTGTGTGTGTGTGTGTGTGTGTGTGTGTGTGTGTGTGTGTTTTAAATAATGATTTCCAAGGGGATTCAGTGAGATGGAGACAGAGAAAGCAATGATGATTGGAGAATTGGGGAATAAAAAACAGTGAAACCCACTGAGGGAGAAGGGATTCATGGGGGCCATCAGTAGTATCTGGCCAGCTTTGAAGAAGATCAGGAGGGGCCCCCACAGGCCTATAGGGAAGGCTCTGGGTCCTCTTTCTTTAGTGCACAGTAGCACTCATGGGGACAATAGTTTGAGTGCAGGTTGGCTGTGGATCATCTGCCTTTTACATCCTGGAGGACAAATGTAGATCCCCAGAGATCCCAGGAATAGCCAATGAGGAAACAAAGGCAGAGCCCTGCCTCATGCTCTATGTTGTGCTCTGGCCCCCTGTAATCCACTTGTTGTCCACCTGTAGCTTCCATGCCATCCCAGCATAGTTATCCTCACTGTCTTCTCCGTGGCATCCTCACTGTTCTTCCCAGTTTCTCCGTTATCCTCAATAACAATCCCATTGTTCCTGCATAAGGTCCTTACTGCTTCTCTGTGAGATCCTTTCTGTCCTCCCTAGTGTCCCCGATCTCCCTGTAACATTCCCAATGTCTCTCTAGAACATCCTCAGGGTGAGGACATTACCTAAGGGCTGCACTGAGCCATCCACACTCCCCTGTTCAAAGAAAGCTGGCTGGAAGTCAAGTCTGTGGCAGTGGTTAGGGAGGAAGTTGGACTAGATGGCCTTGAAAGGCCCTTCCAAGCCTAATCACTGTTGTGAAGGGTCATTCTGTAGCCAGGGACAGGGTCTAGATTGGCACCAATGGTCAAGGCTCAGTCTGGTGGACAAGGCTCATTGTTCTGCATGGGAGCAGAGCTAGTGGCCTATGTTGGGGTCAGTCTGTTGCTGAGGTTAAGGCTCAGCTTGGGTGCTATTTAGAGATGGAAAATCCATGACTTTGGCATCACTACTCCAGGGTGCTATCTTCTTACCATCATTGCCCCCTTCCCCATCAGTGCACACACCCATGAATGAGTGGTAGGCTCTTTAGGGTTGAGCCATTTTCTCCAGATGGGGCATTACACACTCCAACCTTGGTCTTCTTGTTTAGGGGATGATAGGCCACACCCAGAACCTGGTGTGCATATTCCTGGTAAGCACAGTACTTGGGAGGCCTTCATCCCCATCCATAGTTAGCATGAGGCAGGGCTTGACAGGATTAGGGCTTTGATTCAGAAATACCCAGAAGATGGCACCAAGCTTATCAGTCCTCAAATAGTCCCCCAGATGAGCCTTAATTCTGATGAGGGACTGATGCTCTATACCTAAGCAGAGATGGAGCCTTATGGTAGAAACTAGGAGTCAGGACACTGGTCTCAAGTCCCAGATCTGCCACTAATTTACATGTTACCATGGGCTAGTTACTTCCTCTCTCAGGATTTCATTTTTCCCTCATGTAAAGAAAAGAGGAATTGAAGTAAAACTTCGGAGGAGCCAAGTTCAAATCCTGTCTCTAATGATTATTATTAGAGTGACCATGGGGAAGTCACTTGTCCTCCTGGCCTCAGTTTCTTCATCCATAAAATGAAGGGGTTGGACCAGTTGGCTTCTGAGGCCTCTTTTAGCTCTAGATCTTTGGTTCCACTGTCTGAATTATATAGTTTCACTGGCTTCTCCTGACTGTCCTAAGATTCTATGGATGAGAAACATCCATCAAAAGATTCTTTTAGAAGTATGATCGTATTTGCAAGCTCAAGGTGTGGCCCAGCTGCCCCAGCCTTGGGAGCCCAGGCCCTGCAGCCTTGGGTCTTATCCAGGCCTTGGTAATTTCCCCAGAAAATGGGGTTAATTAAATCAAACACTGTAGAGCAAACTGAACTAAGATCTTTCCTTCACTAGACAGGGGGACTGAACAAAGGTCGCTCCTTCACTGTTGTCAGAACTGAGCCCACTACATTAATATCTCCTCTGCTACAGACACACTGAGTCCATGTAGCTCTTTCGCTGCAAAAGACTGAGCCCAGATCCCTCATTCTCCTGTTCTGCCTGTATCAGGCATTAGCTCCCAGGAAGAACATGCACAGAGTAAAGGGGTAGTGGCCACAGAATATGTCTGTGTATGCGTGGACATAATTCAAGAGGAGCAAATAGAGCATGAGAAAGACTTCCTTTGGTTACCTGGATGTTTCCCGTTGCATGGGGGAGCTGGGCCTCCTTACAAGCGGGCTAAAGCCTGTTGGGGGACATGCATTTAGTAGATGAGTCTTTAGTTTTCTGCTCTTCAGTGAGTCTGCATTCTCATGTTCAGCTTAACCAGCCCTTACAGGCCATCTCCATGACAGCAGAAGTGCCTGTCATCCATACAGTCCATCAGTCTGTCCTTAGGACTGGAAGGGCTTTCCTCTCCCCCAGGATAAGCTGGTAAACCTACTTCGCCAAATGCTAGGCTTGGGGGAGAAGTGAAGGCAGCTTCTATAGACATACAGGGTACTACTAGGTCCTAGCTTGGCTAAAGAAGTGGGGAGGGAGCCATGGACTGCAATGTCTGTCTGTCCACGACATGGAGCAGGGGAAGATACAAGGAAAAATGCAGGTCACAGACCTGGCACTCATAGCTTGTATCTAACTGGGGGCTTCTCAATCCCAAGTTAGTCATTTTTGTTAAATTACCCCGTGTAAGAGCCAAGTATTACCCTACCCTGAAATGGCTATTTCCTAAGATTTACTGGTAGATGTTTTAGAAAATTATTTTTCACTAAATTCAGCTTTAGTATTTCACCCAGAAAGTGTGGCCAGCTTCATTCTAGGGCTATGGGTGGGGGAAAAAGGCTTTGGCTTCACACCATGCTGGTATCAAATGATGACCTACAACTTTAATTTTCACTTTATTAAAAATGGATTTACCTAAAATCTGATATCTCTTAAGTCTTCTCTATTTTCTCCAAAGAATTAGAGGCTCAGATAGTGGTGTAAGAGCTGTCAAAGAATTCCCCAAAGCATCGTTGTGGGCTCTGGGTTTATTGGCGGGGGTGGGGGGGGTGGTCCTTGGAAGTCTCTTTGGAACAGTAAATGCTCCTCTATTCTTAGACCCTGTGTATGGTTCTGGTCACTGACCCTCTACACAAATAGAACCTAGCAGAAGAAATTCTTCCTTGTAGCTATACTGACTCCTTCCAGTTGAAGCCAGAGACATTTCTCCCTAAGGAGAACAATTAACCCATTAGTGTGGTAGGTAATCTCCGATTTCTCTGTTTTGGCATCTGTGTTCTGAGCATCCTCAGGTACGCTGCACTTCACCCTCCCTCATGCCAACCTTTCTGTCACCATCACATCCTTCAGCCTCCTCTGTGTCTACATTATGAGTCTGATTGAGTGTGTCTGTTGAGAGGTAGGGGGAGCAGTGTTATCCATCTCCAGGTGTGTACAGATAGAGCTGCTCCCATTCCCGTATCCTTTCATGTCCTCCTCCAAAGTAGAATCGCCCAAGACCTTGGGAAGCCATGTTGCATGGTGGGAAGAACACTGGATTTGGAATTGGAGAACCTGGGTTGAAAACCCAACTCTTGTCACTTACTTGAGCAAGTGTCCCTTCTAGGCCTCAGTTTCCCTCCCTGTACAATGAAGGGGGTTGGGCTAGAGGACTTCTAAGGTCCCTTCAAAGTCTTAATCTTCAATATCTTCAGACCTACCAGTTTCGTGGCTCAAGTCATGAGGTCCAACTCCTGCACTCTGCTCTCTTCCTTTCCAACCAGCTTTCTTTCCTTTCTCTATCTCAGGATAAGTCGTCTATTCAATGGCACAGAGCCCATCGTACTAGACAGTCTGAAGCAACATTATTTCATTGATCGGGATGGGGAGATATTCAGATATGTCCTTAGCTTCCTTCGGACGTCCAAACTCCTGCTGCCAGATGACTTCAAGGTGAGGTGGGTGGGTGTTGGCTGGGGTTACTGCATGCCTGGGTGAAGGCTGGCTGCTGACTTGTGCACAGGCAACTCCATCATGTTCCCTACTGACACAGGACGATACAGGGATGCTGTGATTTAATAAATGGACCACTGGTTGTCATGGATACCACAAAAAGTTAAACGATGAAGCCAAAGGCTAAATTGGTTTTTCTAAACTAATTCTATTTTCTCATATTTGTAGCTTATTTGTTTATCAGGGTGTCCTCACAATTAGGTGGCCCTGGGAGTGGCAGTGGCCTCGGGCTTGTCCTAGGCGTGAAGTCCCAGGTTATTTGGGAGGAAGGATCACAATCCAAAATAAACTGTCTTTAAATTATGTAAAGCTCTTGCCTACCAAAGAAGAGATTGCTGTGGGGCCCATGAATAAAAGGACCCACTTAGCTGAAGGCTTCTGTGTGATCAGGGGCCTATCGCAAGTGTGAACAGTCAGGGGCTTCTAGGACAACGTGTGTAGTCAGGGGACTTTGGGAGGGTGTGAATAGTCTTGAGGCTCTGACTGATCTCTGTTCTATAGAAGTATAACATCCCCAGCCCCCCAGTATCCAGGTCCTGAGGACATTGCCCAAAGTCTGGGGCCTAACTTTCAGGTGCAAATTAAGAGCACCAAGACTGAAAGAACCCCCAAGAGGCCACTTCATCCACTGCTCTTCCCATCCCAAATAAAGGCCTAGCACAGAGCAGGCTCGTCGTCAAGGAGCTGGGTCCCAAGCAAGCACAGGGATAATGTCCCTCCCTCCCATCAGTCTTCCATGGGTCAGAACACAGGGTCTAGACTAGGTCTCTTGCTGACCTGATGTGGGCAAATAACTTTTAGTCTCTGGGCCTCAGTTTCTCTATCTGTAAAGTAGGGTTTGGGCATCCTTCTGTCTGCCTCTGGGGAGGGAGGTATCCCAGAAGCCCCTCAGCGATCCTAGGGTTGAAGTAGAGATTAGAACATGACAATTTGAATCCTTCTGCTCCCTGGCACCTCCTCCCTCCTCCCTCACTGGTCCACAGGACTTCAGCCTCCTGTATGAAGAGGCACGTTACTACCAACTGCAGCCCATGGTAAGGGAGCTAGACCGCTGGAAGCAGGAGCAGGAGCAGCGGCGCCGTGGCCAAGCCTGTGAATGCCTTGTGGTTCGTGTGACGCCCGACCTCGGCGAGCGCATTGCCCTCAGTGGGGAGAAAGCACTTATCGAGGAAGTCTTCCCGGAGACCGGCGATGTCATGTGCAACTCTGTCAACGCTGGGTGGAACCAGGACCCCACACACGTCATCCGTTTCCCGCTGAATGGCTATTGCCGGCTGAACTCGGTGCAGGTGAGGGCCCAGGGCACGCTTCTTGTGCTGACCACACACCCACTAATACCACTTATCCTGTCACTGGCCACATGCTCTGCTGGTGACCACACTCTCAGCCTCCTGGGCATCATAGCTAGTTTCTTCTGCCCCTATCTGGCCCTAGTAACTATGCATTTCCTTCCCCTAGGCCATCTTGATATAAACTGACCAGAAAGGCTCCTTCCCATCCTTCTCCCTCCCCTTTCCCCCCACGCCAGTCTTGCCGGGAAATAGGGTCAGGGTTTCTGAATAATATGCCTTGGGGTTTTGTTCATTCCCATATAAACCTGGTAAAAGACAGAGAAAGAAAAGCAGGAGACAGAGGCAGATGACAGAGGCCGACCGAGATAGAGACTGAGTTGCCCAAACCCCAGAAGCCTCTGTGCCATTTCCAGAGAAGGCAACAATGTGTCGATGCATAATTTATGTCTCCCTCATAATTAAGTGATGGTGCCTGCGGAATGGACTTAAAAAAAATTGATCTCTGCACTTTTTTTTTTTGGGCAAAAGGATGTTCTATAAAAATGGCCCAAAGTATTTTCAACCAAATGTGTGCTTCATTTGACACTTGGAGCCTGATGTTAGGTTCAAAATTAAATAGGCACCAGGAAGAGGGCAGGACAGAGGCTAGACATGGATGTGGGATATGGGTCTACCCTGGAGATGCTGAAGACCACAGAGTGTGATCATGTCCAGAGCTCTCCTATGGGCTTGGCCTGAACAAGCAGGTGAAAGTTTTCCAATTGGGAAGGGCCAAGTTGGAGGGGCATAAGGTCCAAGACAGGGGACTTCCAGGGAACTGGGGGAGGAGAATCAAAGAAGGATGAACTTGGGGAGGGTTCACAACCCCAGACTGCCCCCAGGGTATCAGACACCAGATTTTCTCAAGGTTGAAATTTCTCAGCTCAGGATCTGCCAAGGGAAGTCCTGGCATCTGATTTCCTGTGGTTCAGGCCACGTGGGTCAGTGCTTCTCAGCAAGTACAAGTCAGCTAAAGCCTGTCTTCTTTGGTTTTGCCATAACGTTGCACTTGTAACCAGTCATGGACACTACAGGCTAGTCATATCTATGGACACATGTGGATATCTTACAGAGATGAATTTCTTAGACATATCTGATGCATCCCTACATCTAACACGTATATACAGGGTGTCCCTAAAGTCTGGACACATAGGCAAAAAAATGCATATTTTGAAATATTTGGAATATTAACAGACCTTAGCCCCCTTGACTTCTTTTTCTGCGGTATGCTAAAGAAGAAGGTGTACCCAATGAAAATCACAGATGCAGCACACTTGATCAAACGCATCAAGAGTGAATGTGCTAAAATTGACAGCAATGTGGAGTTATTGGATCGAGTTCACATGAATCTTGCAACGTGCAGCAACCTTTGCATCACAAATGATGGAAATCATATTGAAGATGTTATTTGTTAATATTCCAATTAAATAAAATTGGTTGAAATTTTCATTCATTTCATTTCTTGAAAATAGGCATTTTTGCCTATGTGTCCAGACTTTAGGGACACCCTGTACATAGATATACATATATGTGTGTAAAACCAGTTTCTCTGAGGTCACTTCATCCAGATCTTTTTTTCATTTATATGGAGCCAGGAAGATCTGGGTTCAGATCTTACCTTGGTCACATATTGGTCCGTGTGTGGCCCTGGGCAAGTCGCTTAACCTTTTGATGCCCTGGGAGGCTCTCTGACTATACATTTCAGGGAATGTGCTGACTTGTATTGGTAGAGGTAATTACTTATCTAGAAATTCTTTGGATCCATGAAACCATAGTTCCAGTCCCTATCCCTATGGAGACGTTGATGGGGCATGGGAGGAGGATGTTTTGGAGATTTTCTTAGTAGGAATTGAGATGCCTTCTAATGCCTTCAGCCCCTCACTCATTCCTAGGGGCCAGAGAGGCCTCAGGAAAGGAGGTCTGTCAACTCTGTGTGGAGCCAGTAGCTTAGAGGGTGTGTATGTGTGTGTGTGTAAAATCTCACTTGAGGGGCCATATGTATCCTGTCTATGGCAGAATACCCCAGGGTCTAGGTCTCTGCATGGCTCTGTCTGCCATACAATGCCATGTGCATCCCGTGGCTCCCTCTCTTCTTCCTGTCATGTTGACCAAGTCGGGATCTCATAGGACAAGTCAGGGCTTTTTAAGGTCACAAGATGATAAGGTGCTGAATTGGTGCCTGGTTAGCAGTCCTTTTCCTGAGCCCAGGCCTGGGGCATTTCTGGAGAGTGAAATAGGCTAGGGAAGAAGGGGGAAGAGAGTAGAGTTTTTGTCCACTACAAAGGGGATATGACCATTCCTTCTGCTTGTCCATCTTAACTCCCTCCTGGTCCCAGCGTCTGTCACTGCCTGCGGTGAGGTGCCCTGGATTCTCCCAAGCCTCTCATGGGAAAAGTTGAGTGTCTGGACACATGGACATCTCTCCCCCCCGGCCCCAGGCACCAGCTGGACTCCTCCTGCCTCCAGGCCCTGCCGGCTGCGGCTCCAGGAGCTCACAGCTGAGTGCAGATTGCAGCCCTGGGCAGCATCTCTATCGTTTATATGAGCCTTAATTATTTGGCAGGGTCGTCAGACCTCCCCTCTCAGCTCGTGAGCTGTTCAGACTCAGGGAGAGCTGTCTGGAATTTGTGTGTCTGACTAGTTTTAGGCAGGGTTTGGGGAGAAGGGTTCTGGGTGAGAAGGCCAGCCTTAGGTGGGAGCTTTGCTGCCCACTAGAATTTCTGAGTCAAAAGCTCAAGGAGTGAAGCCCTCCTCATGGGGAGACACTAGAAATACAGACTTCGACCCCCTTGGAAGAAGCCAGAGCTCCTTCCTGTTGGGCCCACAGGCCTGCGAAATCACTAACTCTGACAAGCGTAAGAGCATACTGCCATCCCAGGTACGCAGGGACCCCAGTCTAACCACATGCCACGTTAGTTCCTTGGGGCCCAGGTGTGCTCACAGGCAAGACAAGGTCCTGATCCCAATAGGCTACATGCTGAAAAACCCACCAGAGGGACATTAGCTTACTTGTCATTCAGGGCCACTCTCCAGAAGTTTTGAAATGCCCAATGCAGAATTTGTGTGTTTGATTAACTTGTGTTTCCACATAGTGTAGTCATTTGAAATGAGGTATTAAATTCTGACCATAGAACTTTCATTCTTGGGTATCTCCAGAGCCAGGAGTTTCTTTCCGGGCTGGAGTGCCAGCTCTCAGTGGTGGGTTCTGGGTCTTGGGTTGTGGGGGCCAGTGCTGATTCTTGTGTTGTTTCTGACTTCACAGGTCCTCGAGAGACTGTTTCAGAAAGGCTTTAGCGTGGCCGCAAGCTGCGGGGGAGGGGTGGATTCCTCCCAGTTCAGTGAATATATGCTGTGTCGGCAGGACAGACGGCTTCAGCAGGCTCCAACTACAATCCGGATAAAGCAGGAGCCCCTGGACTAGGCCTGCCATTGCCATCTTGGTGCTGAGCCATCCCCATGGGAGGCACCAAGAGGGTCAGAAAACAGTGTTAGCAACTTGGGTGTGGAGCTCCTTGGCCAGTTAGGGGTGATCACCCAGTCAGTCCTCATTGTAAGGCCCCGGAGCATGCCTGGCAGATGAACAGGAGGCTTTGCGGGAATGCAATTGAATGCAATTTATTCCCAGTGGCAGTGGCATTGGACCTAACCAGCACTTAACCAGTGCTTGAGGGGTGTTTGATTGGGCTTTGGTGACAGGACCTATGTGGAAGGAGCCCAGGTGACAGCCTTCCAGAATACCCAGCCCCCTCCTGACCTGGTGCCGAAAGCCCTGGGAGGGGCTGAGGCCAGTGTGACACTGTGCTGGATTTTGCCTCATCTGAGGCATCACGTCTCGCCAGACGTGCTCCACATCTCCATGCGTGTGTCTGACGTCTGTGATTGTTCATGCTAGTAAATGGCTTATTTTTCTACAATATTTAAAATGAAAGTGGCTTCTCTGCCGAGGTTGGAGAAACAGACAAGGACCGATGCATATTTATCTGGTGCTCAATACTTTTTAAAAAGGAAACTGTCAGTGTGACTAATTGTGGCCTATTTTCAAAAGTAAGATCCACCTTGGGAGCAGCCCCAACCCCAGGATAGGACCCCAAAAACCAAGGCCAAAGTATGGAAGCTTCCGTATTAGCAAAGCAGACCAAGGAAGATGCCAGCCCTATCTCCCTACTATTCTTGTTGTATGTGTGGGCATCTCAGGTCCTGGTGCCCCTGTAGGGGGTGGGGGGGGGGTCAGCACATGCTCCATCTTGAGCTTTAGGAAAAAGAGCCACCCTTTATGTACTTGCACTGCAGGACAGGACACATCTTTGTTTCTTCTTTCTCTTAATTTAAAAGTATTTTTGAAATACTAACGGCATATTGCCCTTCTGCTGTGTGTCTGTCTCTTTAGGGAAGGTCTCTCCCCACCCCTTTCATTTGGCCCCTACAATGTTTCTTTAATGAAAACAGTTATCATCTCTTCTGACTTAAGCAGCAGCCGCTTCTGTAACTCAGGAGACAGCACTGTGTTTGCAGGTGCCAGCCTATAAATAGCGTTCTGTGAAATCCTGCTCATTGCTGTGTGGTGTGATTGGGGGCCTCAGTCACTAATTCGTGCGCTAATCACAATTTAGTTTCTCCCACGTTAATTTATAGAATCCTGTTGTAGACACTGAATTTTAATTAAACTGTTCTTAGACAAATGTGGTCATTAAGGAGAGAGACCGAGCTCTCCTGGTGATCTGGGGCCCTTCAGTCCAGATGAATTCAACAGAAACATAGACCCAGAACGGAAACAAACAAGCCCATTGGGGGCCTGTTCCCTCCCTTGTGCAAACAGGTACTGAGCCAGGCTTGTCTGGTGACTTGGGGGCTGTAAAGCGAAGCTATTCCTTCTTTGATTTTATATAGTGTGACACTTTATATACTCACTGATGGAAAAAAGCTACCCCGTCCTGCCATATCTGAACAGATGGCACACCACTCACCTTCCTCTGTAAGATACCTGTAGAGTTGTATATTATGCATTTAATATTGTAAAGATCCTAATGTATATTGTCGTGTATTCCTTACACAGTACTTCATGCCATAAACATTTCTCTAATGGACTGAAATGCAGTCCCAAGGATTAACCCTTGTCTCCCATGTTCTGTCCCAGAGATAAGTTTGGTTTGAATTTCATGAGATTTATTTGGTTCAACCAGAGAAATAATTGGCTTCATCCAACCGCTGGGGTGGGAGGGTGGGAATTGTGTTCTTGGTGTTATCTCCTAGGCCTGAGTGTTTTGGTACACTTCAGTCTAGTCCCTTCATTCCAGTCATGCCCCTCCTATCTTGTGGTAACCAAGGTGCTGAATTCTAGTCTTGGTCCTAAAAGGAAACTCCGGGAAGCTGTAAAGGTTAAATACATCTCATCAGTACCTCATTTGGGAAAAGCAAATGGAAACCCAGGCTGAAAACAACAGGCAGAAAACTTTTTCAGGGTGTTTTGTTTTTTAAGCTAAGTTTAAAATATTTGTATTTTGTTTTTCCTCTACTTCTTTCTATTGGTGTTGACAGTATTTTTATGGCCCTACAGAGCAGATGCTTAGAGCTGTGTGTGAAGGTACAGAATAAAGCCTCATGGGCCCAGTCAGGCTAGTCAGTGCACACATACCATGTGTATGGTTTGGCCCGCATCGCCCCAACATTAGCTGCAAGCAGCCCTAACACGGAGGAAGAGGTAGGGAAGCAATTACTCCGTTAGGAGAAGTACATTTTTTTCCAAGGAAAAATGTTTAAACTAGGATATGGTCATTTAGCTAGCAGTTCTGGTCACTGATTTTTGAATGCTTTTGTATTTTTTTTTTTTTATTTTTAAGAGGGTTTTTTTAAAATTTTCAGTCTCCATTTTTCTTCAACCACCCCCCCCCCATCCCTTTCCTGTTCTAACAGCCACACCCACCAGAGCAAATTTCCATGTTTATAATAGCTGTGCTCAGTGATAGCAACACAGACTGAATTAGGAGCCTTGCTCCCTGCCTGTTAACACAAAAAAAGCCAGCACCTCCAGGAAAGGACAATGTAGACAGGAGTGCTATTCTGAAGAGGCCACGTAATTGAAATTCTTCAGAAAAATCTAACTTTCTTCACAAAATTATTTGGATTTTCTTTTTGCTTAACAACAAAACTGTGGTTTCCCTATCTCTCATCTCTTAGCTCCAGTGTCTGACAGGAGAAGGAGGGAATGGAGAACATTAGGCCATGCTTATTGGATGGAGAGCTGCAGAGAAGGCGGCACTGTATGTCTTCCTTGACTTTTCTGGCACCCAACTTTGTTGGTGGTTTTGTGAGACCATATCTGGCCTAGAGAAAGACTTAAGCACAACAGAACTTCAACCACTAAGGATTTCAGGGTTGTTACTTCGTTGTGGTTATTGTCTTAATATTTTGATGCAAAAATATGTTTCTGACCAGTGAGTAAAAAAACAAAATGTGATACAAAATCATAATTGAGGACAAGTAACTGTACATCACTGAATGTGTTACTTTAGTAAACAGTTATATTTCTTTATAAAATAAATACAAACAAGGAAGTATGTCTTCACACAAATTGGGGAACTTCTGAATAATGTACAGAAATTGTCAAAATAACAATTCTAATAAACAAAGTCTTTGTAAACGATATGTACAAATTATCAATACATTTAAAACATTTTTACACTTACTGGTCTGAATACCTTGTGAATAATCTTTTGGCTAAATAGCAAACATCAATTTTTTTCCTGCTTTTCATAAACCTCAAAAAATGATTATTCTTGTTTTAAAACTATTAGACAAAGTTCTGTTTGTGCTTTTACGATTGTTCCCTCAAAAAACTTTGCCTCCCAAATGAGGTGTTCTCAAAACATGGTAAAAAATGTAAAAGATGATTGAGTAAAGGGATCCTCCCACCACTCGGACAGCATCCCTGAAAGGGGACGGTTGTCCTGCTCACACAGGAACGCTGCCACCTGGTGTGACCGTGACTTTAAAAGTCGATGCACACAATTTTAACATCCATCCTTCAACAGTTCTTTTAAAATCAGTAGCCTGTACTCCTCACAATAAATAAAAGATATTTTATACCAAAAACACCATCCCCCTCTTGATTCCTGTTACTAACCACCTGTTGGGAATATGTAAAAAGTTGTGTAGATACAGAGAACAATGGGGGGCGGGGAGGTAATCAAGGTAGTTCCCCTTGGACTTGAAGGAACAAACCACAAATGTTTAGGACTCATGTTGAGGGCCCAGCCGCTGGCCTAGATGTGCCCAGTTTGTGCAGAGTCCACACAGAATAGTATAAAGCTGCAATTAAAATGGATCTGAAACCAAGCAGGTGTGGCGATGGTTAATCAAGTAAGATGGGGCTCAGCCTTAGGGGAAGGCCTCCATTGGCAGAAGTGTCATGAGCCCCAGCCCCAGAGGGGTAGGGAGGTGCTCTAGGCATAGACAGGCTTCAGCACTCAGAGACCTTTGGCACATTCCTTTAATGTGTTTTATTTTTTACTTGGGTTTCTGGCTGGGAGGATTTATTGCATCTTAATTTTTACATAAACCAAACCCCGACATCTGAGAAAACGGAAGGAGAAGGCACATGAAAATGACAAATTTTAAGTGTTCAGCTGAGCTTCCCTCTGAGGAAGCCAGGGAAATGATTGGCTTTATTTAAGCAAGACTCGATAGAGCTGAAGAGAGTGGCTTGTTTTTCTTTCCTGCTCCAAGTAGAAGATGAAATCCCTGAGGTTGGCTCTTGTGATTTTCTGTCTTGAGTACAGCCTCGATAAGGAGACTCCAGCCTCAGACTAGGTACCACTGATTGCTCTCACAGTCTAGAGACCACAGAGAAACAAGCTCATGGATCAGCTGTTAGGACTAGTGCACAAAGTACTCACATTTATATAGGCTTTTTAAGGTTTGCAAAGTGCTTTAGATTATCAAAAGACACACAGGTTCACTCAGTACCTAATGCATTGTACTTTCTTTTTTAAGTTTGTGATCCTATGAAAAATAAACCTTGGGAGGTGTGCTAGGTGATTTCCAAGGTGTTTCCTGGGAGTGCAATTAAGAAAGGTCCTTTGGCTACGGCGAAAGAAGCCGAGCCAAATACTCCACCCAATCTGGTTGAGCCCTCAGCTCACCCCATTCACAGGCAGGAAAGCCTGGCACCCAGAAATGCCACTAGAGAAGCTGCTCATTCCACTTTTCCAGCCAGATTGTCCTGGTCAGCTGTGAGAGGGGATTTGAGGATGTCTTTAAATTCTGATCTTACTATTACCCTGTACTCTTCCCCTCTATTTCCAGGACTGTGGCAGGTTTTTTTTGTTTGTTTTTAGGCAGGGCAATTGGGGTTAAGTGACTTGCCCAAGGTCACACAGCTAGTAAGTGTGTCAAGTGTCTGAGGCCGGATTTGAACTCAGGTGCTCCTGACTCCAAGGCTGGTGCTCTATTCACTGCGCCACCTAGCTGCCCCCTGTGGCAGTTTTTTTTAAAAGGATTTTTCCCCTTCAAGTATTTTTGCAGAATTTTTTTTTATTTAAAACCCATCACCCTACCCAACAATCGAATGCCAAGTCTGCCAATGAGGCTGTGTTAATGTGCTGTCACTAGATCCCACGGATGATACTTCCTGTTTGATCTCCTGGTGACCAGAGCCCAGTGACATCTTTGCACTCTCAAGATGACCTCTCCCACATCAGTGATGTCTGCTCTGACATCTTGTTGATGAGATGGGATCTCAATGCATATCTGACATAGCAATATTCTACTTTGTTCCCTGATGTGCAAATGGAAAACTTGGCTAAAAATCTGAGGAGGGGAACCAGGTTACTATAATCTCAACTTCCTCTGAATATATGCACATCAAAGCATATGTTTAGATTGTCTGGACAGTGATGCACAGAAATGGAATGAAAGGTGGGCCTTGCTTCTCCAACCCCCACCCCCAGTCAGTCCTGGATCGCATGCTCCACTCTGCAGAATGTATCCAGCTTCACCAGGGGCAGAAGCCTCTCATTCAGACTGGCCATTTTGAAGAGTGGACCAGTTGGGTGGTTCTCACAGACAACCCACATTTGGGGCCTGCTAGGAAATTAATTTTGCTATGTTTGCTGAAAATATTCTAGATTCCTTCATGATAAAAACATAAAATATTAATTGTCACCACTTTTTAAATTATCTACAAGAAAATCTACATAGTTAACATTGACTGTCAAGAATGGCAGGATTAATTTAATGCACAGTTGTCAGAAATGGCTCAGCCTTTATCAGAGTGATAGATTTTTCATTAGCCCAAACAAGCATTGTGTTGTCAGTATCCATGGTAACCAACAAGGGAGTTCATAGAAAAGGTTCCAATAGTTTTACACATCTTATTTCATGACCCTATCCCCCAAGTCTACACAAGACAACAATATGTTACTTTATGGTCAGAGACAAGCTTAACAAATGCTGTATACACCAGAAGAAATTTAGATATTTACGGGGCATGATAGAAGAAACATTCCCTCTACAATGCTCTTTTACCAGGAGAACATTACAAAGAAGTTCCCTTTGCTGTCCTGAATGATTCCTCCCTTACCCCCTGCTCTTCGCACTCAGATCTCTCAAGGTGAGCTTGGCTGCTTCTCAACCAACATGACCTTGGTTCATCACCAAGGTGACCTTGGAGTGGATGTCTGGGCCTTCCTGCCTAGTCAGAAAAGAAGAAAGCATGGGGTGCTTTACTCGCCTCCTCTGCAATCTATGCAGCATGAACAGAATGACAGGATCTGGTGAGATGTCCCATCTCCCTTCCACGAACCCTCTGAAGTGGGTTTTGCTCCAAGTTCTTGGAAAGGAGGGTTTCCACAGCCTCTCACTAGATACCAGTTCTAGAGCTTTAGTCCTCATGGACTGAGACCAACATCTATTTTCAGTGGTGGGGGGTGGGGAGAGTGGGGATCAGAGGGAGGTGACATATTGGGAAACAGGTTGAGGTTAAGAGGTTTGCCCCAAGGTTACATGGGAAGTAAATGGTCAGGTTGGCATTTGTGACTCACAACCTCACGATCCCAGGGCTGGAAGTAGCCTCAGAGGAGATCTAGTCCAATCTGTGCCTAAACAAGAATTCCCTCTGCATCATACCCAAAGTGCTCGTTCAACCTTTGGAGGATTCTAGTGGGAAGCAGTACACAAGAGAAGGCAAGGAGCATTCGTACATCACCAGCCGTGTATCAGGCACTGTGCTAAGCACTTTACAAATACGGTGTTATCTTATACGATTCTCACAACAGCCCTGAAAGGATAGGTGTGATTATCATTCCCATCTTTATAGTCAGGAAACTAAGGCAAACAGGTCAGGGTCACACAGCTAGGAAGTGTGCCAGGCCACACTTGAACTCAGATCTTCCTGACTGTAGGATCAGTGCTCTATCCATCGTGCTACCCAGCTCTCTCCTAAGGCACTCATTTCACTTTTGGGTAGCTTTATAGTTGTGAGGATTATCAAACTGAAATTTTCAGCTTTGCAACTTCCACCCCCTTGCTCCTGGTTCCACCCTTTGTGGCCCAAGCAGAACAAGTTCAATCTTTCTTCCATGCTATAGCCTTTAAATTAACTGAAGATGCTAAGACTCAGAGGTGAGGAACCTACAGCCTCGAGGCCACATGTGGCCTTCTAGATCCTTGGGTGCAACTTTCTGACTGAGTCCAAACTTCACCGAACAAAATTCCTTTATTAAGGGGATTTGTTCTGTGAAGTTTGGATTCAGTCAAAGGGTCACATGTGAGGACCTAGAGGGTCACACATGGCCTCGAGGCTCCAGGTTCCCCACCCCTGTGTCTTCCCAAGGCTAAACCTTTCTGTTTCCTTCATTCTCACACAGCATGAACTTGGGGCCCTTCATTGTCCTGGCTG
Organism: Trichosurus vulpecula; assembly: GCF_011100635.1. NCBI lineage: Eukaryota > Metazoa > Chordata > Mammalia > Diprotodontia > Phalangeridae > Trichosurus > Trichosurus vulpecula. The sequence goes on along the minus strand of NC_050575.1, from coordinate 135,523,997 downwards.
TTCTTCTCTGGACCCTTTCCACATTATAAATGTTCTACTTAAAACGCAGTACTGAGAATGGAACACAATACTCCAGATGGAGTCTGACCAGGATGAAGGACAGAAACACCATCACCTCCCGGGGGCTGGACATTGTGCCCCCTGTTAATGCAGCTGGAGGTGGCACTTGCTTCCTTGGCTGTCATCTCACACCAGACACATAGAGTTTACAATCCACTAAAACCAGATCTTTTACAGACTGACTGTCTGGCCCTATCTTCCAGACCTTATGCTTATGAAGATTATTTTCTTAGTTCTCATCTTACTGTATTTCGCCCAAAGTTTGTGAAGGACATTTCTAATCCTGATTCCATCATCTAACATGTTGGCTATGTCTTCCATTTGTGTGATCTGCTAATCTGATAAGTAAACCATCTATGAATATCCAAGTGAAGGAAGGAAGGAAACAAACATTTATTAAGTGCCTACTATGTGCCAGGCACTTTACAAATATTATCGCATTTGAACTTCACAGAAACCCTGGGAGGTAGGCATTATAATTTTCCCTATATTTACAACTAAGGAAACTGGCAGAGAGAGGTTCAGTGATTTGCCCAGAGTCAAACAGTGTCTGAGGATGGATTTGAATGTAGATCTTCCTGACTCCAGGGCCATCACTCCATTCACCGTGCTGCCTAGCTGCCTGAGGTGATTGATAAAATAGCACAAGTCCCTGAAAATCTTCCAAGGTGACATCAAACCATTTAGTGGCTATATTCTAGCTCTGGTCTTTCAACCAGTGCTGGTTCTGGCTCTGCCCAACTTGCTTTTTAAAAAAATTTAACTTTATTTTCAGTTCCAGATTCTCTCCCTCCCCCTACCCACTGAGAAAGCAAGAAATACAAAAGCCATTATAAATATGAAGTCATATGAAACAAATTTCCACATTAGCCATATGGGGGGGGGGCAGAAATGGGAGAGGGGAGGACAAGCAAAAGAAAGAGAAAATAAAATGTGCTTCAAACTGCATTCTAAGTCCATCAGTTCTCTATATGGAGGTGGATAGCATTTTTTTTTTTATCATGAGTCCTTTGGAATCGTGATGGGTCAAATTGTTGACCAGAGTCACTAAGTCTTAGGGTTAATTATTTTTACAATATTGCTATTACTGTGTAAATTGTTCTCCTGCTTCTGCTCACTTCATTTTGCATCAGTTCATATAAGTCTTCCCAGGTTTTTCTAAAACCATACCCTTCATTATTTCCTACAACACAATAGTGTTTCATCACATTGATATAATATAACTTGCTAAGCCATTCCCCAATTGATGGGATTTCCCCTCAGTTTCTAATTCTTTGCCACTGCAAAAAGAGCTGCTATGAATATTTTTGTACATATGGGTCCTTTATTATTTCTTTGGTCTTTTTGGGGCACAGACTTAGTAGCAGTATTGCTAGGTCAAAGGGTATGCACAATTTAATAGATTTTAGGCAGAATTCCAAATTGCTTTCCAGAATGGTTGGACTAGTTCACACATTTATCCACAGTGCATTTGGTTTGCCTACTTTCCCACAACCCCCTCCAGTATTTGTCATTTTCCTTTTCTGTCATCTTAGCAAATCTCATAGGTATGAGGTGATACCTCAGAGTTGTTTTAATTTGCATTTCTCTTATTATTGATTTAGAGCATTTTTATATTAATATTGATAGCTTTGATTTCTTTCTCTGAAAACTGCCTTTTCATATCCCTTGATCATTTACCAATTGGGGAGTGGCTCTTATTCTTATAAATTTGTCTCAGTTCCTCATATATTTAGGAAACAAGACTTTTTATCAGAGAAGCTTTCAGTCTAATTTTCTAATCATCCAGTCTACATCTCTTCATCTTTTCCACAAGGACAATGTGATTTTGTCAAAGGCTTTGCTAAAATCTGAGTAAACTACATCAACTGCATTTCATAATCTACCAGTCTAGCAGCCATGTCACAAAAGGAAATGAGGTTGATCTGGCATGGTCTCCTCACTTCTTCCTCTTCATTCTCACTCACCATCTCTTTAATAATCTGTTCTAGAGTTTTGCTGAGAAGAGCAATCAAGCTCACTGGCCTGTGGTTTTCAAAATCTAATTCTATCTCCCTGTTTTTTTGTTTGTTTGGAGTCAGGACAACAGTGTCCATTCTTAAATCCAACTCTAGTTCTCCCTAGTCAAAGGTCACTGGTAGTCATACAACAATCACACAGGGTCATGGGTTTAGAGAGACAATGAACCTTAGAGGTCCTTAGAAGGGCGACCATCTCATTTTACAGAAAGAGGTTTAGTAAGCTGCCTAGTGTTACAAAGGTGGTAGAACTGGGATTTGAACTCAGAGCCTTGGATTCTAGATCAAGTACATTTTCCATTGCACTGTGTTGCCTCTTATCTGCTTGTTCTTTCATCTGGTTCAAATGGCTTGAATTCATCAAAGGCCACTAATGTTCTCTTTGTTGGTTGTTGTTCAGTCGTTTATGTCATGTCTGACTCTTCGTAATTCCATTTGGGGTTTTCTTGGAAAAGATACTGGAATAGTTTGCCATTTCCTTCTCCAGTTCATTTTTCAGATGAAGAAACAGAGGCAAACTGGATTAAATGACTTGTCCAGGGTCATGCAGCTAATAAGTGTTTGAGGTTGGATTTGAACTCAGGATGATGAGTCTTCTTGACTCCAGTCCTGGCACATGATCCACTGCACCACCTAGCTAGCCAAATGTCCTCTTGCTCGTTCCTTACTTATCGCGGTATCAATTCCCTCTGTAGCCATTTTTGTTCTGTTCTTCCTAGTCCAAATGTCATTCTCCTTACTTGAGAAAAAAGAAGCAAAGAAAAACTGAAGAGCTCTGTCATCACCAGGCACCATCATCCCATCCACCCTGAGGAGTGGTCAGACCCCTTCTTTAGTCTTCCTGTTTCCCCAGCATAGATAAAAACAAACCAAAAAAACCCATTTATATTTTGCTTTCCTTGCTAACCTTGGCTCATCCTGAGATTTATTATTCCTAAATCTATCCTTACAAGACCATCACTCTTTTGCATTTATCCTCTTTTGCCTGTGCTTGTTTCCTATCTATAACTCCTTAAAATCTAAGTTGGTTGCTGAGTTCCCCATGCATCCACATTGGTCTCTTTATGCACTTCCTCTTTTTCCTCATTAGAACTCCATCTCTTTTGTGTCTTTGGAATCATTCTTTATATCTCTTATAGGCTGACATCTTCCTATAAAATTTTGGTTTATGGTATCTTACTTCTTCCTCATCTGAACTCTTTGAAATCTGCTTTTCCTAAATCTTGGAGGCACATCTGAGCATTCCTGGTTTTCTTCTACTCCTCTATCAAAAAGACCAAGATAAACTTATTCCTTCTCCCCAAGGTCCCCATTAGTGCCTCTTCAGCAACCAATTCATCCTTATTCTTTTAGCAGGGAGCAGATTCAAAATAAAATTTTCCCTCTGTTGGCTCTTCCACCTTTTGAAAGATGAGGTTATCATTAAGGCAAGTCAAGAAACTATTAGCTGCCATGCTTTGGGAAGAAAGAGAGGCTCTGAAAGTGTCCAGATTAATTCAAGTCCCCCATCACTGTATTGTTTCCCTGTGCCAGATTTGTGATCTTTTCTCTGAGCTTAAAGCTCTACAGGGATCTCAGCAGAAGACCAACCTCATACCTAAGGGGAACATCTGGAAGCCTATAGCAAAAGGTTTGCTGGGGCCATAAGTTATCCTTTTGCCACATGTGGTCCACATTTGAGACCACTTTCCCCTGGACTCTCTATATCTATGAGAATGTGTGTGATAGAGTTGGGATGAAGAAGGGAGGTTGTTTTAAACCAACCATACCATCAAAGCAAATACCCACTTGTAAAAGCTGATTCAGTCTGGCTGACTAACTAATAATCAAGGTGGGAAGCATACCAAAGAGGTCTCTTGAGCTATAGTGCTAGAAACCATGCTACTCCCCTCCCCCCACTCCTCAGGGCTACCCCTAGAATCCTGATGGTAAAATAAGGAACCACCCAAGCTCTGGGGAGACAAGCTGTCAGTGTCATTGGGAGTTGGGGAAAGTAGCTCCAAGAGCCTAATGAGCTACAGACAACATACTCAATAAGTGTTTATCTAGACTTTCTTTTAAGACTTTCAGTGAAAGGGAAGCTATTACCTCCGGAGACAGCCTATTCTGCTCTGGATAGGGCTAATTGTTAAAGTTTTCCTTTATATCAAACCTCCACCAGAGAAAACCCCAACCATTTCAGCTCTCAGAGGCTGAACACATGCAGCCAATCTGGTGGGTACTACTAAAGGAAGTATTTTTTTTAGGGGGTTTGGTAGAGAGAGTGCTAGGCTTGGAATCAGGAAGACCCAAGTTGAAATCTGGCCTCAGACAGTGAGTGGCCCTGGGCAAGTCACTTTAACTGTTTGTCTCAGTTTCCTCATCTGTAAAAATGAGCTGGAGAAGAAAATGGCAAACCACTCCAGTATCTTTGCCAAGAAAGCCCAAATGGAGTCACAAAGAGTCGGACACGACTGAAATGACTGAATACCACAGCAAAATTCTTTTTTTTTTTTAAATTACATTAAGAAAATCACAGTTCCTGGTACCTAGTCATCCCTCCACCCCCACCCCCGCCCCATTCTTAGGCCAAATGAATCTTTCCTTGTAACAAAGAAAAGCAGTTAAGGAAAACTGACCATCAAAACAACCACATCTGAGATAGTATAACCCACTATCCTTCTCTCCAAAGAGAAGGGATGTTACATTTCTTGAAACAAAGATTATTCATTGCATTTAATCTGAGTTTAGCTGTCTTTTAGTTCTGTTTTCACTCACATTACTGTACTCAGTGTGTACTATATATTGTTCTGCTTTCTTTGCTTCATGTCACTTATGTTCCCATGGTTCTTTAAATTCCTCAAATTCATAATTTCTTAAGGTACAATACTATTCTATTACTTTCATATTCCACAATTTGAACAGACATTCCCCCAGTTGATAATCACCCACTTGTTTCCAGGTTTTTTTGCTCCCACAAAGAGAGCTGCTATGAATATTTTGATTATGTATGGGACCTTTTTTTTTTTCCGGTCATTGACTTTCCTGTAGTATGTATCCAGCATAGAGAGTGCCAGTTAACAGGTAACAAAGGACAAACAACGACTTTGCCTGCATAATTTCAAATTGTTTTCCAGAACAGTTAGGCCAATGCATATTCTACCAACACTGTATTGGAGTGTGCCTGTCTTGCCACAGTCCTTCCAACTCTGTTTCTGTCTTTTATCATCTTTGTTGATTTGATGGGTAAAACATTTTAATTTATACTTTTCTTAATATATTAATATGGAGTGGTCTTTTTTTCATATATTGAAAATCTGCATTCCTTCTTCTGAAAACTTTTTCTTCCTATGTCTTGACCATGTATTAATTAGGAAAATGGTTCTTAGTCTTATATACTTGTGCCAATTCCCTCTATATCATATATATTGGTTTTATATCAAAGATATTTGACAACCTCCCCACCCCCATCGACAGGGTTTTCTTCTTATTCTACCTGGATTTCTTTTATCAAAAGCATTTTAATTTTATGTAATCAAAACTATTTTTTTCTTTCATGATTGCCTCAAACATTTGCTCATGTTAAGAATCTTCCCCTCAAGTCATAGATACTGAAACATTACCTTCTTCCAACTGCCTCTATTTTCTTTGTTAGGGAACCGGAACTGTTTTTCATTGATTTCATTGGTAGAAAGGAGTTGCCTCTGTCAATGTAGATGGCTACTTTCTTTCTACCTTATAGTCTTAGGGAGTTGCTTATGGCACTATGAAATTAAGTTACTTGCCCAAGATCATACAGTCAATAAATATGTTAAAAGCAGGGCTTTAAACCAGGTCTTCCTGACTCCAGCGCTGGCTCTGTACCCATTCTGTCACCTGTCTAACCTAATTTCTGTTATGATTCAACTTTAATATTTAAGTTGCACATCCATTTGGAGCTTATTGAATCTTGTGGTATAAATTACCCATCTAAACTGAATTTCTGCCAGTGCTCTCCAGTTTCCCCAAAAGTTCTTATTGAATAAAGAAACTGCCCCCCAATGTTTGTGTGTTCACATTTATCAAATACCAGTTTTGTTGTTTGATTGTTTCTGAATCTTCCTTGTTTAGTTTGCTCCAATGATTGAGGTTTCTATTTTTTTTAACCAATGTTTTGGTACTGGTAGGTCACCTTCATACTATTTTTCATTACTTCTCTCAAGATTCTAGACCAGAGGGTCTTAACCATTTTCATATAATGGACCTTCTGAGCATCCAATAAAGCCTATGGACATCTTTTTAGAATGTTTTTAAATGCACAAAGTCAAATACATAGGCTAACAAAGAAAATCAATAATATTGAAATGAATCTTTTTTCCTATCCAAATTCACATACCCCCTGAAATGTATCCATGATCCTTTCAGTAGACCCCAGATTAAGGACCTCTATTCTAGACTTTTTGTTCTTCCCAATTAATTTTGTCATTATTAATTTAGGTAGCTAATAAATTAGATAATAATTGATAATAAAATCATTTTTTATTGTATTGCCAAGCTAAATTATGAGCAATTCTATCTCTCCAGTTAAGCCTTTTATTTCCACATTTTCTATAGCTGTATTTATAATAAACTCTTCAGAAAACATTTTACATATTTTGTAGTTATTTGAATAGCATTACTATTCCTTCCTTCTGTGTTTTGTTAGCAAAATACAAAAAGGCTAACGATTTCTGACTTATTTAATATTCTACTACTTTAATAAGTTATTGTTTCAATTAATTTGTTGCTGATTCTCTAGGGTTCTCTAAATAAATAACCATATTGCATGTAAATGGAGAACATTTTGCTTCTCCTTTGCTTTTGCTTAGTCCCTAAATTTCTTTTATTGTCTTACTGCTATAGTTTGCAATAATAATACAAACGAAGAACATTCTTGCTTTATCCCCAATGTTACTGGGAAAGCCTCTATTGCCTCTCAATTTTAAAAATGTTAGCTCTTGGTTTTAGATAGGTAGTTTGTATTATATTAAGTCCTTTTATTTAGTGACTTAAAAATATACATGAGTAAGCACTTTCTCCTCTTCTTGGCTGTATAGAAGGCAATTCTTCCTCCTCAGATTTTTAAATGTGAGAATTGCAATGTGTTATTATTCCCAACGACATGGAACAACTGGGACTCTGACTGCAGGCTTTCTTCCCTCCACTCTCTCCATTTCCATTTCTGCGTGCACACACACACACACACACACACACACTCACACTGGATGAACTGGTATAAGATGATCCAAGAGAAATCTGATGTGCAGCCAACAACTTCCTCAGGAATAGAAGGTAAAACTTTTGTCAATGTCAAGAAAAATTTCCTTTCCCAGAGTGAGAAGAAATAATAAAAAAGAAAGAATGAACTTTAAAAATGAAGATTTTCAAAAAGTTTAGAAAGGTGTTTTTTTCTATGACTATTTGACTTTGTAGTTGGAACACTGTATCGATGAAGCAAAAATTATGGATTCTCATCCCTATATATGCCATTCAATGGCCCAGAATCTTGACTCATCTCTAGCTAATTCTCTAGGTACATGCTGCTGGTCACAAGGCAGCCTATAGAGATAGTGTAGATGAAAGCTCAGCACAACCCATGCCCACTGCTAAACAGAAAATTTATGTATGTGTCCTGCTGATGGTGAATCAGGAGTATCATTCTTATATAGGAGAGATGGTATAGTAAGAGCTCCATCTCCTGTCTGACAACAAAGTAAATAGATTTCACAGGCCTAGAGCTCATTTGGAGTGTGGCATGTAATTATACTATGAGACCTGGAAGCAGGAGTGTGCTGGATCCAGCTCAAACCAGGTTGTAAGAGCCAATTGTTAAATTTTCAGTGTAAGCATTCATATCTTGGAAATTGGCAAGTGCTACATATCAGAGCTTGATTTATTGTTCTGTTAACTGTCTAGACTTAAGTGATGGGGAAAATGTTAATAATGCAGTGAAATTTAAAAGTGCTTTTAACAAATATTCCCTTCATCCCAAAGCTGGTTGTTAAATATTTACCAGTGCACCCCTGCCATGAACAAAAAGTCAGAGCCCTCTTATGGACTGCAAAATAAACATCTTCAGAAGATTGGGGCCCCTCTTCCTATTATGCTGAGGGGAATGGTGTCTATGGGGGATTCACCCATTTATAAGAATAATTATTCTGCTTTTGGTATAACAAGCTGACAGAGAAAAGGCTTTGAGCACTAGATATCACCATCAGTCCCAGTTTCAATTAAAAGATCAGTATCTTTTGCTATGAAGGTAAACTCCTATATTCTGTTTCTGATAGCTGACATTTGTTTATAAACCAGAAGCAGTATATTGTGGTGAAAAGAACCTTTGACAAGGAGCCCTGAGTCCTAGTCTCAGATGTGACCCTAACTCACTCTATGACCTTAGGGCAGTTACCTCTCCTCCTTAGGGACTCAGCTTCTTTATGTATAACATGGGAGTGTTGGACTAGGTAACCTCTAATGTCCCTCCTAGCTAAACTCTATAAGTAAATATTAATTTTAAAATTTAATACCTGGTATATAAAATTGGATTTCATAATTTTTCAGTTTATTATAATATTTCAAACACTTATTTTCCTGACCCCATCATTTGCACAACTAAATGCACTGAAATTGAGAGGCAGTCAGCAAAATAGGGGTCTCTGCAGAAAACAATACTTTTCCCCCCAATACTGAAGAATAGAGATTATTTCATTTTTCAAGTGCCAATTAAAGACCCTGGGAAATGGGCTGCCAGACACTTTTTTGAGAAATACAAAGAAGAGGCCAAATAGTCAGCAGCATTTAATATTTTATCTTCATTCCTATTATCATAGAACAACTGACTCCTGACATCTCTCCTTTGAACTCCATCTTGCACTGAGGCAAGCGAGACACACAGCCAAGGCATAACAGCAGCAGGGAGGGGGCTTTGTGTCTGGGTGGGTGCCTCAGAACCATCCGCAGAGAAGAATGAGGCTTCCCCGGAAGAGTCCCCAGCAGGAGCTCTGGAGCCCGGGGAAAGCTAAAGGGAAAGGTGAACTGCCCAAAGGGATGAAGTGAATCATTTACACTACAGGTTTGGTGACAGGGAACAAAGAACTCTCTAGGAAGCCAGAAGTGGTACTGAGGCCACAGAAAGAAGGTTCTCCACGGCCACAATGCAATCCTTTTTTTAAGCTGAATTTGCTCTTTAAAGTCTTTCTGAAGTGTCACCCAAAGCCTTGACCTCCGCCTCAGAACTGGGAATGTTTCTACACTAAAGGAGATTCCACAAATCTCAGGAAGCCTGTGGTTTGCATGTGCAAACATTTTGAGCCAGCTCTGGCTGGCGCAACCCCTCCTAACTCCTAGGCGCTGGCGCTGGCTTGCTTGCTCCTCCCTTTTGGCTGCGAATGCATTCCCTGGTTTCCTGAGGCCTGTAAACACACACCTCGCCCTGCAGTCAAACATCAGAAAAACTGATTTGCACGAGTATTTACAAGCGCCTGGAATACCAACACAATTGCAACACCTAACAGAGGGTGCGCTGTAATTGGGGAATGTGAATGTTAGGCAATAGTAGAAAGCAGCTCACAGCCACAAGCGGAGGCAAAAGTTCTCATTAACCGGGCTGGGAAAAGAAGGGATCCAAAGAGAGTGAAGGTTTGGGGAATCTCGGCAGGGATGGATCCGCTCTGCTTCTAAGAACATGAGAAGCCCAACCTCCATGAAGAGAGAGAGCCCATAGGTATCTTGAGTGGGCCACCACGCCCTCTATGTGTATCCTGGGCAGTAGAGGCAATGCTGTCTTCCGTTCAGGCAGTTCCAACAAGCCCTGTGGAAAGGGAAGTGACCTTTTAAGGAGACCAGTAGCAGAAGCCATAGAATGTTGCAAAGGAAAATTTGTCTGTCTATCTATCTATGGGGAAGGGGTGTGGGGAGTGGGGAGAGAGAGAGAGAGAGAGAGAGAGAGAGAGAGAGAGAGAGAGAGAGAGAGAGAAGGGGCGTGTGTAGTGGATAGAGTGCCAGCCTGGAGTCAGGAAGACTCATCTTCCTGAGTTCAAATCTAGCCTCAGACACTTACTAGCTGTGTGACCCCGGGAAAGCTACTTAGCCCTGTTTGCCCAGTAAAATGAGCTAGAGAAGGAAACGACAAAGCACTCCAGTATCTTTGCCAAGAAAATCCCAAATGGAGTCACAAAGAGCCAAAAACGACTGAACAACAAACATAGATATATATACACAAACACACATATAGATATATTTATGTATACATATATGACTATACACACATATATCTCCTAAATATATAGTTGTTTGCATGTTTTCTCCCTCTCCTCATTAGATTGTGAACTCCTTGAGAGCAGGAACTATTGTTTGTCTTTGTATTCCCAGCATTTAGTACAGCAAAATAAATGCTTGCAGATGATAATGATGCCTTTTCTGACAGCTCAGCTGGGCCTGAGCAAAGGGATGTTGGAGCTGGGTGCTGACAAACCCTTTCCAGAAGCACTTAAACTGGAAGCACTATGGGAGAGATTTTACTTTGTCCAGCACCAAGGAAAAGAACAGACATAGTCCTTATGGTCTGGATCAGGTGGCCAACTTCCTCTCAGTCAGTTATTTATTCCCTCAAACCTGGGAGACCTGATAAGAGAGGAATCACTGCCCAGCCTCTCCTACATTGGGTTGCTCCATGGCATAATTAGTCATCGCTGCTGCCTTCCTTTTAAAGACTTCTTTGTTCTCTAGTTGGCTTTGCACCTTAAACCTTCTCTTCGCCTTTGATCCTAATAGAGTTGCTACTTGTCAGGGTCTTGGGGGATTTTCTCCTCATTCTGCCAGTGGCACTGAGTGTGAGCATCATTGTTCTTTCTGACAGTGTCACCATAGAGGTGGAGCCAACCAGTCAGACTAGAGTGGAATGTGAAATCCCCAGTTTCTTTTCCTAAACCTGACTTAGAAGCAGCTGGTCCCATTTAGGCCCACAGACACCCAGGGCTTGGCCTTGCTTTGTCTCTGGAAAGACTTCTCTGTGTCCTGCTCTTTATTGGCCCTTGTGAACCTCCTGGACCCCCAGTGGCTTTTTTTAAAGTCACTTCTCCAGATGGCAGGGACAGGACCCACAGCATGTTCCGAAGGTATCAGGAAGAAATGTTAGTCTTAGCCTGTCACGGCTGCCTCTAGCCATAGTGGGAAGTGAGCCCAGGTATTCTAGAGTGGGCAGACATTACTGGAGTTTTCAAAGATGAAAAAAATTACTGTGAGTCACACAAAATCTTTTTTTCCCAAAATTTTCACACCCTTGTCAACATTGGACCAAAGCTACTGAACTAGTCTCTGACTAATAATGCCTTTTCCTGAGTCAGTGAGAAAAAACTTGGTTGGACTAGGTTGATGTTAGGGCTATTATTCACTTTTTTTCTGGCCTCATCTCTCTCCATCAGTTTTTCCACTGTTGGTCAGAGAAGCTTGACCTTCAAATCCCTGAAGGAAGCCTAGCCAGATTTGATTAATTCAACAAAACATCTTTCCCTCCACTAGGGACTAAGTCCCAGGAGCTGGGGCTAACATGGGTTCATTTCCAGAACTTTCTCTCATCCATCACCATCATGGTGACAGCTTTAGTGGGACTCTAGCCTAATAGCTCTCCCTTCTTGGGTGAATTGCTTCTCCTTATGCCATCCATGTCAGAAAGGCTGTTCTCTGCTAAAGAGGAGATAGTCAAGATCAGCCTTGGGACCAAGGCTTCTTTCAGCAACTGCACTATTACAGTTTGACTTTGTAAAAAATTAATTTTAATTAAAATATTGCTTTTACAGAGGTTTGTAAGGAAACGAGCACTTAAGTATTTCCCTAATGAGATATCTGAATTATAATGTGACATTCTAAAAAGAGGGTGAATGACCATGTATTAAGTATGCTCAAGTAAATGACCAGATTAGATTAGATGCTAAGAAGCACCTTCACAGAACCACTAGAATTTTATTTTGACTGATACCTACAATGGGCCCTTAATGGTTAATAACAAAAGGTGATGTGGGTCCAACTTGTAAGAGCAAATGCAAATATAAATATAAAAGTCTCCTTTTCAAGATACTCATTCTTAGGGCCTGTGCAAAAGCAGTAGTTTCCATTTTTTAAAACTGAAATTAAATGGCTACATCAGTAAAATAAGAAGAATGCAAAATAAAAGAAATATTTGTTTGCACAATCATACACAACAAACACCCCCACCCCCCACCCCAGACCTCCCTCTGACACACAACCAAATGCTTAGGTCATATGGAATTAAGCCAATACAAGTTTACTGAGGACTTAGTATGTTTCAAGGACTGTAGGGATGCAAAGCCTTCACTTTACTGACTACATAGAAGGAAATCAAAAACCCTGAACATTAAATAACAATAAAAGATTTAAGTAGTTCAAGAGATCATAGACTGTTCAGCAGTTCACAGAATGGTGGAGAAAATAGAGAGTATTATAGAATTAAGGTTCCTTAGCTGAGAGATAACAAAAATCCTCAATTTTCTCTTGTAAGCAGATGACTGAAATCTGCATCTCTGTCCCAGATCTACCTCTTGGGGTCTAGTCCTTTATTTCCAAGTACTTCCTGGAAAACTAATACAAAAACATCCAGCCATCTAGGATTTAGGACATACAAATTTCAGTCACTGCCACACCTTTTAATGACACGGTTTTGGGAAATCATTTCAACTCATTGAACCTTTAACCTCAACTGGTTAAAAAAAAGTTAAGCCTGGGTTAACAATCCCTGTCCTGCCTACCATTGAGGGTTACTATGAGACTCAAATAGGATAATGTATGTGAAAACTGTAAAGTATAATTGTACTGTGATGGTGATGGCACTAACAGTGTCACCCTTGTTTTGATCCTAATTCACCCTATGTAAAAGAAAGAAATTTTGGAAGAATTCCTCATCTCCATAATGCCTGGCCACATTTCCTTAGTTCCTTCTACCTAAGCATCTTAGAATTATCTTTTATACTTCCTTCTTTTTTGCCTTCCATATTTTCAATTAGTCACCAGGTCCTTATAAATCTTCCTTCAAAATTCCGGTGCTGATCACACTACCTAGCACATACTAAGCATCTAATAAATGTTATTGCCTATTGACTGAAAATCTCTTTAGAAATCTCTCCCCTCCAATCACACTGACTGCCCACACCCAAATTTAGGCATCATTTCTTCACACAACTGTATTTTAAACTGTTCTCCCTGCCTCTCTCTAATCTCTCCTTATTCTGATCCATCCAGCATGCCCAAGGAAATATAAGAAAGAAACAGTCTCCTGTCCTAGCTTTTTAAAGTTCAATTCGATTTCAAAGAGTTATTCATTCTTTTTCTCTCAAAATCAAATTACAGAGGAAGTCATCAGAGAGACCAAAATAGGCAAAAGAGACTTTGGCTAATAATCAAAGACACAAGTTTGCATCTAATTTTAGATATTCTCTTCCTCACCCCCACCCAGACCCCAATCTTTTTCTATACCTTATTGGCAGGTCAATAATACATAGGTGACATATAGGATATTGACCAATGTGTTCCAAGACATTTTCCTGCTTATACAGGGACTTATACATAAATACGTTGTATGTCTATTGTGTGGACTTAGCTAGGACCTAGCTAAGTAAGGAGAAGGCTCATCTTCAGTGCTTTGGTCATCAGATAATGACTTTTTTTTTAACCACAACGACCCAAGAAAACTTCCAACTGAAGTGCAGACAAGAGCTATAGGCTGGGTGTGGTTGTGTAAGCCTGTAACCACAGCTACCAGGGAGCCTGACGATGGGACTTAGTGGATTGCCTGAGTTTGGGAGTTTTGAGTTATAACAGAGCTAAAGCTGATTAGATGCCTGCACTAAACATGGCACCAATATGATGACCCTCTGGGACCGGAGTGCCATCAAAATGCCTAAGGTGGGAAGAACCAGTCCAAGTTAGGAAAGTAGAAGGTCAAAGAGAAAGAGAGAGAGAAGGAGGAGGAGGAGGAGGGAGGAAGGGAAAGAAGGAAAGAGGGAGGGAAGGATAAAGAAGGGGAAGTAAGGAAGAAAAGAAGGAAGAAGAAAGGAGAGGAAAGGAGGAAGAGAAAGAAGAGGAGAAGAAAAGAAGGAAGAAAAGAAGGAAAACACTGTCAAATAGTTGTTGGAGAATATGCATTGATGAAATCACAGCTCTCTGAAGGAAATAGAAAAACATCCAAGTTCCTTTCTGCTTGAAATTTCATAAAGCAACTTAGTCTTATGAGGATTATAAAATGGGAAGAAAAGTTTCAGCTGATACTAACTTGACTTCCATGATAAATAAAACAGAAGTTTCTCATGCGATTGTGACACTGTGAGCACTTTAATAACTGCCCCCCCCGAATTTGGCGCTAGTGGGCTCCTCATTCCCTATAATGCTGCAGAGTCCAGAAACTAATCCCCCACTTTGCTACACAATGTTTGTATTGCTAAACTCACTTGTGAAGGAGACTGGAGTCCGAAGGACTCAGAATTGACACACTCTATGGTATTCCCAATAACAAAGCTCCAAGTCTTCCAGATGGTCCCAATGTGACACAGTTGTTTTTGAGCCAAGTTTCTGACATGGCCACATCTGGACACAGCCAGAAATTTTTTTTGAAAGATACACCACTGCCCCCCCCAAACTCCCAGGTCTTTTAGCCTTACTCCAACATATTTGTGCCCCCACAGCTAATTCCTTCATTGGTATTTAGAACATGGCTGTGCTGCTCCCTCCTCAGAGCCCTTCAAGAGCCCACCCAGAATTTCTTTCATTCTCAAAGCCCAGGTCCTTTTCTTCCATGCCAATCATTGGGATTATCTGCTTGTTGGGTCTCTAGACAGACAATCATATCTCTGTGTTATAGCCTCTTCCTGCTCACTGTTCTATGAGTCTGATAAAACATCACCCCCAAGGATGTCACCTGCCAATTCTCAGATACTGCCCTCATAGTTAAGATTCTCCTCTTAGCAGGTGATGCTTTTTTCTTGCCTCTCTCCTTGTTCATCTAAAAGTTACTTCTTTAGGCTATTCATGGCCATTCAAAACAGTTCATCCATCAAATTAGCCCTAGGTAGTGCTACAGTGAGCAAACGGTCTGCCTTTATGAAAATGTCCATGTTGTTCTGAGTGTCTCTATCCTCAAAGTCTGATCTTCCCACATGGTACTCAGTGAGAATCTACAGGACCAGCAGAGTTTTCACTCACACTAGGATTCTTCATGTTTTCTACAGAGTGTAGCCTCCCCATATATGTTGCAGCTCTTCTAGCACTCCTAGGGTTGACTCTTAAGCTTGTAGGCATACACAGAGCTCAAATAAGGGTGACTTTTTTCATATTATGCATGGGCACTGATTTCATCACTATCTGCTGCTTAACAATTGAGGCACCTTCATGTTCCTGGAAACGTCTCACTGGGAAGGCTCTGCTGATGTTTGATCAGGTGCCTTTTCTCTTGAAATGTGGATCCTGCCAATTCCTCAGTTGACATGAAGGTTTTCTCAGTGTGGTTTATATGTCAGGGGGATATTACAATTCAAAACAAATCATTTTGTGCCCTCGCCCATTAGATTCCGGCTTTATTCATAGTGAACATCTTTGCATTTCCTTCAGTTCTACCCACCTCCGGCCCATCAGCCCAGCTCATAAAAAAGGAATGTGAACTCTCAACTGCAAGAGTCTCCTTAAGGCTGGCTCCTGGCTCCAACTAGATTCCAGTACCCGAGTTTGTTCATTCTCTCTCTCTCTCTCTCTCTCTCTCTCTCTCTCTCTCTCTCTCTCTCTCTCGCTCTCTCTCTCTCCCTCCCTCCCTCTCTTCTCTCTTTATTAGTACCTTTTGTTTTTATATCACATAATTTTCCAAATTTATCCTTTTTTTCCTATTCAAAGAACTCATCTTTGTAATAAAGAATGAAAAGAGAGAGGTTTGAAAAAAATTCAGAAAAACTAAATAACATAATCAAGTCTAACAGTATAGGTAATATTCCTCACCCCATCACTGCCCTGATTTCCTTCCCCCCAAACACACACACACACACACCCTTCAGAGAAAAGGAGGAAAGTACATTTTCTCCCTCTTTTGAGGCCAGGTTTCATATTATAAGTAGGTTTCAGTTTTAGTTTGGCTTGGACATGCTCTTTCCATTTGTATTACTGTGTATCGTTGCTTGTTACACTGTGCTTCACTTGATATGTCTTCCCAAACCTCTCTGTATTCTTGATTCTCATTTGTTCCTTTATGGTATGGCAACATTCCATTTCATTCACGGACCACAGTTTGTTTAATCATTCATCAATCAATGGATATCTACTTTGTTTCCAGTTCTTTACTATAATAAAAAGTACAGCTATAAATATTTGAGAGTTGTATGAGACCTTTCATTCTGTCTTTGGCCTGCTTGAAGGTTATGTGTCCTGCACTGGGATTTCAAGTCAAGAGCTATGGATATCTTAGTAACTTTTGTAGCATGTTCCAAACTGCTTTCCTTAGTGGTTAGACCAATTCACAGCTCCACCAACAGCGTACTAAATGCACCTGTTTTCACAGCTTTAAATGGACCATTCTTGTTTGTAATCATCGCTGCCAATTTGCTGAGGTGAAACCTCAGAGTTGTTTTAAGTTTCTTTTCTCTTATTAATGACTTGGAGAAATCTTTCATATGCTTATGAATAATTCGCAAGTCTTCTCGGGGGAAATATTTGTTCAGGAAGTCCAGTATAAAGATCACTAGAGCTGGGTTCAAATCCTATTTTTGACTCTGGTACTTACTATCTTTGAGATCTTAAGAAAGTCACATAGCCTCCCCTGGGCCTCAGTTTCCTTATCTAGAAAACAAAAGGGCTGGGAAACAAGTAAATTGGGAAAAGATATTTTTTGGGGGGCAGGGTAATTGGGGTTAAGTGACTTGCCCTAGGTCACATAGCCAGTATGTGTGTCAAGTGTCTGAGGTCAGATTTAAACTCAGGTCCTCCTGACTCCAGGGCTGCTGTTCTACTCACTGTGCCACCTAGCTACCCCAGGAAAAGATTTTTGAAGCAAATTTCCCTGATAAAGGCATTATATTTTATACGTATGTATGTGTGTGAATGTGTATATGTAAATATATATACATTATATATACATATGTATGTATGCATGTGTATATATTACATATTATATATGGAATACATGAGAAATGACAAAAGGGAAAATTTTATAGGAACTGATGAAGAGTAAGTAAGCAAAACCAGGAGAACGATTTATACTATAACAACATCATAAAGAAAACTTCAAAAGAATTAAGAAGTTTGATCAATGTACTGACCGACCACCATTCCAGAAGATACATGAAGAAGCATGCTACTCCACCTCTTCATAGAGATTTGAGGGACCCAAGGTGTAGAATGAGGAAGATTTTCAGACATAGACAGTGTGGGAATTTGTTTTGCTTCAATGTGCATGTTTGTTACAAGGGTTTGGTTTTTCATTTTCTTTTCCAATTTTTTGGGAAAATGGGGTGGGAAGGAGAATAAGGCTAAGGAAAGGAGAAAGAAAGAAAGAAAGAAAGAAAGAAAGAAAGAAAGAAAGAAAGAAAGAAAGAAAGAAAGAAAGAAAGAAAGGAAGGAAGGAAGGAAGGAAGGAAGGAAGGAAGGAAGGAAGAAAGAAAGAAAGAAAGAAAGAAAGAAAGAAAGAAAGAAAGAGAGAAAGAAAGAAAAAAGAGAAAGAAAGAAAAAAGAGAAAAAAGAAGGAAGCAAGGAAGGAAGGAAGAAAAGAGGGTAATTGAAAAATTTTTAATGCATGAAAGAGAAGAAGACAGGAGGAAACACAGACAAGTAGCACAGCACTGAAATTATACGTCGAAGTGATTATATATTTAAAAGAAAAAGCAAGCCATATATAGTGGAGATTTGCAATTTCACATGCGACACCCTACTTTTTCCTTCACATCGTGTGTAAGGAAATGTTTATTATATTTAATGTTTGTAAAGTTCAGAATAAAAAAAAATAAAATTCCCCCTCCAAAAGAGGGTTATCTCTTGCAATCATCTCTATCCTTTGCTTGGTTAAGAATTCTCCTTTGGGTGAATTCTCAATGAGAGCTAGACTGTTGGGCCTGGAGCCAAGAAGACTCAAGTTCAAATCCAGCTTCAGACACTATCTGTGTGACTCTGGGCAAATCACAGTGTCTGTTTGCTTTAGTCTTCTCAATTGTAAAGTGAAAATAATATACTTGCCTCACAGCATTGTTGCACGAATCAAATGAGATACTATTTGTAAAAGTGATCATCACAGTGACTGGCATATAGAAGGTGCTATCTAAATTCCTTTTCCCTTCTTCCCCCTTCCTCTCAGAAGGGCAGCCCAACTAGCTCTGGCTGGGCCTTTCCCCAAACCAACAATACTGTTGGCAGTAACTAGAAGCTTTGCCCAATAATGTTCTGAACTGACCATGCAAAGTCTAAATCAGGGGTACAGCAAAGAAAAAAATTGACTTGTACGCTCAATAGATAAGGAGAAGGATAAGCCTTTCCCCAACATTTTTACCGGCAGCATCAGAGACTGGAAAATCTAAACTTAAATTATTTTGAGGTCCCAAGAATTTATGGCTGATGTAGATTGAGTCTATAAACCAAATGCTATGGAAAAAAAAAGGCATTTTCTTTGATGGAACAAAAACATTTTATAGGCTTTGCTCCAACAAGGAGGAGAGTGTTCATTACCACACACAACGTCAGAATCATACCAAGTACTTGACAGACATAACAATAGAGATAACTTTGTTCACCAACCTCTGATTGGTCTCACATGACCATGTGATCATGTCACCTTATCCCCACCTCCACCCTCAGTCAATAAACTCCAGTGGCTCTCTGTTACCTCTAAGATCAAATAGAAAATCCTCTATTTGGCTTTAAGGCCCTTCATAAACTTAGCCCTTTCTACCTTTCTAGTCTT
Source organism: Trichosurus vulpecula (assembly GCF_011100635.1). Lineage (NCBI taxonomy): Eukaryota > Metazoa > Chordata > Mammalia > Diprotodontia > Phalangeridae > Trichosurus > Trichosurus vulpecula. The sequence continues at coordinate 135,504,989 of NC_050575.1, read as the reverse complement.
CTCACCATTCACTCTCTTCCAAGTACGCTATGACCCAGAGACAGTGGCTTCCTTCCTATTTCCAAGACTGTCCAGATCAGCACAGAAGTTTCAAGGTTTGCCCCTCTTTAAATAGTCTGGTGGCTCTGCTCCCAGGGGCTCACTATATTGGTGGTGGACGTAGTAGGGACACTATATTAGTTTTAGCCCTACTCAGAGCTGTGCTGGTAAATATTTAACTGGGTTCTCTACCTCAAAAAATTGTATAAACACATACTTTTAAGTTTAATCTGTATTATTAACACTTTAAGTCTAGATAACCAAGAAAATAAGTCAAGTCCTGATTTATAGCAATCTTCCATTTCTGAGGTGTAAATGTTCACCCTGAAAATTTAGCAATTAAAAACTGTTTAGGGCTGGCTCCAGCACATCCCTGGGCCTCCTGCAGCTCAGAACTCTCAAACTTAAACCATCCACCAGCCTCAGTCTCCCCAGCAACAGGGACTACAGATGTGTACCACTATGTCTGGAGATGTCATGAAATTTCACTGGCTATTCCCCAAGCCTGCAATACTCTCCTTTTCTCATCTCTGCTTCCTGGTTTCTCTGACTTTCTTCAAGTCTTACCTAAAATCCCACCTTCTGCAAGAAGCCTTTCTTTCTCTGTCTCAGTGCTAGTGCCTTCTCTCTGAGAATATCTCCAGTTTACCCTGTGTATATCTTGCATGTGCACAGTTGTTTGGATATTGTCTCCTCCATTAAAATGTGAGCTCTTGGAGGCAAGCACTGTTTCTGACCTGGCACTTAGCACAGTGCCAGGCACAGACTAAAGGCTTAATAAATACCTGCTGACTGACTGATTACTAGTCCCAATGATGGATTTTCAAAGGGAGATGTATGTTTGCCAAAGTATTTGTGATTATCATGGACTGGGTTCCACAAAAAGTCCAAATTGATGAGGGATTCCCTGTAGATGGTGAGATCCTTCAGAATCTCCTATTTGTGGAAAACAATGTACTGATTGCATCAAGCCCCAGAACATTGCATAGACCACTGAATAAGATAGTCACTTAAGAGAATTTGGTCTAATTATCCATCCACATAAGAAATTCCAAGTAGGTGAAGGCTGCTTGTTGTTCAAATGATGAGATACAGTTAGATAAAAAACATATAGCATTTATCTATAAACAAACATATCTTGGACAAACACTGCAAATGGACTGCAAATTAGCTGGGCCCTGAATTGAACAGAAGGAAGAGAGCTGACTGAGATACCTATAAGAAATTACAAAGTTCTTTTGATATCCCTAATCCTCTACCTCAACAATAGTCTTCCAAGAAAGGTAGTATGGAATAATGGCCAGAAGGCCAGCCTTAGTTGGTCAAGTCAGGAACATCTTATTCCACGACCTGACTACCTATATGAACATAAGTAACTCTCTAAGATTATAAGAAACAGATGAGTTTCCCATTTGCATTGCTGGATGAAGTCTCCACACCAACACTTCCCTGTACTAATAAATTTACACATCTGGACCACTCCCCATATTCTTCAGGTGACATTTTATTACTGCTAATCATAGGATACTACAGTGTCTGAAGAACTCAAGTTCAAAAATCACCTAAAGGGCTTTGGGGAGGTTAATCCATGGTAGGTGTGAGAAAGCTGCTACACACACACACAATTCCTCCCCAAACAAAGAAATTATACCAGAAAGATGGTATGGAGGATGTCATCAGATAAAGGTATGATAAGGGGAAAAAATGAAAAAAAAGATCAGCCTGCCACCTAGCAAGAGAAAAGAGTAACTAATAGATGGGCAGCCAATATGCCCACTGGTATCCCTTGCAACATCAACTCATGGAAGGACCCCACCAAGTTGAATGTACCCCCTGCTGCAAATTGATGAGACGCTGCGAATCAATTTCACTACCAGAGGCTGTGGCAGGGCAAAGATAGATTATAATCTTTATTGTTGGAGGAATACCCTATTGAAGAGATCCCATATCTGCTGGGGAAATGGAGTAGCCTCTGTTGCAAAACTTGTAGTTTATGAGGATAATCTCAAAGATATAATTAGAATTGAGCTGGTCCTGCCAAACAGCACACCTCCCCGAGCAGCATCTGAGCTAGCTGGGGTCCCTCACTCTAGGAAATGGTTGTTCAGTAAAATCAGACCACTCTTCACTCCAGTGCACAATGCCTCCTTTTTAGAGAATCATAGAATTCAGAGCTCAAAGGGACCTTAAAGAGCATCTAATCTAACTCCCTCACTTTATAGACGAGGAAGCTGAAGCTCAGAGAGGTTTATATGACTTGGCCAAAGTTACATAGCTAGTAAATGGCAGAGCCAGGATTTGACTTATCTTTTTGGACTCCAAATCTAGCACTCTTCCCATTGTACCTTGATGCCATAAACATGCTCTTTTATCATTTAAAAAGTCTTTGTATTCCTGCTATATATTTTTTTAAACCCTGAAAATCTCAGGCCTAGTTTGTATCAATAAATAGTATTATTGAATTGTATTAAACAGCTCTTAGTATGTACTTACTGTGTGCAGAGCATTATTCCAGGTACTGGGAGAGATACAAAGTTTAGATAGGACAGGGGTGCTTTCCTCATTGAGCTCACAGCTCTTCACACACATATAGAAACAAAGGTTTCTTTGAAATTGTAACTCACATGAAAAGACATTATCCAGGAAAATAAAATTACAGGCATCGTATGAGTACACTTTACAGTGTCATTGTAAGGAAAGTGCATTGTAGCTTCTAAAGCACCATAGAAATGTGAGCTATTATTAATAATATCATTAATAAGTTATAAGCAAAGCCCTCTGCTCATTGGTCAGTATGGGGCTCATCTGACCCTGAATCCTAGAGGTATTAACTCCACTTAAAACAAGTTTGTTACTGTTGCTAGTTTGCTTACTGTTTGTTGTACATTAGGCCTATGAAAGTACAGCCCCCAAACTAATACTTCACGCAATACTTGTGTTTTCAGGGAAATAGATCAATGACATGAAGGAGCATGCCTGCATACGTCCCATCTTTTGGAATATTAACATCATAGGACAGCATCCTGTATCACAAGATGCTCCTTCTCTCCAGAAGATCCATTGTCCACATTTTCTTTCCTCTGAACTCATTCTCTGTGTCTTAGCAGCATGAATTAATAAGTAGATGTACAACAGAATTCCGTTCTTCCTTTAATGAACCACTTCCAGGGAGCTCCATCTTCTTAAATCACAGGCTCATGTTCTCTTCCAAACCACAGAAAACACCTCCAGGGTCCCTTTCTAGCTCCAGCATCCTGTGATCCTGTCATCTCACACCTATCTGCTATGTACCAAACCTTCAATCAGGAGATTCCAGAATCGTTCTGTGCTTTTGCCTAAGATTTTTTCCTTCCTCCCTAGTTCAGGTCCTGAGGTAAGAATGCTCCTGGGCACCTGGAAAACTTTTTGTAATCTAAGGCAGTGAAGCTCAAGGCTGCTTCCCATTTCCTTTTCAGGGGCTTAATCCAGACCTCAGAGTCAGTTCATACCAGGAGTACAGAAACAAATAACCTGAAGTCTAACTTCCTGGGGAGTCAGTGAAGACCCAGGACCCCAAAAGGAGCCTATATCCCCAAAGCCTAAAATTCAGCAAGGGATACTACATTATATGGTTCTCTACAGTAATTATTTCCAAAATCTGATCCGGCCCAACAAAGGCACAGCAAATAAGGAAGGAATGAGTTAAAATACATATCCATAAATGCTAGGAGGCTTCCTTTTGGTAAAATGCAAGCAGGGATTTGAAAAGAGACAGCTTTTCAAGGATTATTTTTGAAAGCTAAATTCAGTATCACCCCCAAGATGATCAACCATAATTAAGGGAATAGTTTACCTGAACATCAGCGGCACAAAGTTCTGGAGAAAAGCATAAACAGGAAAACCCCGCAAGGACCTAACAGTACTGGCTGTGTTTTCTCACAGCTCAGTTTCAAACACTACGTAGTCAGACATCACTGCTCCTGTTACCCAGGAGGATAAAAGCAAGATTATCAAAGCCAAAGAAGCCAGTAGTAACAAATAAATCTGCTTAACAGTTAAAACTGATAGAGACATGTCAGTGTAAACAAGCCCCCAAGAGGCAACACATAGACCAGCTGGGGCCCACAGGCTTGCCTAGAGACTCACCCAGCACAGAGGGCCCAAGTCTGATACTCCCCTCTCTTTGTGGAAATTTCTCATACAAACCATTACTCCACCCCCTCCTGCCTCCCCCAAGTAAGGTGGTTTCCCAAATTCTGGCCTAAACAGAGATATTCAGAGAGGCCCCAGCTGGGTACATGAGCTAGGAAGGCAGGCTGGGCCCAAGAGCCACAGCATTCCAGGATTATGGAACATGTGACATGGGACAACTGGATTTAGAAAAGGGTCTATAAAGGCTCTTCTAAGATTCATGAAAGAAGTCCTAATTCCAGGCTTTCTATCAGCAAACTGGGGCTTCAGAATGGGTGTGGGATGCCGTTGCCGGCCGTTTTACCCATGGCAATAAGATATGAGAAATAGCGAGCTGGAGCTGAAGCAAGTGCATTACCATCCAACCCAACCCGAGCATTACAGAATGCTAGATGAACAAGCCCACGGGGTGTGTAGCACTGCTCCAAATCACAACTCTCTGCCTTCGTTTTTCTTCTTTGCTACCATTCCAATTCTCTGTCCAAGAATTCTGACTCAACGAACTCTCTTTGTTGTTTGGCACTTTCAAAATTCTGATATAAACTTAGATTCTTAAGAAACAGCACCGAACCTTGATAAAAACAAAAAAACCTAATTTTTTTTACCTGCCCTTGATCTCCAGATGGTTTGTGAAGGTTTTAGCCACACAGAGCCTGGCACTCTTGAGGATTTCTTTAAAAATATTTGAGGTCTGACTTATGTATTCTGAATATAAAACAGAAATAGAGTACATGTTATCTAGTAATAGATGACAGGTCACGGGGGGAGGTATTCTATATTAATTTCTTTTTTAAAATCAGTTTTTTTCTTTATGAACTCTAATCTTAACAATCTCAAATCATCACTTAATACTAACTACCATGATTTTTAGAGCTTGACTTTTAGCTTCTGCAAATAAACTACGGAAAGATGACTGATTTGAATTCTGAGTTTTTCTTCACTATCTTTAAGTTAATGAAAGATGGCTTAACCAGAATGTTTGGTTTTTGTTTGTTTTAAATAACACGGACCTCTAAATAGTCTGTTATTTAACACAGTAAACTGGAACTCAGGCCATTCAGGTCAAAATACGTTGATGGGAGTACCAAGAAGGTTATTTACAGCTTCTCAGAGTTAATGAAAAGTAATCAACTACAGGCAGGCCTCCTCATATCTAAAACTTTGTCTCATACTTAAAACCCATACTGATTGTGCCTTACTCAAGATTTGGTATTACAATATGTCTAAAGTCTTATTTGCTTTCTTCTGAATTCACAACCAAATCTAGTGACATTATTCTCAATTTGAAATAAACTTGCTTTACAAAAGAAACAAAACCAGAAGAAATATGACTACAAACAAATGTATAAAGGGAGTAAAAGGAAACTGCTGAGTGGGGAAAAATCTTTGCGTTAAATAAGTCTGAGAAGAATCTGCTATATAACACAAATTCTTAAGATTAAAAGTTATTCCCCTATGGATAAGTGGTCAAAGGAGGGGAATAAATAGTTCTCAAAGGAAATACAAAATTTTTGCAACCATTGCTCCAAATCACCAATAGTAAGATAAATTTCAATTCTAAGATCTCACCTCAGATCCAGGAAATTGACAAAGATGACAAAAGATGCAAATAATGATGGAATTGATTCAGGGAAATGGGCACACTAATACGTTGTTGGTGGAGCTGTGAATTGCTCTAACCATTTCAGAAAGCAATTTTATATTATGCTAAGATGGTAAGTAAAATGTCCATGTCCTTTAACTCAGATATCTGATTGCTAAGCATATCCCCCAAGCTGGTTAAAGGAAGAAAGAAATATTCTCTATAAACCAAAGTATTCATAGTAGCACTTCTTGTGACAGCAAAGAATTGGAAACAAATTAGGTATCCTTTAACTGGGGAATGTCTAAACAAATTTTGTTCCGTGAATGATATGGAATATTACTATGCTGTAAGAAACAATAAAGATAAAGAATTCAGAGAAGCATAGGAAGAATTATATGCACTGATACAGAACCAAGAAAACAATATACACAGTGGCTACATTAAAAAGGAAAAAAACAATAAAACAAATCAATATCATGGAATTATAATGACCAAGTTTGGCCCCAGAGAATAGATGGGAAAAGCATCACCTTCCTTTCATTAGAGAGACAGAGGACTATAAATGTGGAATGTTGCATGTGCTGTCAGATGCAATTGATATGTTGGTTGGTTTTTATGAAGTTTTGTCTTGTTTTAAGTGTTTGTTAGGAGGGAAGACTTGCTAGATTAGGGAGAGGCAAGAAGTATATTCAGAAATGAATGTGATATAAATACTAAAGATATCAATAAAACTTAAAAAAATAAAACTAATACAGAAGGGAAATGGACAAAGAGAACAGAAGGAATCAGAAAGAAAAAATGGTAAATTTGTTAAATTTTAAAAATTGTAAACAGAGTTTTGTGTCATGTTTTATGTTGGGTTGTTATGTTTAAAATTAAATGAAAGGAATAAGAAAAGGTATAGGAAGCACAAAAGAAATAAATGTGCTTTACCAACAAGTGGTTATTCCTATTTTTATTACTAACTTATCCCTTGTATTTCATTTGTTTCCTTTGGAAAAGTTAAACTTCTGTCGCACTCTATATCTGTAAGATGGACTCATTTTTTCTATCACATAATTAAAAAAGAAAAACAGATATAGATATACTAGAATTATCTAATCTTCTATTCCTAAGAAATATAAGTCAATTAATTATTCAGCCAGGATGTTTTGAGCACCTACTATGTGTGGAATCCTGAGCCATATAGGTTGAGAGAATTCCATGAAACTTACAGTGGAGATGGAGAGATAAGATGTAGGTACCTAGAAAGATCTAGGGTTGCCAGACTGTGTGTGCTAAGCATCAGATGAATAATGTAGCCATTAAGTGCAAAGGTAGTTCAGAGGAGGGAGAGGTTTCCATGGTCTGGAGTGGTCTGGAAGGCTTTGTAGAATTAGATTACTCAAAAGAAGATATCATCCCAAAGATTCTTGCATATAAGGAAGAGATGCACTCACAGAAAGCTGAAGGCTGCCACATCAAACAAACTAGTATTAAAACACAAATCACAAAATAGTTTAATTCAAACCGTCTAAGGTTAGCAATCATTATTAACTGTTTGGTTGAATCAATTCATTAGTCGGTAAGCACCTACTATGTAACAGGAACTCTTTGTGGCACTGATGATTCAAAGACAAAACTGAAACAATTCCTTCCTACAAGGAGCTTTTATTCTATTAGAGAGAAAGTATGCATGTATATGAGTATATACAAAGAATAAAACACGTACAATATAAAATATAAGGTGATTTGGTGGGGAAGGTGACTGTAACGAGAGATTAAGAAAGGCCTCATGTAGATCATATTTTTATTTTCCAAACCATTTGGTAGAGTTGCTAATGTTGAAAAGACAGTGTCTAAGCAATGTTTAATTAACAAGCCAATAGGCTCTTAGACTTTGGGGAAAGTTAGTCACTGTTGACAAGACATTTCACCTCTCAGTTTCCATATCTATAAAATGGGTACAACAGAATCAGTAAATCTCAAGAGCTGGAAAGGACCTCAGTAGCCATCTAGATCAACCCAGTCCATAGTTTGATTAGCAAGGTCTTTTTTTTTACATTAAGCCTAAATTTGCAAATTAAATGATACTTCACAATGATATTTCACAAAGTCGTGAAGAAACGCTTTATAAGTACTATATAAATATTAAATATTGTTATTACTATTAACACACCAAGCAGCCAGCACCAAGATAAAATCCCCTGCAAATGTTGCTAACTGAACTGTCCAAAAGTGGAACGGACTGCCTAGGAAGAAGTGGGATCCTCTTCACCAGAGGGATTTAAGCAAAGCCTGGATCACTACTTTTCCAGTGTCTTGTAGAGGGGCTTCCTATTCAGGTATGGGTTGGAGTAGATGGTTTCTGAAGCCCTCTGACTCTTGAGATTTACTGATTCTGTAGAATCGCTAGATTCTTAGAATAAGCCCGCTGAGGAAAATTTTTAGCATTTCCAATTTACTTCTATGGCATAATATTGTATAACCTGGCTTCTAAGAGAAAAGGACAAGGAAAGGTTACTACTCAGGCATGAGAAAAGAAGTCTTTATTGTGACAGTAATGTAAAATTTTGTTGATTAGAAAAGATTTCAAGAAACAGAGACTTGTGTGTTCTATATTTACCTTTGAGCACTTTCAATACTTGCAAGAAATACATCATGTTACTGAGGTGCAGTTGGCTGTCTGGGCCCAGGCTGGGTGGTGATTCTGAAGCTATATGACTTTTGCCATTTTAGGGTTTCTTTTACTCAGAAGAATGTGCAGATGGACAGCTTGGTTTCTCTTCTGGGATGTTAAAGCTAAATATCTAAGTTACTGGTGTGTGTGTGTATGTGTGTGTGTGTGTGTGTGTGTGTGTGTGTGTGTGTGTCTGTACCTAGTCTATCATTTCACATACAGGGTGGATTAGGTGGCCCCACAGTCCCTTAAAACTGTGAAATTCTGTGTTTTTGTGCACCTTACCTACTTCCAAACCTTCTTTGCCAAGAATTGAGAACAAGTTGAACCCTTCATCCAAATAAGAGACTTTCTGAACTCTTAAGGGAAAGTGAAGCATCAAGATATACAAATGATTTCTCCTTCTCTTAAAAACAAACAAATCCTCACTATCACTCTCCTTCAAATATACACTTAACTATTTTATATGGTAAATAGAAATGAATGGATTTTTTTTTTACTGGATCAAGTACCAATTTCTAAAGAACAAGGAATGTTAAAGCAAGATACCTAAGAGAAACAGCATACCAGCAAGAAAACTAAAACTCAGACTGTCCCTGTATCTTCTAAACTAATGAGAAGCAGATGTCCAGGGACAAAGGCTTTTTCAGGAAGGCTAATGAACATCCCAGCACTAACAGCCTTTCAGAAAAAAACTGTTTTCTTCTCAGATAAAGTTCAATCCCTGCCCCTAATCTCTCCTTTGGAGAAGATGATCTTTAAAAAAAAAATTACATGAAGGAGACCTACACTATCCTCCCAGTTTTGTTTCTAGGGACAGTGAACAGACCTACTGATTTTGCTCATATTAGAGACCTCTCTCATATTTTGCTCCTATTAAAAACAATACTTTAAGTAACCAATCAACCAATCCCCAAATATTTTTTACCACCTACTTTCAACCAACCAACAAATACTTGTGGAATTCCTACTATGTGCAAGGCCTTGTGTTAAGCAGTAAGAAAGCAACAGAGATACATAAGACAAGGTGGAGGAGCAGGGAGTGGTTCATGGGGATGTGGCTGACACATATACCTTACAACATAGGTAATGTCAAACAGTAAGGGTTAAATGTTTGGCACCTGAGCCCAGAAAGGGTTGATTTAACCATGAGTTAAACTTATTAGGGAAAACTTCTGAAGGGGTCTGGGATTTAAGATGGACTAGTAAACCAGATAGGATTTATTTGGATAAGTGAAGAAGTGACACTGTATTCTGGGCAGCAGGAACAAAATGAGCAAAGCCACTAAAGCTGGAAAGCATAATTCATGCTTGGAGAACATTGAACAGATCAGCTTGGCTAGAGGAGAAACTACAGGTGGGAGAGTACTGAGAGAAAAAGCTAGAAAGGCAAATCTGACTTGAGTTCCTTCACCTCTTCTCCTTTAAACCTCAAAATCTTTCTATGGCTTCATCTAGCCACTCTCAGAGCAAGAAGTGCCCTTTATTCCACCCTATCCCCTCTGTTCTTGGACTGTCTTCCATTCAACTTTTCTTTGCATTATTTCCTTCTGAAAAAAAGCTTGTTTCTCTGCCCCAGTCATGCTCTTATCTTTCTCCATTCCCTTCTCATAAAACTCCTAGACAGCATACTCTACATTTGTTCTCTTCAATTCTTCACGGTCCATTCCCTCCTCAACCCTTTGTAATCTTGCTTCCTTCCCCACCACTCTATGACCATGCTCTCTTCGAATACATCAATGACTTACTTATCTAACTCATTGGCTTATTTTCAGATATCAACTTCCTTGACCTTTCTGTGGCATCTGATGCTACCACCTTCTTTGTAATTTTCTCTCTTCTCTTGGCTTCTGAAACACTCTTCTCTCTTGGTTTTCTTCTTCCTTCTTCATTTCCTTCCATGGTTCATCTTCCTCTTCCTACGTCCCAACTGTGTCTCCCAAGACTCTGCCTTCAGCCCCTTTCTCTGTCTATATGTTTTCTCTTGGCAATCACATCTATTCCTATGAGCTTCAATTATCAATCACCTTTATTAAGACAATGTAATGCCCAAATCTGTTGGAAAAGGGTAGTGTCCATGTAGGGGCAAGGTTGGGGAGGAGAGGAAACAAGCTGGAAAGAGAACTGAGCCAGGAATGAATGGCTAGGCTTCCTCAAGATATAGTGAAACATAATAATATATTCTATAATATGAATAAGTTATATTACAGTTATATTATACATAGATATATGTTTGTGCATATATCTATAGGCTCCTTGAGGAGAAAAGCTATGTCCAATTCATCTCAGTATCACAAACTACTAGGCCAAGATACTATAAGTAAAAGGTGTTTAGCAAATGCTGGTTGAATCAATGGAGCCCGGTTGTGTAGTATGGATTTCTAGGCCAAGTGGAGTCACTGCAGGTTTTTGAGCCAGCATGTAACTGGCTCAGAGCTGTGCTTTATTAAGATTATTCTGGCAGTGTGTATATGATATATGTGAGGAATAGAGAGACAGAGAGAGAAGTCAGGGAAGGAGGGGCGGGGACAGAAGGAGAGAGGGAGAGGAGGGGAGGGGGAGAGAGAGGAAAAGGGGGGAGGGGGGAAGAGAGAGAAAGAGAGAGAGAGAGAGAGAGAGAGAGAGAGAGAGAGAGAGAGAGAGAGAGAGAGATGAGGGAGGGGGCAAGTGTCAAGGAAGGAAGACTAGTTAAGAAGTACTGTAATAGTATAAATGTGAAGTGATAAAAAGCCTAGGCTAGGAAGGTAACTGTGGCAATGGAAATAACAGAACAGCTAGGAGAAAGATGTGATGAAGAAAGAATTGCCTGAACTTGGTGACTCACTGGATATGTGCTCAACACTGGGTGCTATGAAGAATACAGAAAAGTATGTCACAGTCTCTGCCCTCGAGGTCCTACCGATTGAGTTGGGAGGTAAGACTGACACACATGCAGTACTAGCAAATATCTGATGTGGTACAAAATTAAGTATAAATTATATTAAGTTATATATATTATATGAGGTAAGAGAGAGGGGGAGGGACAGAGAGACAGAGATAGAGACAGGGAGACAGAGAGAGACAGAGATACAGAGACGGGGGGGGGGAGAGAGAGACAGAGAGACAGAGAGAGCAGAGAACGGTAGAACGATTTGGAAAATCTGTCTGGAAGAGGCTGGATTTGCTTCAGGAAGTGAATGCAACATGAATGAATGGACTGGAGGGGAAGACTGGGGCCAATCATCCAATAACTTTTTCATTCACATACTGTTGAATTTTGTTTTAATTTCTCTATTTGGCTTTTTGTTAAGGTATTTCCCTAAGTAAGTCCACATGTGAATTAATGGGATGAACTACATTGAGCTTCAGTATTGAAGCCTTATCCCTCTGTCTTTGCTGGCTTCAGGGCCTGAACCTCTAAACAGAAGGACATAGGGAATCCTACATAGCACGTACAACAACTGTGAGAAACTTGGGATAGATGTTTGTTTATACAACTGCTTGAGCCTAGGACCTTATTATACAGTACCTTCTAACAGTCCCCAGGCTTGGTCCTAGATTTCCTGACTTCAAATCCCCAGAGCATTCAAATAGCTTTTTGATTCATGGCATAGAAGCTGCTTATGTAGACAACTATAAAGTTAATCTACCATCCCTCATCATTCTATATTGTAGTGTACCCTTTCTATCCTGTGACATCAACCTTTATAGTGTTGGACGACTTATCAAAACACTGTGAGTCCAAGTATATTCTGCCGGTAATGAGGATTTCTTTCTCTTGTAGTGTGGATAGGAAAGGGCTGAATCTACAGACAACAGCTAGCATTTATATGACTCTTTAAGGTTTTTACATTTGCAGGATGCTTTATATATGTTATCTCATTTGATCCTCATAACAACTCATTAGATATGCATAAACCACATAACTGTATGAAACAAGTCAGATATTCATGTGTGACTTGTAGAATTAGTCCCATTTACTTTAGTGTTAAATCATACAGACTGAAACACAGTCAACCACCTACTATGTGCCAGGAACTGTGCTGAATGCTGGAGATATAGAAAAAGACATGATAGTCCCTGCCCTTGAGGAGCTCACAGTCTAATAAGGAAAATAACAAGCAAATGAATATGTACAAACAGTATATAAATAGGAAATAATTAAAAGAGGGAAGGTACTAGAATTAAGAAGTAATGGGAAAATCAGGGCAGAATGCAATTAATATTGTGGCCATTTAAAACATCCTCTGAATTCTTCTACCTACATGTGACTCTCTTAATTTGTACAAATATCAGTATTTGAAAGACTTGATTATCAAGAATGGGAAAAAACTGCAGAGGAGAACTGATTTAGGAAGATTTCTCCCTTCCCCTTCAGGGCTCCAAATAGAATGTTGAATTATAATACTTTCGTACATTTTACTGGTGACCCATTATCTTGCAAACCTTCCTTGGATGCTCAGTAAAGACACTAATGAATAAGTCAATACAGAAGTAGGCTACAGCCTGGAAACTAATGTCTTACCATACAGCAACTCCACAGGTAATAATGCCCTCTTTGGACCAAGTGGCTGTTCTGCTGTTTTGGTACCCAGAATAAAGCCAGTTTAAAAACCATCTTTACCATATGCTTTGTACTTGATTCCTGAGCAAAAGGGAGATTTATGCTCTCCCAGTGAGGGAGGAAATCAATTCGTGAGATATAATTTTGATTTCTCATACATGAGTAGCTTAAATATGCTATTCAATGCTATCTCGAGGCACAAACAAGACTAACAGGTCTAAAGAAAGTCCAACCCACAACTTCATAGTAGAAACATTTGCTGTTTTGGTGACTCTTGATGAAAATGTTCAACAGGGTTCCTGGCATAGTGCTGGGCAACTACTGAAGTCATAAGCCTCCTATGTCTTAAAGGGATTTGCTCTTGGGGTGCATTTTAGTCTTTCAAAGCATCTTGCTAGAGCAAGATGTACTGTAAGGTGTACTGTGAGGGTGAGGTTTTCCCCGAAAGAAGAAAAGTGCTGAAAGCCTGAATGGATATGTCACAATGATCTCTTGTTTATTTCTTCCACACATACCTAGGAATGATCCTTCCCAGACAACCTTTGGTCCGATTTCCCAGATCTCCTTTCCTAGCACCACTGCAAAGCCCATCTTCCTCCAAACAGGGCTGGCTAAGGAGTGATTTTATTAGATAAACAAGCTGTGGGGGAGGTAGGTGATGCTTCTAAAAGAAGGTTCTCCACTCCTCAAAGGCAGTCCGGGAGATGGTATTTTTTTAAAATGCAGACATGTGATTTCATCAACCCTCTATCAATGCAGATTGGCAACTCATCTTAATTTATAATCAGAGAACTGCCTGAGGCACTCAGAAGTTAAATGACTTACCTAGGTTCACACCCCTGAGGCAGAACTTGAACCTAGGTCTTCCTGATTATAAGGCCAGTCCTCTGTCCACTACACCATGCTTCTTCAAAGCAAGAGTATAAAATCACTCAACTAGAAAGGTTAAGAAAGGTAGCAAAGGCACACCTGCTTCACTCCAGGGCCGGAAGGCAGAATGGTATCATAAATGGAACCCCAGAAATAGTTATGGGTAACATAAGAATGTAAGCAATCGGCCACAGGGTAGGAATAGATGAAGACGAGGAGAGAAATTCTCCATTGAGACTTCATAGTCCCTAAAAATGTCTCCCCAAAGTCTCAGTATGTTTATAGCCCTGACTCATACTCCAACCAGAAGATAACATAAAGTTTGGTAAGGAAAGATATGGGTCATTTTAGGTATAGGTAATAACCTGTGTCTAGCCAGTGGCTAGGAAGCTCCCTGGCTCTTGATTTTAGACTTGAAAGCTCATCCTAGTTCCTAGTGAACCCACTGGGCTATCAGCAAAAGGTCAGGTTGGAATCATTAGTTCTAACAGGAAGCCACATTGAGAGGACATTTGGTTGAAACGTTAGTTTTAGCAAGAGGGAAAAAAGATACCCTACTGTAGGTTCTAAAATGCTCAGTGTTCTACAAATGAACCAGTCTAGCCCTCAAACCAAACACTTATATGATCACCTTGCCACTATAGAAGGAAAGGTAATAAGACTAGAATGATCCAAGCAAAGCTCTGCCCAAGTGTTCCACAGCCCTGCTGACAAATGAAGACTACAGAAGATACAATGCTTATAGGTACATCTGTACCATCCCCACTGCCCTTGTCCTTGTAATGTCATTCAGCAAGGCAGAATTTCATTTTAACTATCTTGGGTGTGTGTGTGTGTGTGTGTGTGTGTGTGTGTGTGTGTGTGTTTTAAAGAAAGTTCTTCAGGTTGTTGTTCTTATTTATTTATCAGAATAACACTTTCAGGTTCCAAATTACTTGTAAAATGCAGCTTTGCTACTTACATGTGTATATCTACATACACACACATGCATGTATACATATATACATCTCTCTGTGTATATATTCTGTGCTTATTGTAGTAGCCAAAAATGTTTCAAGATTGTTATGTCACAAATATTGAAAAAATACTGAAAGGCAACTTTGACCATTCTTATATTCTTAGTGGAAACTTTTCTATGGTTTAACATGAATTTCAAGTGATTTTTTTTTCCATGAAGGACTGCAGAATGATGCTATTAGATACAGCACTGTTGCACAGTGCCCTATAATCTTGGGATTTAATCAAAGCATATTCCAACAGCCTATTTTGGTGCCACAATTTACATGACTGTTTATTTTAAAATGATTTGCTTTGGATTTTTTTTAAGGGAGGTAGGAGGAAGGGAATTACTTGAAGCCAGATTTCTCCTCCTAAGCAGGTCTCCACTGCTCTGTTTGAGGGACCGTGTATGTCATATACTTCAAGTAGTAATTAACAACAGAACTATTTGGAATAAAGGAGTAAGGACAGGGCATTTGACAAAGAGTTAACAGATGTCCTTTCCATTGCTGCTGGCCTAATACCACTGCCGGTCATTTATTGGATGTTGAGTTTATTTAGCGGCTGGAGAGAGAGAGAGAGAGAGAGAGAGAGAGAGAGAGAGAGAGAGAGAGAGAGAGAGAGAGAGAGAGAGAGAGAGAGAGAGAGAAAGCTGTAATAATCATATGCAGGCCGCATTAGGCATAACACAGATTGGATCTATAACACTCTGTTACAAACAATCAGAGATCCTGTCCGTCTTGGAAGATGCCACAGTGTCTACCTCCTACATTTTGATTTTTAAGAAACCATCCAGAATGGTTCTTACAGACTTTATAATGGAAAAATATGTCAGAGTTCTCTTACAGATAATTCTGTCTAGGTCTGGTGATAGCAAACAGATTTGAATCAAACGGCAAGTACAGGCATACTTCAGTAAGCTATCAGCACAGCAGTGCTGCCTTTTTTCCCCTTTGAAAAATGAAAGAATTAAATTCAAAACAAACAACTTCAATTTAACACCAAACTACAGGATAACCAATCTTAAAAATGTCAAATTGTAATGGATCTTAATACCCATATAAAACACAAAAAACAGTGCCATTGTTCCCGGGTAATGCATAGCAACCTTACAGAATTTCAGTGAAGGAGAAAGAAGGAAAAACACCTTATTACTTCTAACTCCTGCGAGCCATTTTGGTCTCCAAAGGTTTTAGACAGCCCGGGGCCATGTGTCTGCAGTGTTTCGGGAAATGACTTGCCTTTGCACGAACGCTGCTATGTTCTGCAGCACTGCTGCCCCCCAGCAGCCCCGCTCAATTTCTGGTTAACTCTTCCTTACCAGCATCAGGCTCCCTGCTCAGTGGCTCTCGGGGAGGAGCAGGCTTTCCAAAAGCTATTTTAAACCGCGGGCTGGCTTTGGAGTGCCAGCCCAAACACAGAGGGGAGCGGTGCTCATTCCCCTGGACCGTTTGTTTCAGAGAATATCACGTTCATTTGGTTTCTTCCTAAAGAATACATCTCTAACAAAGCAACTTGCTCACTCTTGTCTTAGCTCTTTAAAGTTCCGTTTGGTTTCCAAGAGTCATCAATCCTTTTTTCTTTCAAAACCAAGTTACAGAGCAAGGCAAGTCATTGGAAAGACCAAAATATTCAACAGCTAGGGGAGGAGAAAGAGATCTCAGCTCAGACTCAAAGGCAGAGATGTATGTCCATTTTGGACCCCACCTCCACCCCCACTCCCAACAACTGTGTCCCTCCATACCTCAGAGGTCAGGCAAGGCATATTCCATAGAGATGGAGTGATTTTGCCAGGGAGTGTCACAGGGCAGGACATTTCTCTGCTCATGTAGAAAAGCATGAACATTTCTTTCTATTGGCAATTTTCTAAAGCAACTTAGCCGCGAGGGCTTTATTTTTGTTTTTCATTTTCTGAGCAAATTCAAGGCTTAGCACCATAAGCTATTTTGTCTCACATCTGTTATAAAAAAAAAAAGAAAAAACCCTGGTAAAATCCTAAACCAAGGTCACTTACTGATATGTATGTGACATATCAGTATGTCACTGGGTGAAGAAGGTAACTCAAATATTCTGTTCCCCTCCCAGGCTAAGCAAGCAGCCCTAATGAAGAAAAAAATCAATACAATCCTTCTCAGGGAGGAAGAAAAGAGAAAACTGTTTAGCACTTAAGTGGTTAATGCAATTCCTAAGTGTTCGGCAATCATTGCAATTTAGTGCCATTTCGATTATTACACAATAAACAGACCATGTTGTCTGGAAGCAAATTTTTATGAGTATAGCTGAAGGGGCTGCAACTTATTTAGCTGCTGAAACTCTAAGGGAAAGAACATTTCTGAATGCTAACACTACAGAGCAAAAATATACAGGTACAGTAGAAAGGTTATTTTTAGGTCACTGCTATGGTAACTAACCACACTGACCTTTAAAATTAGTGTGTAGTTAACAAAGAAAAATAAAGTTCAATAAAGTGTTCTTTTAACAGGACCCTTTTAAGAACAATACCACTGAATTTTCTAGTGAAATATTTGGAAATTTTAAAAAGCATGTTAAGTTCAGGAAAGAACATCATGTTAACATGGGCTGGGAATATGCCAACTCTGGGGGAAAATGTAAACAATTTCAGCTACCTATAAGATGCATCTTGGAAAAAAATTATCCAGGTTCACAGAAATCCACCATCACTACATTCATCTTGCAGGCATGTTCCCAGCTGCACAGATAGCAAACCAGACAAGGTCTTGGTACAAATGTGAGGTTTGATGGCATAATTGGAGGAGGTCAAAATGAGGGGTGATTTCTGCAATTCACTAAAATCTTCATTGTGCATTGAGGCCGATAGAGGCAACCAGATTTGGGAGAAAAGAAAAGCGATTTGGAGGAGGCGATAGGAAACCCAGTTTGGAACAGTGGGATGAAAGAACATTGGACTTCGTAGAGCATTCAGAAGAACAATAGAAATAGTTTTATTAATAAATATAGGTGGTTGCTCCATTAGGTCAGAGAAAGATACTCCATTTTGGTTGATCCCAGAGGGGATAAAGTTCAATAAAAGATTCTTTAAGGAGTAACACTTCAATAAACACTGATGCACTGGGTGCTGGTGGGGCATATAGCTTGATCCTGACAGAGCAAAGCAACCCCTAGGAGGGCATGTTTGCCCTTTTGCTACATCCACAAAGCTCCCATTTCTACAGTAGTTTGCAAAGCACTCTCCTCAGAACAATCTGTGGGCTAGGTAGTGGAAGGGCTATTTCCTGTTTTCCAGGGGAGAAAACTGAGCCAGAAAAGTGAAGGACTTGTCCAAGGTTGCACAACCAGAATGGAGTTGATCTCAAATTCAAAAACAAGTCTTCTAATTCTAAATCCAGAGCTCCTTCCGCTAGACTCTCTGAGATGCTCTCCAATCTATTTTGTACATGTTTAGTTTGTAGTTGTTTGCATGTTATTCCCTTCATTCCCCCCCCCCCAATTTGATTGTGAGGTTCTTGAGGGCAGGGACTCTTTTTGCCTTTCTCTGTATACCCAGCACTTAGCACAGTGCCTGGCACACAGTAGGTGCTTAATAAATGTTTGCTGTTTTGACTCTGGGCATTTTTATTGGTTATCCCCGGTGACTGGAATGTGCTCCTTCCTCATTTCTGTCTCCTGGCTTCCCTGGTTTCCCTCAAATCCCAGTTAAAATCTCACATTTTACAGGTAGCATTTCCTGATCCCCATTAATTCTATGTCTTCTCTCTTGAATATTTCAAATTTATCTTTTATATTGCATATTTGTACACAGTATTTTGCATGTTTGTCTCCCCCGTTAAACTGAGCTCCTTGAAAACTGGGGCTGTCTCTTATCCTTCTTCACATCCCCAGTGCTCAGTATATGTTTATTGACTGACTGACCTACTTTACTTGACTTACCCGACAGTTTCTTCTTTGGGTCCCAGTCGACAGGAAGCATTGGAGAGGCTAACGATGAAAGACACAAAGGGAAGCTTTCCAGTCAGGGAAGTTTGTCTGAACTACTTTTGTACTGGAACCACCGAGAAACAAAACTGCAGAAAAATGATATAGTAAAATACTACTTCTTGTCCCTCCTCAGGCACTCATATACAAGGTAACCTCCTCAAAGACAGGATATATGCATGCACTCAGGGTCAAACACAGCAGTGTTTACCCAGAGGGCAGAGCCTACATGCGCCCCCAAGAAAGGAATCTAGCCACCTGTCCAGTTGTCAAACTGTTTCCAACACAGCCAGGGAGCCAAAAGGAGGGTCTTCCTCGATGAGAACTTAAGAGTTTACCAGGCCACTCATGCTGACTTTATGTACAGACTGGCTAAGAAGGTGCCTACAGGGTGAGATTTAGAAGGTACCAGAAGGGAAACGCTCCAAAATAAAATTCCACCAAAGACAGATTTAGAGAAGTAGCTTGGAATCATAGATAGAATGCTGGCGTCCATAAGGAAAGCCAGAGTTCAAATCCTACCTCACTTACTAACTCTATGACTCCAGGCAAGTCACTCAACTCCCCTATGTCTCAGTTTCCTCATTTGTAAAGTAAAGAAAGGGACTGGGCTCTAGATTCCATGATTATTTTGTTAAGGAATTCCTCTCCAAACTTCATTTCAAATACAAGTATGCCTGGAAATAGGAAAACTTTTAACTTGGTAAAAATAAATTTATTAATTCATGTACTTCCCTGGCTAACAGGAAAGACAGTACAGGTGAGAGATTAGGTCACCCAGGGGAAGACAACAACGAAAAGTAGGAAGTGGATTTGGGATGTTAAAAATAAATTTCTAGTGAATAATCTTCAGAAGGCTGATGTTTTTATTAGTCACGTATCCTACTTCTCAGGAGAGAAGTAATGGACTACAGCAGAGGTGTCAAATATGTGACCCTAGCATAGGTGGAACCAGATTAAAATGTAATTGGGAAATATTTAACAAAATAAATAAAAACACAACAAAACATAGAAAATGTTTTCTAAGTCAATGTGCTACACAGAGGGATCTTGATATACATTTTAGTGGGACCCCCCATTTCTATTTAAATTTGATGCCACTGGACTAGAGCAGCAGAATAAGGTATCATGTAGATCTGCAGACATGGTCAATATATTGCTTTATTTTGCTACCCTGTACTTATTTGTTCTAAAGAAGGGTTTTATTAGGAGTCAGGTAATCACTGGGCAATGACTGTTGGGAGAAAAAAATGGCCAAACTCACAATTCTTCTTTTTTCCTTTGCCACCCACCTACCCACACAATACCATAGCCCCAAAGGCCCATCCTATCATCACAGATACTAAGTCACTCACTAAACTGCCCCTGTAGGGACTCTGCTCTTGTACTAGAGCCACAAGACCTCATAGCAAAGAAACTTTTCTTAAAGGGGTTGGGTTTTCTTACACTTCCATCTGGAAAGGAAAAAAAATGTTTTAAGGGAGACCAGAATGTGAAAAACTCCAGAAAAGCTGATGTCAACTCAAATGTGTAAAGAAATTTATATCATGCAGTCTCCTCATGAAAGGCAAGGGATAGGGTTGCATTTGTCTGACTTAGTCCAGTTTCCAATGTGCAACAACTTCTCTTAGTCTCTAAGAAAGCCTAAGTAGTAAGTTGGGCACTTCTGAAGACGAGTAATTCTTTCAAGGCGCCATTTAGTAAATCTACTATCTTGAGACAGTAAAAGTATCTCCTGAAGGGACCGATCTATTACCCAATGGGACTGAGAGCTCAGTGAGGGCAAGAGGCACATTTTGTCTAAAGTGTCTTTTCCCCCAGTGCTCAGGACAGTGTTCTGCATACAGTAGGAGCTTAATGAATGTGAAAGGAATGAAGGGAAGCAGTAGAATGAGCATAGTTGTTGTTTAGGAACATAATTGGTAATGATTAAATCAAACATAGACCAAGAATATCAAAACACAAAAAGTTATTTTTTATGTCCAAGCTAGTAACCACCCACATATACAAAGAGAATATTTTGAGTATATTAGTATGTTTGAGAACTGCAAGACTACTCCTGGAAGTTCCACCCACTCAGTAATATATTTTCATGTGCCACATGATTATTTCTAGAACCCCATTACTGCACAATTTCTACATCTAGTCTTTTTTTATGGTCCCCAGGTATTACTATATCCATCCGTAAGTTAGACTGAGAAATTGGGACACCGTCACTAACTAATTCAGGATCTCTCTGACCAAAAACTTGCTTTTTTGGAATTTTGCACCATTCTCTCCATCATACCTTACTGTGTTATTTATGAAGATTTGTCTCCAATCAATAATACAAAACATGGCAGCTAGGTGGTGCAATAGTGCACAGAGCCCTGGACCTGGAGTCAGAAAGACTCGGGTTCAAGTCCAAGTTCAGACATTTACTAACTGTGTTACACTGGTCAAGTCATTTAACATTTGTCTGCTTCAGTTTACCCAACTGTAGAATGGGGATAATAATAGCATTTACCTCACAGGGTTATTATGAGAAGCAAATGAAGTAGTATTTGTGAAGTACTTAGCACAGTATCTGGCACATAGGAAGTGCTATATAAATGCTTATTCCCTTCCCTTTTCATATCCTTCTTTGTAAAGAAAAATACTTTCTTAATAGATATTACCAAACAAAAGAACTGACAAAATTTCCAAATGAAAATCAAGATTTTTAGAGCTACTTCAGTTCAGACACCGAAAGTTAACATAAGGGCAGCTAGGTGGTGCAGTGGATTCTCTTCATGAGTTCAAATCCAGCCTCAGCCTAGCTGCGTGCCCCCCCCCCCCCCAGGCAAGTCCCTTAACTCTCTTCCCCTCGGTTTCCTCATCTGTAAAATGAATTGGAGAAAAAAATGGCAAACCATTCTAGTATCTGTGCCAAGAAAACCCCAAAATGGGGTCACAAAGAGTCGGATATGACTGAAATGACAAAACAACAAATGATGTTAACATGAGACATAGGGATACAGAGAGAGTGGGCTAATGGTCTTAGCATACGCATTCATCACATTTCCAATGTCCATTCCTCCTCAGTCCTCAACTCCAAGGCAAATAATAAAGTAAACCTTGCGTAAACATACCTAGCCTACTCTCTACATGAACCTATGACATAATTTGATCTTAGTAACCAAGGTTCAGTACATTTTTTTTTAATATCTTTAGGCCAATACTATGAATGGCTACTAGCCATCAATGTAGCTTTTTGGAATATTAAGGGATTGAGCAAATTTGTCACACGTATGGAAACATCAATCAGGAAGAGGTCAAATAATATATCAAATAAATAAGCTGGAATAATTTCAAATAAAAAGACTGAAACTTCCAGTTTATAAAATTAATAATATAAGTATAATTCAAACAAACCAATATATGAAAAATCCAGATTACATAGCAAATTTTCACTTTGCAAAATGATGTGTTATAAAATCCCTTTAAAAGTCAAAATCCTCTTTGGTGCATTCAAAATATAATTTGGTTTGCCCGTACAACCTACCTTGTCCTCCATATACATCAAATGTATATATTTTCAAGAATATGACTATTGCACAGTGTGAGGCACACCTGTACCCAGGAGTTAATTTGCTATGGCATAATATTTTCCCAATGATATTCCAAAGTGAAATGGGCCAAAGTGATCTGAATTATTTCATAATATATTGGTACTTTAATATTTATGACACATCCTGTATTAACAAACATTAAGTACCCTCCAAATAACATTACAAATGGGTAAAAAACAACCTTGATTTGAAGTAGGGAAAGGAATCTACCTTTTGCAAATCTCAATTGCAAGCACTTGAACTTCCAGCCCTGAAACATTCATTCCAGAGAGCAAAGAGGCAATGCCTTTTGGGAACAGGGCAGTAATGACTGCTTCCAAACAGTAAACAGTCTGCATATTTCTGTAGATGGTATGAAAGAAAGCCTTAAGTTCAGACTGTCCTTATCATTGGGAGAGTCCTGACGAATATCTTTTTCCACCAAGAACATTCCAATTCAGTGATGTTCTTTTTCTGTTTTCATGCATTAAAAGAGTGTTTAAATAATTCTGATAAAGTAACATGGCAGACAAACCCCCCAAAAAAACTAAATAAAAAGGAAGAATGTCAAATGAACAAACTTTTAAACTCTGTAGCTTTTATTATTAGATGCTATTCCTAACTTGTTAAAATTGATCAAATAGAAAGCTGTGAATAGAGAAAAAATTAAGCCAACTAGAAAAGTGTGACTTGGATTTAATATTTTATAATTGCCAAGGGACATACTGAGATCAATGAATTTTTGCCTGAGATGAACGTCAGAAAGAGATGTACTTCAGTCTTTTAGGGAACATTGGTCTATTTAATTCTTGTGTCTGATGCATGTGAAATATGCCTGTCTTGGCCTTCGTTCTTGGCCAGAGGCACTGCTGGAGGCAGACATTACCACTTTTAATAGGCCGCCATCTGAGGAATGGCGAGGGATCCAATAACCCATCCCCTCTAATGGAGCTGCCTGTTTATTCACTTACACCTTTTTTGTGCGGCTAATTTCAGTTTTGCATGCTGAGTTGTTTCACTTTGAATTAAATGAATAGAAACAAAGGAAAGAAGCCTGTGCAGCTAATAAACCATGATTATTTTCGAAGTTCCTCTCAACAGGATTCTCCATATACAAGGTATATCATTTGAGAATAGATTCACTGCTGTGTTTTTCCACTTGTTGACGAAATTAATATGGGCTATACATTTTCAAATTTAGGGCAAATAAAGTAGGTTATTAAAAATCCTTTATTTGTAATGTGTTATTGTTTGCAGTAGAACTAACTACCCAGCCTTGAATCAGTAACAAATATCTTCAAATTTCTTAATACAACATGGTATATTCATCTATACATTGACTAAAACATGGTTGCTAGTCTGGGAGTGGCTAGTAAATCCAGTTAGCCAGGTTACTTGCCCTGTACTAAGGAATCACACACATAGAGGCATGATTTCTGTGCAGCTGCTGGCACAGGGCATATGGAGATTGCCCCTCCACCACCATTCCTATATACAAATACATCCTTTTTTTGAAAAGTCACAGGCAAACATAAATCACAATATTTGAGCCTCTTTCATGATAAGCAACAGTCATCCAGGGTTGAAACAAGCACCACCCTCAGTGAGGCTGGTGATGGGGCAGGGGAAGCTCTCTAGGAGAATACCTGCCAAGAGGAGGAAGAGAGAAAAGGGTTCCCAGTAGAAGCAGCTAAAAGCAAAACAATTCTAGCCTCACCTGGCTTTCTAAACCTGCAGGTGGGAGGGAAGCACCTGTGCAGAGCAAATCACAAGGCCAAGAGCATCTTCTCTTCAGGTAAAGGGAGTGACGAACCCCTGGGAGACAAGTCTGAACTCCACAGGCTGGGCCGGGCAAGGGCAGTTTGGGAGAATCTCCCCACCCCCACTGGATTTCTTGGAAGCCAAGTTGGACCAAAGCCTCAAAAGTGGCTTTTGGACAGCAACGTCAGACCAGCTCATCCCCTGGGGAGCTGAAGGACTCTGACAGGAAGGGCTAGGGCCAGGCTTCCCTGACCATTATCTGCTAATTTTGCTCATCATAGTTAAAAATGCTGTAGTTGTTTCCAAAGCCTCTCTTGGGCAGCCTAAAGGGAAGAGGAGGCCTTTTTTCACCTATCCCAACATATACTGGATCATTAGAAACCATAGGGGAAGGATTCTCTCTCTTCACTAAATAAAAACTTTGTGCCTTGAACATGTTCATTTAAGAAGAGAGTATCCTTCTCTTCAGAGTCCACAGCTGGAGGTAACAGCCCTGAACCTGCACTGAACTGAGTCATTCTCACAGAAAATTAGAGCCTCTATCTCTATCACATGAACCCCCAAATGCTGATCTGATCTTCAAGCCTATCAATATCCCATTTCTGATCATAGGTGAAGAAGAGCCTTAGAGGCCATTTCGTCTAACCCCCTCATTTTTACCCACCAGGAACCTGAGGTCCAAAGATGTTAAATAATTCTGCCAAGGTCACAACGTCAGCAGGTAGCAGAGTCCTCTTTCTACTACATCATAACGATAAATATAGCATGAGAATAATAACACATTTACATCTTGCCTTAATGTTTACAACGTGCTTCCCCACAACAACTTGGTGGGTAAACAGTGCAAGTGTTCCTGTTTCATAGATGAGAAAACTGAGTTTCAGAGAGGTTAACTGATTTACCTAAAGTCACACAGTTAATTAGCATCAGAGCCAGGAGATAAACCAATTATTCCTACCTCCAAATCCAGTGTTCCCTCTGCTATACCTTATGAAAACATTTTTCAGCAATAATCTATTAATTCAAGAATAAACACCTTAAATTTGCATCTGTATTTATTATAAATTAATGGCTCTGCCTTTTGCTTCCCACAAATTCAAACAGAAGAAAGGAGTCACGTTCCCCTCACAGCACCCTTACCCCTTGCCATTCTCCCCAACAGTTATTTCCAGCCCTGTCATTCTCACTTCACAGTATTCTGAACCCTGCCCTTTCCACAAGCCCCACAAATTATCCAAAGCATATATAATTGTTGCTAAGGGATCTGGTTAAGAACCTTTTTGTTTTAATTGGTGGGAGAGTTACAAATATTACCTTCCTTTTCAAAGCTATCCATTCCTTGGTATTTTAATACAGCATCTAATGGGTTGTCTTATCACCTGAGTTACAATAAAATAATTTATGAGACTACAATACATGCCTACAGTATTACCCTAAGTGCATCTGCAAAATACAAGATGCTATACAACTCCAGAATAATTATTTTTTTTCCAAATAATGTTTGTAGACCTGGATCCTAACTCCCAGACACAGTATGCAAAGAAAAATGGGAACAACAGACTGAAGTTGGGATTGATTTACTTCATTAGCTGGGATTACAAGTTTAACTTACAAACCAGAGGTCAAAATTTCTCATTAACAAGGGGGCCATGAATTGCTGCAGGCCTTGGTTCAAGAGGAGACCACTCTTATTACTAACTACACATTTCAATCTGTCTTTGATGTTCTCCTTCTACCCTCCTCCCTTTTATTTTTTGGCAGAGGAGTTGATTTTAATTGTAGCTATACAACACAGCTCCGTTTGCCCGAGAGCCAGCCTCCACATCTGCAGCAAGAGCAGTGCTGGGGATATTGGGTGCAGTCCATAGCTCAGGGCAAATTTTAATGGCTCCCCTTTTCATACAAGGCTCAGATTGTTTTCCACGTGATTCCTGTTAATTTAGCTGCAGGAAAGGGCATCGGTTTTCCTTCTGAGTTTCTGATCCATGCTCCTAAAATAGGTGAAATGTATTAGAAGAGAGATGATAACTAAAGGAAGGCAGTATTCTAACTTCTTCAACAGCACAGCCAGACACTGGCACATTTTCTTAACACTACACAGAAAAATAAGATTTGACACAGTGTGTTATTATCATTATATATTTTTTAAATGCTCTCTGTTCATCACATTTTCATTTCCCAAATATCAAAGGGTCAGCCACATTTGTGCTCAGTGTTCTTTCTCTGGTTCTGCCATGGGTTAAAAGGAAATAGCAGGGGTTTGGGGTTTGTTTTTCTTCTTTAAAGGATGAGACATTTGCATCCTATGGAAATCATTGAATTCAACAAAACCGAATTGTTCCCCAAATAAGAATTCTGGGAAATAAAGCAGCAGATGGTAGTGCACGCCACAAAATAATAACGTGTTACACATACACTTTCCATTTCTGAAGACTAAGAAATAAAATCAAACTCGCCCCAACGTTAAGCTGTCGCAGCAGATTGACCAGTTCTAATGGACCCAAAGCTTCCAAAGGGGATGGCATGATTGGAAGTGATAAAAATAATCCCTTATTTAGAAGAAAAACAGTTTACACATGAGGCAAACCACCATTTCTCTCTATTCTGGCAAAAATGGTCACCTTCAAACAACAAATGCTGAAGAATCTTCATTTTAGACTTATTTACTAGGAGCTTTGATGTCAGGAATTTACCCTAAGTTGGGACTGAAGTTGTTTGCGTTTTAATACCATCTGGACAGACAGGGGGGAAAACTTCAACAAGGAGGTGATAAACCCTTTTGAAATGCTAGAAACACTCATTAGAAAGAGACCCCTAAGACCTTCCCCCATTTCACAAGGTATGAAACTCACTTTCAAGAATGAAGCTTTTTTTCATATTGGGTTCTATGCACACACTCATGCTGTGACTGCAGGAAGGCAATACAATCTCTTGGATTCATTCACATCTTAGGTGAGACAGCTTTGCACAGAATACAGTCATACTGTTACAGAAAGGAAAACTAACATTTCAAAACAAGCAAGACAAATTGAGGCTGGTCACAAACCACAGTCATTATTCCAAGGACTGCAAGAAATCCTAGTTGGTACAAACTGCTCTTGCCAGCTTCATATTTTCCCCCTCTGAAAAGCCCACGTTGGGCTTCCAATCGCTGGCAGTGATTCCGTGTCTTTGTTTGCTCATAGTAATAATTACCATTAATTTTTCATTTCCCTGGGTTTTCCAACTGCCTTTAATAAAAACACTGATTAAAATCCAAGGGAGCTGCTTTGTACCCTCACCTCTCTGAATATCCACTTTGTTCTGGAGGTGAAGGCCACCCCCTTCTCTGTGAAAGGCAGCCATTTGCGAAGAGCTGGTAACTCATCTGCCCACTGGCACTATGCAAAGCCTTTGTTGGCTTCTGGGGGCCAGACTGAGCTGGAGAGACAGGGCCCTGCTTCTGGGTGGGTGATCAGTTTCATGCCTCTTGGCAGTAGAGGTCAAGCCCCTGGCCAGGCCTCTGCTGTCACCTTAATAGAATCTGCTGGAGCCTCCGATGCATCTCTTCCACACGGGGGGCAAGGGGCCTCCTTTCAGTTTCAACAGGGGGTTATCTTAACAACGAGACATCTTAGAAAGGTCATTATTGCAGTCTAATTTCAAACTGGCACCAAAATGAAGGGTTGTCTTTGTGTGGGATTAATTTAAAAACCTCAGGATTTGATGTCAGTGGGAAATAACCAGCGTGGGACTCATAATGCTGCCTTCTCCTGCTTCTGGCCAGTGCCTGGGGCTCATTTCTTAGGAGATGAAAACTCTGACAAGCCCTTCAGTTAAGCTGAAAGCAGGCAGCGGTCCAGTAACACCCACAAGCCTCCAAGGCATCCTGTGACCCCCTTAGAAAAGTCACATTCACTTTGCTCTTGAGAAAGGAAAAATAATCCTGGAGGCATTTTGTTTTAAACCATGTGAAATAAGGAAATGTGAGGATGTGAAAATGAAGTGAAAAAAAGTTAGAATTCATTTCCTCCCTTTTCAATGGGCTTAGAAGCCAAACGGGTTCATTTTGAAAGAGTGTGTAAAAATCTGATACATCCACCAGTAGGCAAAGACTACAAAATGCTTAAGGTAAAATATGTAAATGTGTAAAATAATCTCCTGAAAACCATCTTCTTTTGTGCTTGAAAGCATTTTTTAAAAGCATCTTTATTTCTCTGCTGCATTAATATACTGTTGGGCAGAAAAGTTACTTCTTGGCCAAACAAAACAACAGAAAAACAAGGTGCTGACAAAAAAAGATGATTCTGAAATGAAGCCCACAGATGAAGGGAAGGACAAAAAAAAGGGGGGGAGGGGGGACAACTGGTGCTTCATTGCTACAGCTCTTTTAGTAATAATTTAAAGAATGTTATTAATATAACATAAATTACAGTCTCCACATTTCCCAAAGAACTGTTTGTTTAAACAGCATGGACTTGAAACAAAACTCATCTGTCAAGTCTCTGCTCTCATTTCATTTGGAAACACAGCCTCCCTTCTTTCCTTCTACACTCCTTTCACCTCAGCCTGTCTTTTCATCTCATAGTAAAGCAGATCTAACCTAATTTCCTCTCTAATATGACAGGGGTCTGCACAGCTGCACATTCAGACACAGAATAATAGGTAGCTGGGAATTGCTCATCTGATCCCCAAATATTCTCAAATTAATTTTAAAAACTCATAGAAGATAGCAAGACCAATGCACAGTTATGCCATTAATATTTATTTGGACTCATCTTCATACCCTTGATTTACCTCAGTAAAAAGTGACCCCTATGGGGACCTCCTTCATGCAATTTCCACTCCCAGAAACAGATCCAATCCGATCCTTTTGACAAGCAGTACTGTCTTTCTATTACCAACATGTCTCAATTCAATTCATTAAGGACCTACTAGGTTGCCAGACACTGTGCTAGGTGTGGGGTATGTTAAGACAAAGTCAAAAACTAAACAGTCCCTGACCTTAAAAAGTTTACCTTTTACTGAGAGAGAACTTATACACAACTAATTAAATTATATACATATATTTAAAGATAGGAAAACAAAATAAATATTATATTACATATTTGTTTTTATTATAAGATGTTATAATAATATGACATATAAAATATATCCCAGACAGCCTTTATTTTCTATCTTTCTTGAGTGAGAAATAATCAACCAAAAATATGATCCGATGTATGGCCAACATTATTACAAATGGGTGTTAACAAAAACAGGACCATGTATGCCTGGCAGGACTCCATCCCAGAGCCAATGAGAACAGGGCTTTGTATAGACAGAATGATTCTATCATGGAGCCAATTAAAACAGGACTATGAATGCCCATACTGACACTAGGCCAGAGCCAACAAGAAAGGGGAGCATGGTGTACTGTAAGGAACATTGGATTTGGAGAAGGAGAGCATGAGTATGACCTTAGACAAGTCACTTTTGTGGGCCTCAGTTTTCTTATCTGAAAAATGAAGAGATTGGACTAGATGATCTTTAACATTGCTTTCAGCTGCAAATCTAATATTCAAATTTAGGATCTTTTGAGACTATAAATAGACCATAAATTCCCAGACTGATTGTAGCCCAGGGCCAATGAGAACATGCCTGTGTAAGTTTATATTAACTCCAGCTGGGAGGCCAACATGAATAGGACTGGGCTGCAATGAATGGGTATATGAAATTAATTTGAGCTTTTGACTTTTTTGCTAGATTAGAATACAGAATGCTGTCAATCCTCTGGGGGAAAGACATTGCATTAAAAATTTTATTTCTTGAGAATTTTTTTTGGTTTTTCAACCTTCGAGTACTTTTTGACAGCTCAGATATAGTACATTATAAAAGGTTTCATCAAAACACCTTTCAAATCCTATTGTCTATTTTAACTCCCATCTTTAATTTTTTTTTAGCATGGATGTCATCACTAGGTAATTTTTAAAAGTTTCTATTTCCTCCAAAGGAGTGGCACAAAAGGATTCTTCCAAGGCTTCACAACCAGGTCCACTATCTCATTCTCCAGAAATAGACTAGAAAACAGGGACCCACAAAAATCTAATCTAATTTGGGAGAGTGCGCAGGGCTGAGAATAACCTATACATTTCCAGAGGATCCAGTAAGTCAACGAAGAAGGGAAGAAAAGAGATAGAAAATAGGGTATGGAAGGGAATCCAGTGTCAAACCCAGTGTCAGTCCCAATGCACAAGAAAAAAAGTGGCAACCAAAGAAATCCTAGGCAGAGAAACTTGGTGACCTCGCAGCTGGTGTAACAAGACCCTAAAGGGATTCTCATTGGGTCAACTGTGTTACATTGGTTAAACCTCCTTAGGAAATGATAATAGTCTGTGTCAATGTCTATTCTTTTATCCAATTCCTATTTTCCAATGCTAACAGCTTGTTTAAATAGGTCAGATCAGGGTTCCCTTAATTGCATACTTTGCCATCTTATTTTTATTCTTTCATCTAATTTTATATTAATTTTGTCCATTGCTCTAACAATAATAATAGCCAGTATTTATATAGTGCTTTATAAAGTGCTTTACAAATGTTATCAAATTTTATCCTCACAACAAACCTAAAAGATAGGTGCTATTATTATCCTTATTTTACAGACAAAGAACCTGAGGCAGAGAGAGGTTAGCACCACCTAGCACCTAACAAGAGACTTGTATGACTGTACATAAAAAACTAATACAGAAATACTCACATCAATATCCAATTAGTCTAATAAAATACAATCAATTTAATTTTTGTGATGCTATTTGGTCCAGTACTTCCTTATTCTTTTCTCAAATAAAGTATTAATAATATATGGGTATGATACTTCTGCATAATATACAAGCCTTTGGCCTTCCCTGTTTGTCACTCTTGAACCCTATATACATATTTATAAAATGTATGTATATATGTATATGTGTGCATATGTATATACATATATATATAATTTTTTGAACCTATCTCCCTCTGCCCACCTTTGCATTAAAGTCATTGAGTATTGAAATATAAGTTAATTTGATGTATAGGTCTTATCATGTTCCTCATAGAATTCTTCTACCTCTTCATCTTCATCATTAGCTGTTGAAAAAGCAATTACAATTATTTTCATAGTGGTTTGTTTTTTGTTTTTGTTTTTTGGGTAAATACTTATTGTGAGCACTGAAATATGAGATAACCAAATGTCCCATGAAATTATGTTTGTTGTTGCCTTTGGATGAATGATAAAAGTAACTCTCTTAATGCCTGGAAAACCTGTAAGCTATCCTTCCATTTACCTTCAACTTCCTTTTGTCCTTCGTTTTCATTTATAGTAAAAATGTGAAGATGGATACAATTCATTTCTTCCAATAGTATGTTTGTTTATTGGTCACTGGACGAGGATCTTACATTGATTTGGAGGATCTACAGTTAGGTCGATATTTATAGATGCTTTAAAAACTAGGATTTTTAGCATCTTCAATCTCCTTTTCTGTCATCCTGCCAGATTTTACTTCAGAAGTGATCTACGCAAGGGGACCACACAAGACTGAGGAACATTATTATGTATCTTTCCTTGTTTCACAGCTTGCCAAGGTTAAAGAATTTATTACCAAGTGGTCAATCTACTGGTGATGAGCCTCCCCATTTGTTGTTGTCATTGTCAATTGTTTCAGACTCTTTGTGACCCCAACTGAGGTTTTATTGGCAAATATACTGGAGTCCCTTGCCATTTCCTTCTCCAGCTCATTTGACAGATGAGGAAACTGAGGCAAACAGGATTAAGTGTTAAGAAACTCCTGGCCAAAGATCACCAAACATACTTCTGGCCCGGGGTCACACAGCTGGTAAGTGTCTGAGGCCAGAGTTGAACACCAGAAGATGAGTCTTCCTGACTCCAGGCTCAGTGCCACCCAGCTACCTCTGAGCCTCTCCACACTTGGCTATAATGGTCCTTGGAAAGCAGACACCATCATTTTGCTGGGACCAAAGTCAAATCTTTTCCAATAAGGTAAAAATCTAATAGAAATTTATAATCAGCTATAAAGTGCTCGCCTTTGAGAACCTTGAAGCATCTCAACACCATGGTAAGGCATTAGATGACTTTTTTGGAATAGAAATTTGTTTGCTTGATGTTTCACATCTTTGTTCTGATATTCATAAGTGATAGTAGCCTGTAGTTTTCTCCAGCCTTATCTTTGCTAGGTTTGGGAATCGACCATATTTGGTTTATTGAAAGAATGAATTTATTTTTAAAAGAATTAGGTAGAATATTCTTATACTTCCATTTAAAAATAGTTTATATGATATAGGGGTTCTTCTTTAAATGTTTGATAAAACTTAATCAAGAAACCATTAGATTCTGGTGCCTTTTCTACAGAATGTAGAATATGGAGTGCTGACCCTGAGTCAGGAAGACCCAAGGTCAAATAACCTTTCCTACACTTGTTACTGTGTAACCTTGTACATTTCACTCAGTTTCACTGAACTTTTATTTCTCTATCTGTGAAATGAAGATAATAACCACCATAGTAGCTACTTCATGGGATTGTTGCAAAGCTCAAATGAAAAAACTCATGCAAAATACGTTATAAACCATACAGTGCTACATAAATATCAGTTATTATTATTTAAATCCTTTAAGAGGATAAGAAGAAATGCTGGAGCAATGAATGAGACAGGAGACAGGCATTGTTATCCTCAGGAAAGTCCCTAGGGCTGTGGTTGTGGTCTCATATGGTTAAATGTTTGGTCTGCCTCACATCCATCAATGGAGAAAAAGGGTCATTTCTCTGGATGCCACTTCTCTCAGATCATCCCACACATTGGTGAGAGTCTGAGTGACGTAGTGGATGAAGGACTGACCTCAGAGTGAGGAAGACTGGGATAGGTTCAAGTGCTGACTCTGACAGTTGGACAACTCATTTCATACCTCAGTTCCCTCAGGCAACTCAATAAATATAAGTTTTAGACCATATGCCAATGTA
Source organism: Trichosurus vulpecula (assembly GCF_011100635.1). Taxonomy (NCBI): domain Eukaryota; kingdom Metazoa; phylum Chordata; class Mammalia; order Diprotodontia; family Phalangeridae; genus Trichosurus; species Trichosurus vulpecula. The sequence continues at coordinate 135,471,871 of NC_050575.1, read as the reverse complement.
TGTCAGTGGAGAGGGTTTCCTTGCCAGGAGTTTCCTTCATCAAGGAAACCATAAGTCTGGCCAAAACAAAAGGGACAAAGAGGAATTTTGGTTTGCCACAACAAACCATTTGGCAAAAGAGCAATTCCCTGCTGGGACAACTCCTTCCCTAATCTCCATCTCTTCTTTAACCCCAAAGCTTTTTTCCTGGATTAATAAAGAAGAAAAGAGAGAAGTACTGTCTCCTAAATTGTCTAGCCAGGTTGACCTCTGAAGGCTCAAGAACTGGCTAATTTCACCTTTACCCAATACACATCTGCAGCCCTGTATGTATCTAATCCCAAGTGCCTGCAGCAAGACAGAAACCCCTGGCCAAAGATCACCAAACATACTTTTGGCCAAATTTTAATAAATGGAATCCATTGAACATGTTGAAAAATTTTTAATGAAAAATATAATCATGACCCTATTTCCACTTTTGAATTCTAGCCTTTTCAGATAAGTTCTCTCTTGAGGTGACAAACTGGCAGTACCTGAATTCATTACTACCTGATTAATTATGCTGCTTTTATACAAAGGAAAGAGAGACTTCAATCGGACGCAATAACCTTCTATGGTACCTGTGCAGTAGTACATCAGCCCATCAATACAAAGAGTCCTCTGCTTTCCATCTGAGGAGGTCGATGGCAGGGACAGAAGGACAGGCGATTTTTCTATTACCTGTAGCATGGGGGAACTGCACTGATTAGACAAGGGACTAGGAATCAAGCAGCCCAGACTTTGCAGTTATTTTCTGCTAAAATGGGCCCCGAAGCCTAGGAAAGTCTCCTGACCCACTCACCCTGTGCTCTGCATGAGTCTAGCTGGATCTCAGGATGATCAGCCAGACAGCTCTGCTGAGCTAAAGGCAGTAAGCCCAAAGGAAGATATGTTCTAAAGACAACCCTGAATCTCTCTGCTTCTGGGGGGGGACCCTATTCACAGATGGCTGTACCCCCTAATTAGTTTTTCCTTTGAAAATGACTCATTATCCAATCAGTGCAGTAACAATGATGATGATACACCACCATTCTATAGAACCTACCATGCAAGGATCTCAGAGCACATTGCTAATGTACCTGGATGTCTAAAAGACTCCTGAGAACCTTCTCTTTTTCATAGAGGAGATCAATCAAGTACAGAATATATTTGGCATGTACCACATAGCTAGTCAGAGACTGAGCCTGGACTCAATTTCCAGCTTAAAGACTTTCAATTTTCTATCTTCCAGCTAACCCTCCCCCCACTTCCCTCTGAGGCATTACTACCTTCCCTCCAAGATTACCTTCCATTTGCACTGTAAATATCTTGCAAGAATGGAGTAATTTGCATATCTAACCCTTTAGAATGTGAGTTCCTTGAGGGTAAGGACTATATTTTTACTTTTATTTGTATCCCCAGTATTTAGCCCAGTGCCTGGTACATAGCACTTAATAAATACTTATTGATTGGCTGAGTAACTGACTGAAATTGGAGGGTTTTGTTTGTTTTTTTTTTTTTTTTGCTTATGGTGAATCCCTCCTTGAATTTATCCCCAGCACTTAATTAGTGTTTTCTCACTAACGGACTTCTGCCATAGCCCTCAATTTCTTGTGTAACCTCTAACCTAAAGCCCATTGGTATGGAGACTCTCTCCTCATTGGCAGAGATAAATGTCCTGCCCTGAGCGCAAGGCAGAGCAGAGGTGGTGATGGGGAGAGCTCCTGCCTGTGTCATTCCTTTTCAAACTTTGAGTCCCTCTGGGTACTTCTGGCTTACAGCTCTGAGAAGGATGATGGAGGAGGCCAACCCCACTTCACGTTGCTGAAGAAAAAGTTGACTGTCTCCATCGTGTCCTTATTGCTAGCTTGCTACAATAGACTGGAGGGAGTTTCCCCTTGGGTGAGATCTAGAACAATCTCTTGGTTGAGCTGTTTTCTGGCTCCCAACATAAGAGCCCTTTCACCCTGTGTTGTCTGGTATATTGTCACCTATATGTACCTTCTCTTATTTCTGTTTGTTACAATTTGGATAAATGGGTTTCTTAGCTATTCACTATGTGTGCTCATTGTGGAACTGGTATTTGGTGAGAAAGGGGTCAAGTTTTAGAAACAAAAGTTGGGATCCTCCTTCCCCCACCAATAACGACACAGTGATCAGAAGTTATCAATCATACTCCCTAGGCTAATAATATTTAAGGGAGCAAATATAATTTTAGCTCTATACCACCTCCCTCTGACAAAAGCAGAGTGGCCTCTGCCCCCAACTTCCTGCTTTCCCTACTCTCAGGAATTCAAGTCTTTCTTAGAGAAGGATGGGGAGAGAAGAAGCTAGGGATATCTTTACCACCAACACAATGACACTTCCGTACTACAGGGGTGGGGTGGGGTATGGAAACAGCCCTTGCCATACTTGGCCTTACTATAGGAAGGGCCCTTACATTCCACTTGGAAAATGTAAGAGTTCATAACCCAAAGGGAATCCTCTCCTAATGTAACTTGTAGGGTACTCATAGGGTACAAGGAAGTATGATGTGTTCTCCAGAAGTACCCCACCAACCTCTCTGAACAGAGGGAGGCACTAATTCAAGGCAGTCAGTGATGAAGTAGGAGGCCACCTCTGCCTACTTGTGGCTATCCAATGCCACAGTAACTGTGGTTAAAGGCCAACCTATAACATCACCAGATATGTGACCACTGAATAGTGGCAGACCAGTGTCAAGGACAAAGGAAATAACAGAGCACTTAGGGGGAAGGAGGCATACAGGTGTGGCAAAGTCAGAAACTAAAGGAAAGATAGGCATTTTCAGTGATCAGGGTCTCACCACAGGGAAGGAATGTGGGTATGTGTATATGTAGCTGCAGCTGTACTACCTGAAAAGCTATGAGTCTAGATAGGAAATACACCAAGGCTTTGTGAATTTGTTTGGGCTGTCTGCTGTTTCAAACACAATTTTTTTTTTTAAATGAATGCGCACCAGGGACTCAGCCAAAGGACACAAAAAACAGATCCAGCTTTCCTTTCTGGAATAATCAGGGTCATCCTTTAGAGATTCCAATTTTTATCTAGTTAGCAATTCCCTAGAATATTCTCAAAGCACTGCAAATATTTTCTAGTTACTCATTGGCCTAGGTATGATTCCCATCTTAGATCACACTGAGATCACAATGAGAGAAAAAAACCAATGACTATAATGGCAAGCTATGGTGTGAGATAGCACCCCAATATGTTAATTAGTTTCTTATTATTTTAATTACATTCCCCTTTGCCCACCCCAGTGAAAGTTTTTCAACTCTAAAAACCCTAGGGATGCTGAAAAAGCAAGTGAGGTATCGTCTCTGGGGACCCAGCAGCTGAGACAGAAAGGGGCATCTTTAAGGAAAGTAATCTAGAGAGTTGGCGATAGGTGTGTCCTTCCCAAAGCAATCGGGGCTCAGCTATGCTTAGTCTAGAAGAGCTTTAAGAATATTTCTAGTTTGCAGTGTTCCTGACTCTTGCTTAGGTGGTGTGGGGCCTTGCTACGTGGGACAGGGTCATTTGTGACTTGCTGTGTGCTGAGCAGAACCAAGGCCATTCCCTCCAGCTCTGGAATGAAAGAAGGGGGCCGGCCAGATCCTGTGTTCTGTACTGGCAGCCATCCAGACAGCTAAGGGCCTGAGGGAAACCCTGCTTGACTTTCAGGGTCAAGATCTTGGTGGCTGGCTTCCTGTAGTCCCTCAAGGGGTTGTCTCCTTATACTCCTGGATCAAAAGTAAGGAAAGGGGTCATACGTTTTAGGGTTCACACTGAGGGATCCTTGGACATTGGCCTCTATGTTCTTAAACTAACAGGCTAACATGAGCACCGAATCAGGATTCCTGAGTGTGAATCAAGGCTCTGGGGAGCTTACTACACACAACCACATTTTAGAATCTCTGTTCCTCCTTCAGTCCTATAGAAAAGTGCAAGTCTAACAACTGCCTATAAGCCTAGTATCAATTCAATGCCTGTGAAATTTTCTAAGCCCTTTCTCGATCAAAGATGTTTCAGTATACCAAAGCTGGGGACATATTTTTATACTTCATTATTACTGTCTGCATTTTTTTGGTAAAGTACTAGTTTAGTGCTTTCTTTAGGGGGTGTAAAGAAGGCATGAAATCATCGTATAAATACACATTTTCAATCATTCTGCACTAAAACCTGGAAATGCCTGTCAGCAAAGTCCTGACAGACATGAGCAGGCAATGTTTGTGTTCCTCTGAAGGAAACTGGTCATGGCAAGACTGTCAATCATCTGTGTAGCCCGCCCATCTGCCCTCCCCTGGCCCCAGGCCAGCTCTGCCTGAAGCACTCCAAACCCATGGCCCATCTTCCAGATGGGGTATCAACAACAGCTGGGCCTCTGCTCGCAGCTAGTGCCAGGGGGAGACAGGGATGAGCCAAAGATAGGGCTCTGAGTTACAGAAGCAAGGTGTGGTAAGAAGTTGGGCTCTCATTTATCATGGGGGAACGGGAAGGTTAAAGATAGACTTCAATGATGAGAGCTTTGAAAATGAAATCCATCCCTTTGAGTGATCCCAGCAGCTGGACTAGATATGTAGTACAACACAATCCAAGGCTTCGAGGCAGAAGGAGCCAGGAAAGGTATTGGAAGGCTCGTCATGGGTGCTGTTCTGACACTAAAACCACGTGGGTTCTAGAGATACTGCACCGACTGCTTTGGAACCAATCAAAAGGAGTACACTGAGGTAAGGAAATTCCAAAGTATGGTACAAGACTATTACATAACTGACAAGTAGTGCCAATATGTTTATTTATCCATCTCACTTCATCAGTGTTCTTGGAACTTAAGGTGAAACCAGTAAGTTCCCAGGTGGGACACAAAGACCTCTGTTCTGGAGCCACTTCTCTGCCCAGCAAATAGTGAGGCCATTAATCAAACTCAAAGGAGTCCAGACCAAGTCCTTCCAGATCCTAAGGGGGGGGGGGTGTGGAAGAGGGAGGGAGAGAGGGGAGAGAGAGAGAGAGAGAGAGAGAGAGAGAGAGAGAGAGAGAGAGAGAGAATCTCAAGCCCATACTGATATTACTGACCTCTCTATTCATGGCACCTAAATATATGACCTTGGAGGTTTGAGAATAAACTAATTTGCAAAGATTCAAAAGGTGCAAAGCATTATTTAGTCTGTTTCTCAGTCTTCATGTTATGGAGAAGTCAGACTAACTGGATTTCCTAATGACAGAAACCACTCAGTTAGATGTAACAGTGAGAAAGACATTTTAACATATAAGCCCATTTAGAAAACTTTAGTTGTTGAGTTTGAAAACCCCACTTACCCTGTTCCCCACAATTGTATTATTTCATGATCTGGAGTTAGGGATTATGAAAATCCTTTGTAATTCATAGGAGCCAAAATCCAAAAAAAGAAGCATCAACAAAACCCCTGATTTTATGTGTCTAGATACAAATGAACAAAGTAAGGCTAACAAGGGAAGACGGAGAAATCCCAAAGTAAAGAGGTAGTTTTGACTTCATAGATGCTTCTGAGACTTGGTGAGATGAGATCCATGTCTGGAACATGAAGGTACACCTTATTCTAAATATCCAGGAAACATAACAGGAGGCACAAAATAGTACTATAGATATCGGTTAAAAAGATAAATGCACATAAGGAAATCCAGGAACCAAAAGACAGAAGCATAATCAAGCACATTTAGGTAAAGATCATGGGAGGGAGAATAGAAGTAATGTTGTTATCAGAGTATACTATAAACCATCTAGACAGAAAAAAGAAATGGATGAGAAATTTAGGAAACAGATAACAGCTGAGTACAGAGGCATACTATAAAAATGATAGATGACTTCAATTATTTAGGTTATCTATAGTCTCTCTGTCTCTGTCTGTCTGTCTCTCTGTCTCTCTCTGTATCTCTCTTTCTGTCTCTCTCTCTCTCTCCCTCTCTCTATCTCTCCTTCTTCTCTCTCATCCAAAAGCAGATCAACTAACAATTTCATGATTTCCTTTAATGATAATTTCATCCCTTAAAATGTAAAGGAACCAATAAGGGGAAATTCCACTCTAGTTCTGATTCCAGTGATAGGATGGATCTGAGGGAAAGAGGGGAGAGAGAGAGAGAGAGAGAGACAGAGAGACAGAGAGAGAGACAGAGAGAGACAGGACAGAGAGACAGAGAGAGGACAGAGAGACTGAGACAGAGAGACAAAGAAAGGCAGAGATAGAGAAAGAACGTTTAACTATTTACAATGGACTGAGCCAATTAGTCAAATGGACAATGTTTTGTATTTTTCTGTAACTCTATCATTCCATCTTAGAGTTTGCAACAAAGGAGAAGAAAGCTGGGAACAGTCAGACATATACCCGATATTTAAGGAGAACATATTCAAAGGGTTCAGATAAAGGATAGACAGGATTCCCTGAACTAGGTAAGTCAGCCTAGGAGAATAAGGAAACTCCTGAGAATTAAATTTTGAAGATACAAAAAAAAAAATTATTCTGATGAGAAGAAAGGAAGAATTCTCTTAAGAGTGACTTGGATGCACATGGAACTCAACAACCAGCCCAGATTTTAAAAAGACATGTGGAGAGCATGGTGGCAAGAGAGGTAACAGAGTAAGAAAATAAAAGCATGCAATAATCCTATAAGAATAGGGCCAGAGCACTAGAGTTGAGGCTGGCAAGGCATCCTAAGGTCAACAAAAAAGGATGGGTTTGTTTGTTTGTTTTTAAGGTAGGTTAGGGAAAAGAGGAGGAATAAAGAAAGGAGAAGACTGTTACTAGGTGGGGTGATAGGAAGACAAAGAATATGTAGAAGTGCTCAATTCTTAACTTGCTTTTGTTTTCTTTGTCAAAGATTATGCCTTTTGCACTGGGAAGGCAAGAACAAAAATAGCTAGTGGGAAGTTGACTCCCAAGATAAGCAAGAAAATGGTAAGAGAACAATCTAGCCCTTGATGAGGCATCTAGTCACTTGGCCCAAATGAACTAGGCCTTGGACACAAATACCTAAAGGTGTGATCACTGAACCACTCTCAGTAAAAGTCTGTGGAGAATTGGAGACATACTGCAAAACTGTCAAACACTGTCCCAATTTTCACAAAAGAAGAGGGAAATGGAACCTGTAAACCATGGGCCAGTAAGCTTAAATTCAATCCCTGCAAAATTCGAGAATATTTACTAAACATTTAGGAAAGGAAGTAGTGGTCACCAACAGCCAGTATGGCTTCATCAGGAACAGATCATGTGCTTGGCCCCAAAAAAGAGTTGAGAAAATATACTTCTCTCCCTTCATTGTAGACGTAAGGGGCTATGGATATGGAATATTGCATATGCTGTCAGATAGGACTGATATATTGGTTGGTTTTGCTGAATTACTTTCCGTTTAAAATTTTTTGTTCCAATAGAAGGTTTACTGATTCAGGGGTGGGAAAAGGGGTATTTTGAAAATGAATGTGACATAAATTTCTTGAAAATTGAGGTCATGTAACAGCAACAATAATAACTTATTAACAATTATAACTATCTGGGCAAGTCACTTAACCCTTTGCCTAAGTTTCCTCAATTGTAAAATAGGGTTTATAATATTAGCACCTCCCTCTCAGGATTGTTGTGAGAATCAAATGATAAAATAATTGCAAAGTGCTTAGCATAGTACCTGACACAAAAGAAGTATTACATAAACATTAGTTATTATCAATAATATATTATAATATTATTAATATAATATATTAACACTAATAATTGTTAAAATAATAGCACTTGTAAATGTTAGGTTTTTTAATAATTGCATTTATAACATCAGCTATGAACAACAACAATAACAACAGTATTTATATAGTACCTACTATGTGCCAGTCACTGTCGTAAATATTATCTCGTTTGAGCTTTTCAACAACCCTGGGAGGGAGGTGCTATTATTATCCCCATTTTATAATTGCGGAAACTGAGGCAAACAGCATTAATACAGCATCATACCGTTAGTAAATGTCTGAAGCTGGATTTGAACTCAGTTCTTCCTTACTCTAGGCCTAGAATTCTGTCTACTGTGCCACCTAGCTGCCTATGTGCCTAGGACAGTAGGCCCTAAACAAATTCTGGCTGGTTGATATAAATACAAAAGGCATCACTTTTTTTTTAAGACCAGATCATCCCAGAGTAACTTTCTTTTCTATTTTGACAAGGTTACCAAACTAGCTGATCCAGGAAATATGGTGGGTCGAGTCTATCTAGATATTAGCAAGACATAAGATCAAGTATCTCTTCTATTTACAGAAAAGATGGAATGATATGGACTAAGATGATGGTATGATTAGGAAGGACCCTGAAATGGCTGAATGGCTGCACCTGAAGAGTAAGTATCACTGGTTTAGTGTCATGGAGGGAGGTTTTTTAGTGGAGTATTTGGCTTGCTCTATACTATTTCACATGTTTATCAGTGACTTCAATAAAGACAAGCTATGTCTATCAAATCTGTAGATGACACCAAGCTGGGAGGGATAGTTAATATATTGAAATGACAGAGTCAGGATTAAAATCTATCCAGACAGGCTAAAGCACTGGCCTGGATCTAATTAAATGATACTTAATAGAGACAAAGGCAAAGTGTTTCACTTGGGTTCAAAAAAATCAGCTTCACACCTGTTACATAGGTGAGGCATGGCTAAGCAGAAGTGGGTCTGAATAGATCGGGAGTTTTTGTGGACTGTGAGCTCCCTAGGAGTCAAGAATGTGATATGACCATCAAAAAAGCTAATGTGATCTTGGGGCCTCATGAAGCCATCATGAATGAGCTGGACCTGGTCAGACCACATCTGGAGTACTGTGCCGAGTTCAGTACCACATGTTAGGAAGGACTTTAATAAAAGGCAGAACATCTACAGGAAGACAAGTAGGAACGAATACTGGTTGCAGGAATGGGGCACATTTAGCTTAACAAAGATATAACTTGGGCATGATATGATAGCTGATGTCAAGTATTTGAAGGCCTGTCACATGGCATAAGAATTTGATTTGTGCTTCTTAGAACAAGAAATGGTGATTAGAAGATGCAAATAGGAAGATTTAAGCTTACCGTAAAGAAACACTTCCTATCAATTAGAGCTGTGCAAAGTGGAATGGGATGCTTTTCTCCCCCATTGGAGGTCTTCAGGAAAAGGCCTGATGAATTCATTTTGAGTATATGGTAGAGATGATGCTAAGTCAGGTATCAGTTGGACCACATGGCCACTCAGGCCCCTTCTAACTCTGAAATTCTATGATTCATTAAAGGCTTAAGAAAGCATAAAAATGACAGTGGCAGCCCAGACTTACTCAATTTACCCATGGGCTGAGGCTATATTCAATAGTTTTTCTAACCTCTTGTAATGTAGGACTGTAACACTATACCCAATGCACAAATAAGAAGACAAAAAGAGGGACCAAGTTGTTGGCCAGAGGTCAAGGTACCTGATTTTCTTCCTGTGAGTCCTGAATAGGGGACAAAAGAGCAATAATTACCCTGTATAAGTGAAAGATACACATTTAATAAATTAGAATAGTTGGCTTAACAGTGAACTCAAACAAATATGTAAGAAAAAAAACAGCAAACCTTTCAAAATTTAGCAACTGAGCAGGCAAACCTTCTACACGTTGTGATAAAATTACAGAGAATTTTAGATTGTCCCCAGCCCTACTCCACAGACCAGCTGATAATAGTTATGAATCAGCAAGGGATAACCAAAGAATGGAATATGAATCACAGAAACTACAACCTCAGATTTAGAAAGAGCTTCAGATCACTTAATTCAACCTTCCTCCTAGGGAAAAAATGCCCCCCACAGCCTCCCTGACTTTGAAGGAAGGTGTCTGCTGTGTCTCTAACCACTTATAATCCAGTTGGCCAATGGTTTGTATTTCTCTTTAACTTTCCCCCCTCCAGTGATGTGGCTCTTTCTGAGGGAACTAGAAGATAGTCAACGGTGTTCTCACTGTAAACCTTCAAGTACCAGAGAAGCATGTTATTACTGAATCTCTCATCATGGGATCATGTCCATTTACTAGAAAACTGGGTCTTCCAGCCAGAGGTAAAAGCAAGAAGAAAAAAGTGGGTCCATAAGAGAAGCTAAAAGCATTAGCTCAGAAGGAAATTTCTGTTACTGTTATTAGCTGCATATTCAAGCAGCTAGTTTTCTGATTTTGAACTCAAAAGCAGACTTTTTACAAATGCCACAGCATTTCTAAGCTTCTCATTTTCCACATCTAAGCAGAACTTTCTAAAGGCAAACCTGTTAATTTTCCAATCATTAATTTTAATATAAAATTCCTATTCCTTGATATTTCAGAAAGACTTCATATGATTTCATCTGTTTAGGAAAGGGTTTATAATCCTGAATCTTCAGTTGTGAAGAAATCTCTTTCACAACCTTTGTAGGATTAGCTATTTACTCAACTAATGTACTAGGGAGACTCAGCCAGTTAGCTATTTCTTTAGTGATTTCACCATCTTGGGCTGTCATTCAACATACTCCTATTGCCAACATGCATAAGCTAGGACAATGGGCTTGTCCCATCAATTGTTGTTCTTTTAACATGTGACATCAAGATGATATGGAATAATAAGCTGAAAATGATCCATTATAACCATGTAGGTAAGTGCCAGAGCAGAAGTCCCCCATCTTGAATCCAGGCAACTTCCAAAAAGAGACCTCTTGGAAGATGAAAATTTTATACAAAACCTGAATAAGTCACTGAGGGAGAACTAGGACTTAGGAGATTTGGGCTCTAGTCTTGGCTCTGCCAACTACTTACCATGTGACCTCAGAAAAATTACCTTACTGCTCTGACATCAGTTTCCTATCTATAAAATGAGAATATCTCACATATATGTTGTGAAGAAAGCACTTTGTAAATTGTAAAGCACTATAGAAATGCGAGTTATTAGTATTGCTATGATTATTAGTCTGTGGATCCATGATAATTTGGGATAACATCATGGATGGTTAATTACCTTCATAAGAAAGGAGTTCAGAGGGGCAGCTAGGTGGCGCAGTGAGTACAGCACTGGCCCTGGAGTCAGGAGGACCTGAGTTCAAATCCGGCCCCAGACACTTGACACACTTACTAGCTGTGTGACCTTGGGCAAGTCACTTAACCTCAATTGCCCTGCCTTCCCCCCTGCAAAAAAAAAATGTTAAAAAAAAAGAAAGGCGTTCAGGACCCTTGCTTTACAATAGGAGTAGTAAACAGCTAGGGATGGTCTCTGACAGATTTTCACTAGGAAAGAGAAGAGAGCCATGCAGAACTATGAGGTCCTGGGGGATCTTTAGAAGAAGAAAGTAGCAAAAGATTACCAAGATGAAAGATGGAATGATTAGAGCACAGTTTCTGAGTGTGCCAATTACTGCCACTAAACACAAGGAAAACTTAACTTGTTTGTAACATGGAGTTGTATATACCAATTATCCAGAGACTCTGTATGTACTGCAATCTAAGAAAAGTTCTCAGGAGAAGGCTCTTCCATTTATAATGAAACACTCTAGGATCATAACGTAATGATTTCAATTATATCTGGAAAGGATGGCTCTTTGAGATCATCTAGTCTAATGCTCTTGACAGATAAGGAAACCGGGGTCCAGAGAGGTCATGTGACTTGCTCAAGGCTAAAAAAGAAAGGAAGAAAGAAATTAAACTATCAGAGCTCAGATTTGAACTGATGTCCTCTGACTCCAAATTCAGGGCTCTTTCCACTTTCTCTACCCACATAATGCTTTCTCTACCCACATTCTCTTATAGACACCTTCCCTAACTTGTTCAAAGGGTGGATTTTTTTTTCCTGTAATGCTGAAGCAACAGGTGGGGATATCCTCAGGTAGAAACATAAGACCAATTAATACAACCAATCTCCATTACCTGATAAATGAGATGGTGTCCAGGCTAGTAAATGGGTCAATACTTCGCACCTCACCTTGCAGGATAAAGAGAATGAGCTCCATGTTTATTGCAAGCTCACTGTAAGGCATTTATTAAATGCATAGATACAAAGAAAATAACGTGCACTGGAGGCGAAAGAGTAAAGGAAAGGAAATCCTCCACCCCCACACACAGTCTACATAAAAACATTCACACAATAAATTTTCTTTTCCTTTTCTTTCTACTTCACTAATAATAATAACAATAATGATAATTGTTAACAATAATAATTCCAAAATTAAAAATAGGGACGTAGGGTTTGGAATAGGAAATTCTATCTGCTACATTGATTGGGTAGGGCCAAACAATGCTAGTTGGTTAACTAATAATTGGGTGGAGTGGGAAATTCTGATTTGCGGCTCAGGTTAATATAGTAAATTGAGTCAATAAGATGTATTAGAAAGTTGCTCAATACACAAAAAATGTGTTCTATTGAGTTTTATGTTTTAGACACAGTTCAACATTGTCCCAATTCTAGATGCACCATAGCCAGAGTTAAAGGAGCCAGAACAAAGGTATAATTCCAGCATATTTAATTCTGACCCATGTCCTCTCCTAGCCTCATGCTGCCAAACTCCAGGGAGTCTGGCTAGCAGTCCACAAGGCAATCTGGTGACATTAAAAAAAATTGTTGTTGTCCATGTTCACATTGGGTTCTTTCCAAGCTAAGCAGCAGGCCATTCAGGGAACATCTACCAACTTCTTGGATAAAGTCTTATGTGACCCCAGACACTGGGAACAATTTGTTCAAAGCATTTTTTTTTTAAAGAAAGGAAGGAAGAAAGAAAACAGTGCCCAACTCAGCAAATAACCTAGGAGGGTAGAAATGGAAGAAACTAATTTAAATACATTCTGAAGCACCAGTATCATGTTAGATTTCAGTATTGTGGATTCTGGATTCTCTATGTAGAACTGGGCTTCTAAAGAAAAGGAATTCTATGTGCACCAGTGGAACAACAGACTGGTAGAGCTGACTTGAAGAAAGGATTAGAGTTTAAGACTTGAATTGCACCCTCTAATGGAGAAGAAGAGAAGGCCAGGGCAGACAGATGGAAACACATCTTCAGATATTTTGAAGGGTTGACAAACTTTATATTCAGTGTTGGATGTAAAAACAGGCAAAGCATTACATAAGTTATGGAATAAAAAACCATGTGCAATGATGCAATGAAATGTATCTGTCCTTCAAAGAGGCCATTCCTGAGAATCAGAAGATTTATTGACAAAGCACAAATGGATTCTACAAAACGCTACCTCTTCAAATGAGGTCATGCTGGGCAACCAGAATCATTAGATCAGGGGTGGAGCCAAGATGGCAACTGGAAAGCAGGGACTTGTGTGAGCTCCCCCCTAGGTCCCTCCAAACACCTATAAAAAAATGGCTCTGAACAAATTCTAAAACTGCAGAACTCATGAAATAGCAGGGAGAAACAGGGCTCCAGCCCAGGACAGCCTGGGTTGTCGCAGGGTAAGGTCTATCACATGGACCTGGGAGTAGAGCAGAGCAGAGCCCAGTGGGCCACGTGGACCAACCAGACCGGGAGCCAGGCAGAACAGGCCCTAGCACCCTAAATCAGTGAGCTATGGCAGTTACCAGACTTCTCAACCCACAAACACCAAAGATAAAAGAGAAGGTTAGTGGGAAAAGCTGCTGGGACCGAATGAAAGGAGTTCACGGTTCAGCCACAGCCCCGGGAGCAGTGGAGGTAGTGCAGCTATAGAACTATAGCTGCAGTTGCTTCTAGCCCAGGCCCACCTGGTGGGAGGAATTAAGTGGCAGATCTGAGCAGGAGTGTAGAGCCAGCTTAGATCTGAGTCCAGTCCAGGTTGGGGATTCTTGGGGGAGGAGTAGCGCTGGTGTGGCAGAACTTGCTGTGTAGCTCTGAAAACAACAGTGCAGCCCCTCAAGCTTGGGACAAAGTACTCTATACTCTACAAGCAGTCATACCCCAATGAAAAACTCAAGGGTCAAGTAAGTTGGCTGGGAACATGGCCAGGCAGCAAAATGGACTCAGATTCAGACTCAGACTTTGGAATCTTTCTTTGGTGACAAAGAAGACCAAAACATACAACCAGAAGAAGTCAACAAAGTCAAAGGGCCTACATCAAAAGCCTCCAAGAAAAACATGAACTGGTCTCAGGCCATGGAAGAGCTCAAAAAGGATTTGGAAAAGCAAGTTAGAGAAGTAGAGAAAAAATTGGGAAGAGAAATGAGAGCGATGCAAGAAAACCATGAAAAACAAGTCAATGCCTTGCTAAAGGAGACACAAAACAATACTGAAGAAAATAGCACCTTAAAAAATAGACTAACTCAAATGGCAAAAGAGCTCCAAAAAACCAATGAGGAGAAGAATGCCTTGAAAGGCAGAATTAGCTAAATGGAAAAGGAGGTCCAAAAGTCCACTGAAGAAAATACTACCTTAAAAATTAGACTGAAGCAAGTGGAAGCTAGTGACTTTATGAGAGATCAATATATTATAAAACAGAACCAAAGGAATGAAAAGGGGGAAGACAATGTGAAATATCTCATTGGAAAAAAACCACTGACCTGGAAAATAGATCCAGAAGAGATAATTTAAAAATTATTGGACTACCTGAAAGCCATGATCAAAAAAAGAGCCTAGAGATCATCTTTCAAGAAATTATCAAGGAGAACTGCCCTGATATTCTAGAGCCAGAGGGTAAAATAGAAATTGAAAGAATCCACTGATCACCTCCTGAAAAAGATCCCAAAAAGAAAACTCCTAGGAATATTGTCGCCAAATTCCAGAGCTCCTAGATCAAGGAGAAAATACCACAAGCAGCCAGAAAGAAACAATTTGAGTATTGTGGAAACACAATCAAGATAATACAAGATCTAGCAGCTTCTACATTAAGGGATTGAAGGGCTTGGAATATGATATTCCAGAGGTCAATGGAGCTAGGATTAAAACAAAGAATCACTTACCCAGCAAAACTGAGTATAAGGCTTCAGGGCAAAATATGGATTTTCAATAAAATAGAGGACTTTCAAGCTTTCTCAGTGAAAAGACCAGAGCTGAATAGAAAATATGACTTTCAAACACAAGAATCAAGAGAAGCATGAAAAGGTAAACAAGAAAGAGAAATCATAAGGGACTTACTAAAGTTGAACTGTTTTGTTTACATTCTTACATGGAAAGATGATGTGTATAATTCATGAGACCTCAGTATTAGGGTAGTTGAAGGGAATATATATATATATATATTATATATATATATATATATATATATATATATATATATATATATATATATATATATATATATATATATATATATGGAGAGACAGAGGGCACAGGGTTAGTTGAATATGAAGGGATGATATCTAAAAAAATAAAATCAAAATAAGGTATGAGAGAGGAATATATTGAGAGAGGGAGAAAGGGAGAGATAGAATGGGGTAAATTATCTTGCATAAAAGTGGCAAGAAAAAGCAGTTCTGTTGGAAGGGAAGAGGGGGCAGGTGAGGGGGAATGAGTGAATCTTGCCCTCATCGGAATT
The DNA here is from genome assembly GCF_011100635.1 of Trichosurus vulpecula. Lineage (NCBI taxonomy): Eukaryota > Metazoa > Chordata > Mammalia > Diprotodontia > Phalangeridae > Trichosurus > Trichosurus vulpecula. The sequence continues at coordinate 135,456,410 of NC_050575.1, read as the reverse complement.
AACCTGAGGAGGGAATAACATACACACTCAATTGGGTATCTTACCCCACAGGAAAGAAGGAGGAAGGAGATAAAAAAGGGAGGACGATAGAAGGGAGGGCAGATGGGGTAGGAGGTAATCAAAAACAAACACTTTTGAAAAGGGACAGGCTCAAGGGAGAAAACTGAATAAAGGGGGATAGGATAGGAAGCAGAAAATATAGTTAGTCTTTCACAACATGAGTATTATGGAAGGGTTTTGCATAACGATACACCTGTGGCCTATGTGGAATTGCTTGCCTTCTTAGGGAGGGTGGGTGGGGAGGGAAGAGGGGAGAGAATTTGGAACTTGAAGTTTTAGAAACAGATGTTCAAAAAAAAAGTTTTTTGCATGCAACTTGGAAATAAGATATACAGGCAATGGGGCATAGAAATCTATCTTGCCCTATAAGAAAGTAAGGGAAGGGGGATGAGGGGAGTGGGGTGACAGAAGGGAGGGCTGACTGGGGAATGGGGCAACCAGAATATATGCCATCTTGGAGTGGGGGTGAGGGTAGAAATGAGGAGAAAATTTGTAATTCAAACTCTTGTGAAAATCAATGCTGAAAACTTAAAAAAATAAATAATTAAAAAAAGAATCATTAGATCAGTGGTTCTCAAACTTTTTGGTCTCAAGCACCACCCCTCAAAATACTCTTAAAATTTATGGAGGACACCCTATTTTAGCAAGCAAATAACAAGGAAGCTAGATGACACAGTGGATAGAGCACTAGACCTGGAATCAGGAAGACTCATCTTCTTGAGTTCAGATTTGACCTCAGACACTTACTAGCTGGGTGACCCTGGGCAAGTCACTTAACCCTGTTTGCCTCAGTTTCCTCATCTGTAAAATTATCTGGAAAAAGAAAAAGGTAAATCATTCTGGTATCTTTGCCAAGGAAGCCCCAAATGGGCTCATGAAGAGTTGGACACGACTGAACAACAACAACATCTTAGTATTATTATGAAAATAGTTTTGACTTTCTGAACCCTCTGAAAGGGACTTGGGGGTCCAGGGACCACACTTTGAGAACCACTGCACTACTTCATAAAATGCAGATGGTTTTGCCCCTTCCCAAGTGTCACTTCAGAGGAGGAATAATAATAATTAAAACTAACATTTAAATACAGTCTTAAGTTTTGCAAAGTGCTTTCCATATATTATCTCATTGATCCTTAAAATAGCCTTGTGAGGTAGGTGCACCTGTTAGGCCCATTTTATATATGAGGAAACTGAGGCTGACAGAAGTTAAATGACTTATCTGGGGTCACAGAGCTAATATCTAAGGCAAGATCTGAATTTAGGTCTTCCTGACTCTAGGTCCCCATGCTTTATCCACTGTGTTCCCTAGCTGCCTCTATATCCTCAGTACCTCACATAGTATTTGGTACATGGATGCTTAATAAACACTGATTTATTAAATCAAACCAAAGAGGTTGAGAATACATATATACATATACACATGTATGTTACATTCTAATGAGAGGAAATAATATGTAAGTATATACAAAATAAATAGAAATAAAATAAATTTCTGTTGTTGTTCAGTTGAGCCCAACTCTACGTGACCCCACTTGTGGTTTTCTTGGCAAATATACTGGAGTCGTTTGCTATTTCCTTCTCCAGCTCATTTTATGGTTGAGGAACTGAGTCAAACAGGGTTAAGTAACTTGCCTAGGGTCACATAGCTAGTAAAAGTATCTGAGGCCAATTTGAACTCAGGTCTTCCTGACTCCAGGGTCCAGTGCTCTACCCACTAGACCACCCAGCTGTCCAAGAGAATAAATACAAAGTAGTTAAATACAAGGTAGGGAAGATACTAGCAGTTGGAGGCATCAGGAAAGGCTTAATGAAACAAGAAATGGAGTATTATGGGTAAAGAACAGAGAGAAGTCTGGTTGCCTCGACTGGCGAGCATAGGAGTAGGAGTCATTGTATAATGAAACTAGAAAGACAGGTTATGGCCAGGTTGTGAAGGGCTTCTTAAAACTAAAGAGGAGTTTATATCTTATCCTAGGAGCAAGAGGGAGTTACTAGAGTTTCTTGAGTAGGAGAGTGTCATGGTCAGATCTGTGCTTAAGGAAAATCGCTCTGACAGTAGTGTGGGGGATGGACTAGAGTGGGAGAAGTTAAGTCAGGGAGATTAACTTCTGTTGCAGTAATGTAGGGAACAAGTGATGAAAGCTAGAACAAAGGTGGTAGCTATCGGAGCAGAGAGGAGTTGGATATGAGAGATGTCGTGGAAGTAGGAACATGGCAAAATTTAGCAATTCATTGGATATGGGGGATGAGAGGGCTATTCAGAGGACAATATTAGTGTAGCAACAGGGATAGCCATCATGTTTTCTGGAAAACCAGCTAGCAAGTGATAAGATCATAAAATCTTAAATTTTATTAAACTGCTTCATTTCATAAGTGAGGAAACTAAAGCCTTGCCTCCAGGTTAAGGGTTTTACCCGCCTTTTGTCACACAAAAAGTTAGTGGCAAACACAGCACTAAAACCCAGGCCTCCAGATTTTTTCTGCCACATTAAGCTGGGGGAACACCCCCATAGATTGAGGAATATCATCTTAGATGAAGAAAACTAGATTTTTCAGAGCCAATAAAATTTAGTCAGGATTCAACACTCACAAGCTTGAGGATTTGTTTACAAGTAATACCTTATGTTAAGTCACAATGGGGTAAAGGCCTGCTTTCTCACCACTCTGCAGGCACCTCCCCCACCTTTTTTTGGGAGGCAATCAGAGTTAAGTGACTTGTCCAGGGTCACACAATGAGTACATTCCTGAAGCAGAATTCAAGCTCAGGTCTTCTCAAATAAAGCTCTATCCACCATGTCACTTGGCTGTAAACCCCATCTGTCTGAGCTTCGGAGAGGGCATTCTTCATTTATCCTAATGGAGCCAAAACTACTGCCGGCTACATAAGGCATCTGAAGAGCCATTGCCACAGGATTTGTACTAAAGGAGCAAGCTTCCTCTTTGAAAATTTTTCTCCAATAATCATGAGATTTCCTAATTGTAGCAATATATGAAAAATTCTTCAGAATAGCACTTTTAAAAAAATATACTCTAACAGGCAAAGATTTGGCCATAGGTAAATTCAGGATTTAGGAAGGATGTTGATCAGAATAGAATTTAAGACAATGCTTTGTAATCTTTACTATCTTAAAATGAGAATATCCCAAGGAAATGCTAAGTAAAAAAGTAAAATCAGCTATTGATTTTGCATTTTGAGAAACTGACAAGGTTTCCTGATCAAATGCTGATAGAAAGTCTTACTCAAGGTTGAGCCAGAATGTATTTGTTGAGGCAGATAAGGGAATATACTCTGTGGTATACTCCCTCTGGGTTCTTTACAGGTTGTGATTTCAAAACCCTAGCTCAATCGGAGTCCTTATTTGTTTGAAGGCTAAGAAAATGAAGGAGAAGCTATTTCAAGTTCCTGATAGGTGTTAACAAACTCTTGAGGTCTGGTGAGGTAAAAATCCTCAAAGAAAGGCCCTTAGGCCTGAGCTTGGGCCCTAGGGTTTCTGAGAGGCTAGAGACATGCATGACATCACAGTACTGTATATCACTGCAGAGGTTAAGAATGGAATTCCTGCTCTTTAGGTGAAGATGTCATTTTTCCATTAAAATTTTCACTGAAAAGGAATTTTTTCCCCTCAATTTATCTTTTTAATTCCTCAGAAATTAGCTCTGAACCATCCCAAGAGGTAAAAGGAGGACAATTAACTCTGATGGGTCTTTCTGCCAGGGAGTATTGAAGAAACTCAGGAACTTCCAAACACCACAGGCAGGCATGTGGATTTCAGTCCTGGAGTAACAAGGGCTGTGAAAACTCTGTTTTGTTTACTATGTGATCGCCTTCTGGTACTGGGGTTTGGGGGGTAGGGTGGAGAGGGGGAATGGATTTGTTTAAGAGGATAATTCAGAACTGCTGCTCAGTCCTGTGTCCTCAGAGCCTTTGGTGTAATAATGTTCTATTCCTCTCACGCTAGTATAGGTATTGGGACAATCAGATTGGTTATCTGTGTCCTGGGAGCAAACAGGTTAAAACCCTCCTAAGATGACTATGTTGTCGTCAGTCATGTCCTACCCTTTGTGACCCCGTTTGGGGTTTTCTTGGCAAAGATACTGGAGTGGTCTGCCATTTCTTCCTCCAGTTCATTTTACAGATGAGGAAACTGAGGCAAAGAGGGTTAAGTGAGTTGTCCAGGGTCGCACAGCTAGTGTACATCTGAGGATGAATTTGAACTCAGGTCTTCCTAACTCTGGGCCAAGCACTCTATCTATCCGTTGTACCACCTAGCTTCCTGCAGCTTATGCTAAGGAGAATCTAAGGGCACATCTCATGCATGGCACCTCTTTCTTAGATGGGTTGTGGAAAAAAGAATAGGGAATACGCACAGTAAAAAGAGGACTGGCCTTTCTGTCCAAAGATCTGGGTTCTAGTCCTAGATCTGTCACTGAATAGCTGTTTGATCTTGAACAAGCCACTCCTCTGAGTGGATGAGATGACCTCTAACGTAAGCCCCCTTCCAGCTCTGACAATCTAGCATTCTACATCACAAGCCTGGGGTTAGTTGCTCTGGGGCAAATGTTGTCTAACCTGTTCTCCCTTCTACTGTTCTTTACCCAGCATGGAGATTTGGAAACTTCCTATCTTAGTGAGGCTTCTCTTGCCTCAAAATCTAGTGAGTCAGAGGCTACAGGGCCTAATACCTTGGGTAGGTTGCCTCACTTCTGGCCCCTTTGGCAGAAAAAGCCAACTGTCTCCTGATCCTGAGCAAGCTGATGCACTGGCCCTGTCCAGACACCAGCAGTCTCTGCTTCTGCTGCCCTGGGGCTCGTTTAGAGGCTGGGCTACACCCTGGACATTGCTACAAGACAGGATTTGGCTACACTAGAATAACTTGTTCTGCAGAAAAAACAAAGGTGGAAGGGGACTTGACGCTCATCTCCCACCAGCACTGAAAGAGTCATATGTTCGAGCCTGGGGCTGGGGGAGCTTCTGCCCTCTGGCACCACCTAAACTTTCCTTCTTGGCCAGGCAAGTACATCCAAAGGACCACACTGACCTGCCTTTCTTCCTTTCCTCCCCCATTCATTCGTTGAAGCTTTCCTCTCTCCACCATCTGCATTTGACTCTCCCCTCCTACAATCCCCATGTCTGCGACTACAGCTGGAGGAGATGGCTGCTGCTCTCCCCCCTCCGGCCCTGGCTGCAAGCCTGTAACTTCAAGGCAAGCAGTAACTTAGTAACTAATAAATAACGAGTCTAAGACTAAAGTAAACAGTGCCCTTCGCTATAATTAGCTAGCACAGACAAGCTGCTGGTGCTGAATGGCTGACACCCTCCGGCATTACCCAGCCCAGCCCAGCCCAGCCCAGCCTAGCTCGCCCACAAAATCCCTTCCCCAGAACACTCCTGTTTGACTTCAGGCAAAGAAAGAGGGGGGAAAAAATCTAGTCACTTACCACATGAACAAAGTAAGGGGGGAAAAAACGTGAACAGGAAACTCCCATGTTAGCTGTAATTTAGGAGTGAATTCTTAAAATGCCATTTTCTGTGGGGCCTGAGATCCCCAGACTTCCTTTCTTATTCCAACAAAACAAGGTGTCCTAAATAGGATCTGAATGAAGAAATGAGATGTTTAATAAATCAAGGAGCTGTTCTTCCTCTCCCCTCTTCCTTCTCCCCTCTAAATCAGTAAAGAATGGTCTCTGCATAGCCAAGAAAGAAAAGGGGAGTATAGATTTAAAGTTGAAAGGGCCATTGAGTCCAGTACCTTCATTTTCAGGTAGGGAAACTGAGGCACTGAGAGGTTAAGTGACTTGCCCAGAGTCATAGAGCTAGTGAGTGTCTGAGGTGAGATCTGAACCCACGTCTTTCTCACAGGTGCAGCACTGCTGAATAGCCAAGATGACCTCTAGAAAGTACTTAAGACAGTGACTAACAAGCCTGCCACTCTGGGACTCTGAGAGTGGCTATTTGTCACTACCATTTCCTTACCCAGTCCAAACTTGCCACAAGCATTGTCAGTTCTAAAATGGCAGCAATAACCCAGTGGAGGTGCTCGTGACTCCCTTCAGAAGGCTCAAATTTCATTTCAGGCTAACTGGGACTAGAAACGAGTTCCACCAAACAATTCCTTATGAGAAAATCTTTCTACCTTGCCTCTAGAAATACTAGGTTATCTTACAGAGGAAAAAGCTATCGACTTAGATTCGGAAAGAATGAGTTCACATCAGAAATTTTCTAGGAGTGTGACCCTTGACAAGTCACTTAACCTCTCCATGCCTCAGTTTCCTCATCTGTAGAATGAGGGAGTTGGATTTGAAGACTTCTAATGTCCCTTCCAGCTTTACATCTATGGGCTTAGGATTGATTTTATGACACACTATTCAGAGGTTCTTAACCAAGTCTGTGAGTAGATTTCAAGGGGTCTGTGAATTTGTCTTTTTAAAATCATTTGATAACCATATTTCAAAATAATTGTTTTCCTTTGAACTCCTACGTATTCTGTTCTATGCATAAATATTCTGAGAATGGGTCTATGGGCTTCGCCAGACTGCAAAAGGGGTCCATGACACAAAAAAGATTATGAGCCCCTGAACTATATATGGAAAAACCAGCAAATGCGCCTGTGGCAGTGGTATGTTGGAGCTTTCTGGGGCAGGCTTTCAAGAGCCCATTGTTAAATTTTCAGTATCAGGATCTACACCTCGGAAATCAGCAAATGCTAAAAATCAGGGCTCGATTTATTGTTTTGTTGATTGTCTAGACTTAAGAAAGAGACAGAGAAAATGTTATTAATGCAGGTTAAACTTAAAAGTGTGTCATGGGTACAAATTCACAGATAAGGTGCATCTCAAAGGGCAAAAGCTCTGTTCTTCATCTGTCGTTCCATTTTTCAAAGCTTGAATTTCCCAAGGATTTCCTAATAGCTTCATGATTTTATTTGCATTTATAATGAGTGATAGTAACTTAACCATTTGCATTCTTAATATTTTCTTTCAAAATATGTTGAACATTCAATCATTGAGCAAATACTTATTGTATATAAAGCATGCGGAAAATACTGATATACAGTTCCTAGATTCATGGAGCTTACACTGAAGACAGATTAGGCATGTACACAAAGAGATGCAATATAGGTGATAGTGTAAAAATGAAGTTAAAGAGGTACAAAGCGGTAGTTCAAAGGAGGGAGAAATCTTGAAGGAGGTGACATTTGATGTGCATCTTCAAGGATGGGTGAGAATTTGATGAAGTATGCATAGAATATCTTTCCAAGTGAATGGTATCATCCATTATTGTTATTCAGTCATTTTAGGAGTATCCAGCTCTTCATGACCCCATGTAGGCTTTTCTTGGCAAAGATATTGGCATGGTTTGCCATTTCCTTCTCCAGCTCATTTTACAGATGAGGAAACTGAGGCAAGCAGGGACTTTTCCCAGGTTAAGCTAGGAAGTTTCTGAGGCCAGATATGATTTTGGGAAGATGAGTCTGCCAGACTCCAGGCCCTGCATTCTATCCACTGTGCCACCTAGCTGTCAAGTATCACTGGACCAAATGAAGTAAAGACTTGAGAAAATAAGGGCCGTGTTCAAGGACTAGAATACGATAAACCTCAGGAATGGTATAAGCTATAGAAGTGTGAATTTTGATCAGTAAGGCTGGAAAGGTTGATTATAGACAAATCATAGAAGGCCTTGAATACTATGTGAAGGAATTTGTGTCTATACTGTGTCTCTCTGAGTATCAAGTTCCTAGGCATATGGTAAATTGAATGAAAGAGGACTATACTAGATTGATGCACAAAGGCTTCCCAGGGAGAGGTTAGTTTTCTACAGAATACCTCAAATTACTAAGGATTAGAGGACTTGGATGATAACCACCCCCATTGCTAAAGTATCCAGGTTATACACTAAAGGTGGTTTGCAAGCCTGTAGATGATTTTAGGAAGCAAGAACACCAAGACAAGGAGATGTTCTCAGTCTGACAGTCATGTACCGTTTTCAACAACACCAACTCCCACAATGAGGGTGGAAGAATATTTTTCTTCCAATTATTTTCACGATGCTTGGGGCCCGGGCCTAAAGGAGTCCATATGAATTGTTCAAGAACTGTCTTGGACTGTGGCTGAAAGGAGATGTTTGGGAGTCACTTGGTTCCTCCAATAACTCCTTTTAATTGCAAACCCTGAGGGGAAGAACCAGATCATCTACATTTGGAGAGCTCCAAGGGAAAATAATAAATAACAATAATTGTAGGTTGGGATGCAGTTGGAGAATATGAGCAACTAGTTTAGTGAGAAATGTCTAATCCTCCTGGGAAAGTGCCAGGATAAGTTGATCATTCATCTTTCTGAGATAAGAGCCCCAAAATGCATTTTCCCCTAAGGAGTTACACAGCTTTTACCTTCATGTTCCTTGGCTTTCTTCAGTCTGAAAAGGGATGCATTGGATACTACTTGGTACTGTCCGCAAAGATGACCAGCAAACCTAAAAGGAGAACTCACCACCTTAGCTTAACTCAAGTGGTCATATCTTTGGCCTTCACTTTCAGAGTCAGCACTGTGAGAGGTACTGAACTCTCTATCACCATGATGGTTATCATGGAAACATCTGATCCAGAGGCATACTCTTCCGCATAAAACACATGTAGACACTATCCTTTGGGTTGTAGCTATAGTAGCTGTCTTTTGCCTCTTCCTCTTGGATGCTAAGTCAACCCCATCTATTCAAGAAGAATCCTCTCCTGGTAATACAGGGAAATCTTGTAACTGACACAAGGAGCCTGATTTAGGCTCAGCACAAGGAAACACACTTGGAAAGTGGGACTGAAGTTACCAGTTTAAAACTGAAGCTTGTTCCTTTAATAAAAGCTAGGTATAGAGAATATAGGCCGGGACTTATGCTTCATTTTCTGCTTCTCATTTGTCAGAGACAAAGAGGAGGGAAATAACCAAAAGTAGAGATGGCTATGGTAGAATTAATTGAGACAGGTGGCACTAGAATGGGAATGCATTAAGATAACAACATCCTTTCTGCTACCAGCCTCTTTGTCTCCCTGTTGCTTTAAAGCAGGAATTGATGGACCCCTTTCGGAAGTCTGCTAAAGCCTATGGACCCCTTCTCAGAATAATGTCTTTAAAAGCAAAAAATAAATATCTGTTGACAGGATAGGATTACAAAAGAAATCAATTATATTGAAATACCATTATCAAAATATAGTCTTTAAAAAGTTCATGGAACCCAGGTCAAGAACCCCTGCTTTAAAGTCTTGATGAATGGTCAAGTTATTTTGGTCAAGAAAATCTCTGAAGCAGGAAGGCCTATCTTCTCAGTTTCTATTGTTTTGTCTGGAACTACTAAAGAAATATGAAAAAAGGAGGGATAAAGGGTTCAAAAAAGTACCACCTGTGACAACATGGTACTACTTGAGGACATAATGACATAGAAATTAAACTTCCTTCAGTTTGGAGGGGTAGAGGGGTGGAAACAAGAATTAAATGCTGTTATAAACAAATTTGCATTCTCCTAATTCAGAAAACAGGAGCATCCACAGATATATGACATACTCCCTCAAAGTAAGTGACTGTATTTTTGTAAATGGTAAGAAATGTATAAGTATCTCTTATCTTTATTTCAGGTGAAAAATCCCTTCCCATCCTGGGATTTACAATGGAATTCTTCCTGGCACAGCAGAGGACTTGAACGCACACAAGCATTTGATCTGAATCCATTTAAAAGCCATGCCCTGAGTAAGCAAAAGATATCTGAACAGAACAGATAGAAATATTCTTAACACTCTGCTTCTGGGTGTTAGGTCAGCTCTTCTCTGCAGTCACATAGGATCAACTACTATTGTCGTCTCCAACTGAAGGAGAAGCCAAATTTGTCTTGGCCAATAATGGAAATGATTACTATCACTAAAACCTCTGTCAGAATATTTTGTGCTACATGGATTAAATGAATACAGACAGTATGTAAACCTGTTCTACCAGTGGAAAAGGAATCTGGATTGTGGCATGGAGCCATTCCTGACTTTCCTGTGCTTTTCTCTGACAATATGGAGACATACCACTCCCCCCGCCCCCACCAAAATCTGGGATGTCTGCCTAATTCTTTTCTGCCTAAGACCTCTCAAGCCTATGCATGAAGAGGTCAGTCTACTGTGGGCAAGCACAAGAGCTATGCCTAGGAAATCCAGGCCTGACATTAATGCCTTGCTCACCAGCAGCACCAAGTTGCTTGGGCAAAGGAAGCTGTCTTTAGTCATCTCCGTAAAAACTCCAGAACAAACTTTGGTCACCAATGACTATATCCATTTGTGACTCAAAAAATACAAGCATTTTACACTTTGGGAAAGACAGGGAATCAAAGAAACACAAAGAAGAGTAGGCTCTCAGAATTAGAGGAGACCCTAGAAGCCATCTAGCTACCCAAGCTTGACTTAGAGTCCCCTTTATAACTTCTCTGAAAAGCAATCATCCTAACTTCTCCTGATGATTTCTGGTTAGGAAAAGCCCACTATCAACAAGCACAGTTCAGCCTATTTTTTTTATAGCTCTAATTGTCTAGAAATTTTTCCTCCTATTGAGTGGAAATCTGCCTCTCTGCAGCTCCCCACCACCATTGCTCCCCATTCTGCCCTCTGGGGCCACAAAGAACAAGCCTAATCCCTCTCGTACATAACAACCTTGCACATACTCGAAGACAGCTATCATGTCTCCTCGAAATCTTCCGCTCTCCAGACTAATTATCCCCATTTCCTTCAAGTGACTCTTGCATGGTAGGATCACCATCATGGTTGTCTTACTGTGGTTACTCTCCCAGTCTATCAATGACCTTCCTAAAATTCAGCACTCAGAACCAAACACAATCATTCAGACCCTGTCCTGCTAGAGAAGAGGACAGCAGGCCTGTCACCTCTTTAGCACTACGCACTATCATCCTCTTAAGGCACCCAAAAGACATTAGCTTTCGGGGGCTTCCATGTTACCTGGTTGTGTCAGATTGACCTTGCAGTCCACTTACAGTAGCTGTTGACGCAGTAAATAGAGAGTTGGGCCTAGGGAAAAGAAGACTTGAGTTCAAATCTAGCCTCAGAAACTTACTAGCTGTGTGAACCTCAGTAAGTCACTTAACTGGTTTGCCTTGGTTTCCTCAACTGCAAAATATTGTGAGGATCAGATGAGATAATTAATATTTGTAAAAGTACTTTAGCATATAGTAGAGCCTGGCACATAGTAGGAGCTATAGAAATGCTTATTTCTTTCCTCCTTCCCTTCCATTAGAAGCTGCAGGATATGTTGGAAAGAACACTGGACTTGGAGCCAGGCAAGACATGAGTTTAAATCTCACCTTTAATACTTACTGGCTGTGTAACCATGGGCAATTCGCTTCACCTCTTTGGGACTCAGTTTTCTCATGAATAAAATAGGTGCAACATAGGAAGTATGTTTGGATTTGCCCTACCTAGTACACTATACAGAGCATGTGCAGATATTACTTGCCTGGTTCAAATTCAACACATGGAACCAGTTTCTAGGCATGATGACTCAGAGACTGATACTGCGTGATAGTGAAATCTTCCAATTGGCCATGGAGCTGGGAGAACTAACATCTTAGGAGTCGGTGAGCCATAACTCAGTGTATATACAAAAGGTGTGACCTACTAATCTCTCAATCTCTTCCTTGGTGGCTTTCAGTGAATATGACTTATGACAAGTTAACAGTATCAAAAATTTCCACCCAATCCAGATAGAAGTAACTGGATCAATAAAGGCTGAGCAGCTAATATTCCAGCTCCTGAGCCTTCCTTTTTTCTTGAGGAATTCAGCACTTGGGTCATCCTCTATGTCTTCTCTCCAACTCTTCCTAGGAGAATTCAACATTAATGTTGATTCTCACCCGAACTAACCTAACCTCTCAATTCCTCAATCTTTTTTAAAAATCTGATCCATGCTGATGCTCCCTTAAATGCATTTATTTCACCTTGGCCACACAAGGGATCACACACTGAACCTTATGGTCAACCGCAAGTATTTCACTTTCTTAATTAAAACAACGCATATTCCTCTATCTGACCAGGACTTTCTATCACCCCATCTTGCCCATTCCTCGACTTCAAAGTCTTTTCTTGGCCCTCATTGAGACCTCTAATCCCACCACTCCCTAGGTAATTCCTCAGGTAATTCCTGCTCTGCTTTCTGTCCTATTCCATCTTGAATCTTAAAGAGTTAGTTAATTCAACACTACACTGTCCTCTACTCTCAAATCTCTCACCACCTTGTACCATTGGCATGTATCCCCTGCCTAACCCCAGGCCTGGATTGCTCCCATCATCATCCATCTCCTCAACTCCTATTCATAGAAGCTGGAGGAAGATCATACAACCATGATAACTGGGTACATTAAAAATTTGTATTATCCAACTTCAATAGGTCTTCACTGCAGCAAGGCAATTCTTTTATTCCTCTCTAATTGATTCTCTATCTCACTCCCCAAAAAAGCTTTACCAAACTTTTTTCCTCTCCTAAATCTGTCTCATAGACCCTTTTTTTCTTTACTCTGTGGATCTCATCTCTTGCCTTACAATGAAAACTGAGGCCATTTGACATAAACTCTCTCTTCTTTCCTCTTCATCTCAAAGCTTCTTGACATCATGTCCCACTCTCTCCTTCTTTCCCCTAATCTCTGAAAATGAGGTGGCCCTTCCCCTTGCCAAGATCTGCCCTTTTATATGTGTCACAAACCTCGCTCCCTTTCTTTCTAGTCTTCAAACTCTACTAACTGGTTTCTTCCTTATTATCTTCTGTCAGTCAACTAGCATTGATTAAGCACCTACAATGTGCCAGGCATTGTGCTAAACACTGGGGACACAAAGAAAAGCAGAAGACAGTCCCTATTCTCAAGGAACTCTCAGTCTAATTCGTGAGACATTCAAACAACTGTGGACAAACAAGGTATATGCAGCATGAACTGGAGATAATCAACAGAGGGAAGACACTAGCAGGAGGTAGAGAAAGGCTGTTTGGAAAAGGTGAGATTTTGGCTGGGATTTGAAGAAGATCGGGGAGGCCAGGAGATGGAGATGGGAAAGGAGAGTATTCCACCTAGTGAAAATGCCCAGAGTCAGGAGATGGAGTGTCTTGTTTGGGGTACAACAAGGAGAGCTGTGTTACTGGACTGCTGAGTACTTAGAAGATTAGAAAGGTAGGAGGGACCCAGGTTGTGAAGGACTTTGAATGCCAAATAGGATTTTATATCTGATGCTAGAGGGAAAAGGGAGTCACTGGGGTTTATTGAGGAGGGAGTTGACACAATCAGTCCTGCTTTTCAGGAAGATCAGTTTGGTAGCTAAGTGGAGGATGGACTGGAGTGGAGAGAGACTAGAGGCAGAGAGACCAGCCAGCAGGCTCTGCAATAATCCAGGCATGAGGTGATGAGAGTTTGTGCCAGGATGGTGGCAGTGACAGAAGAGAGAGGGGAGCATTTGGAGAGATATCATGAAGTTACCATGAATAGGACTTGGCAACAGATTGGATGGGGATGAGTGATAAGGGAGTAATAAGCTCATTACCCCTATCCTTAAAAAACCTTCACTGGACCCTACCATTCTCTCAAGCTATTGTCTCAGATCTCTCCTTCCTTTCTTAGCCAAAATCCTAGGAAAAAAACTGTTACAGCTGTACACTCCATTTCCTTTCCTCTCACTCACTAACTCACTTATCAACCCTTTGCAGTCTTGCCTCTGAACTCATCACTCAATTGAAGCTGATCTTCTGGATAGCTAAAGACCTACCTGTGATATTTAACACTTGACTATTCTCTCTTCCTCTCTGGGCTTTCATAACACTACCCTCTCTTGGTTCTGCTCCTACCTGACCAACCATTCCTCAAGCTCCTTTGCTGGTTCATCATTCATATCATACTCCATCCATGTAGGTGTTCTCCAGGGCTCTCTTCCTTGATCCTACTTCTCCTTCCCCTTCCTCTCTCTTGGCAACTTCCTCAGCTCCCATGGATTTAATTATCATCTCTATGTGGATGACTCAGAGATCTATATAATCAGCCCCACAGGCTCTCTCCCCAGAGCTTCAATCCTTTGTCACTAATTGCCTATTGGACATTTCAAAATGGATATCCTATAGACATATTAAACTCAACGTGTCCAAAACAGAATTCTTTATCTTTCCACCGAACCTACCCTTCTTCCAAAACTTCCTATTTCTGGTAAAGATACCACTATTCTTCCAGTCTTAAGGTTTATACCCTTAGCATTATTTTTGACTTCACTCTCTTTCCTCCCACATATTCAGTGAGTTGCCAAATCTTGCCATTTCTATCCTCACAACATCATTTTCCACCTGGCTGCACTCTTCTGGACTTCATCAATGTTTCCAGAATCTCATCATCCTACAAGTTCACATCAGCCCTGAAACTCACACCTTATGACCTCTTACCCTGGGGCTCCTCACTCCTTCTGACTGGAAAGGATGGCAGGTGGATAGTGGTGAGCCTTGCCAGAGCCTTCATTTAAGGAAGGCTCCCACAGCAGCCTTTTCATCATTTCCCACTCAGCTGTACTCTCTGGACTTTATAATATCCCTGAGCCAGGGACAAATCCTTCCCCCCTCGCCTTCCAGCTTCTAATTATGTGTTATTTTCCCGTATTAGATTGTGAGTTATTTGAAGGTAGGGACTGTCTTTTGCCTTTCTTTGTAACCCTAACCCTTAGCACAGTGCCTGGCTCATAGTAGACACTTAATAAATGTTGATTGATTGAAGGAACCACAACATCTCCCACATCCAATACAGTTATTACCTTAATTCAGGCTCTCATCACTTCTCACCTATATTACCACAACAGTTTTTTAATTGGTCTCCCTGACTCATTTCTCCCCATTCCAATCCATTTTCAACACTACTGCTAAAACAATCTTCCTTAAGCATAGATTGGACCATGCCAATCACCTGCTCAAGCAACTCTAGTGGTTCCCTATTGCTGATAAGATCCAATATAACCTCTTCTTTTTAGCTTACAAAGCCATATATAACCTGGCCCCAAACTAGCCTTGCTGGGTATTCTTCCTCCTCTAGTACTATGCAATCCAGACAAACTGATTTTCTCTCTGTTCAGTACACATGACGTTCCATCTACCATCTACCATCTCTGTGGCCTTTGCATTTGCTTTTCCTTAGGCCTGGAAAGCATGCCCTCTTCATCTCTGCCTCAGAGAATCCCTCCCTTTCTTCACAACGAGCTCATGAAGGCTTTCCTGCTTTTTTCCCAACTGCTAGTGTCCTTCCTCTCAAATTGCCTAATATTTAACCCCTTTGTATCTATTTCCTTTATACTTATCCTACATATGCTTTAAATATGTACTTGTCTCCTTCGTTAAAGCAAGTTCCTTGTGAGCAGGGATTGCTCCATTCTTTGTATTTTTAGCTCTTCGCACAGTGCCTGACACCTAGAAGCTGCTTAACAAAGACTTGATTGATTGATTGATTGATATGGTCATATTGGTTCTTTGTAATCATAAATGCCTTTTCTAATATTCACCAATCATCCTTTTGGAATTTTGCTAGAAATTAAGGTTAATGATCCAACCATTCTGGAGAGCAATTTGGAACCATGCCCAAAGGGCTATAAAACTGTGCATACCCTTTGATCCAGCAATACCACTGCTAGGTCTATTTCCCAAAGACATGCAAAAAAAGGGAAAAGGACCTATTTATACAAAAATATTTATGGCAGCTCTTTTGTGGCGGCTAAGAATTGGAAATCAAAGAGATAACCATCAATTGGGGAATGTCTAAACAAACTGTAGCATGTGATTCTAAAGAATATTATTGTTCTGTAAGAAATGACAAGCAGGATGATTTCAGAAAAATCTGGAAAGACTTACATGAACTGATGCATAATGAAGTGAACAGAACCAGCAGAATGTTACCCACAGCAACAGCAATATTTTTTGAGGAAGAACTGTGAATGACTTAGCTATTCTCAGCAATACAATGATCCAAGACCATCCCAAAGGACTAACGATGAAGCACACTATCCACCTCCAGGGAAGAACTGATATTGATTGAATACAGACTGAAGCATGTTACCTTTAACTTTCTTTTTTTATTCAAGTCTTCTTATACAAAGTGACAAATATGGAAATGTTTTACATAATTGCACATGTATAACCTATATTTGATTGCTTTCCATCTCAGCGAGGGAGGAGAAGGGAGGGATAGATAGAATTTGGAACTCAAAACTTTAAATAAAAATGTTTAAAAAACTGGAAAATAAAATTCATAATTAATAAAGAAATTAAAGTTTACTGATTTATAGCTTGTGGACTCTACTATCTTCTTATGAAAACTGGGAAATTAAAAAAAAAAGCACAGCAGCCAACTTAGAGCAAAAGGGATTGGCTTATGACCCTACTACTTCTAAGTCACGTCAGCAACCCATTTCCCAGCCAATTCCATGCCCCACCACCTATATGTTCCTACCTCCACCTCCCACTGGAATTGAAGGACCTTCTCCTAGTACCCTAAGCTCTTATGTTGAGCTTTCAGCTTATCTTGCCTTGATGGAGGCCCACTACGCCACTTTGCTGCCATCTCTATGCCATGTTGTGGTGGAACCTGAATTAAGGTAATAGCTATGTTGGATGTGAGAGATGTTGTCATTCAGTCAGTCAATCAACATTTATTAAATATCTCCTATAAGCCAGCAACTGTGCTAAGTGTCAGGGATAAAAAGAGGCAAAAGACAGTCCCTGCCTTCAAGTAGCTCACAATCTAATATGGGAAGATAACACATAATAAGAAGCTGAAAGTGGGGGAAGGGTTGGTTCCTGATTCAGGGATATTATAAAGTCCAGAGGAGTACAGCTGGGTGGGAAATGGTGGAAAAACTATATATCGTTCTTCCTTATCAGAATGTACGCTTCTTAAAGACAGAAGTCTTTCTTTTTTCTCTCAAGTTTTTCATGCTTATATCTGCATCTCCAGTACTTAGCAGTACCTAATACATAGTGCCTAACACAAAGTAAACACTTGATAAATGCTTTTTCACTCATTCATTCACTATTGAATATCCAGCTAAAACTACCTGAAAATGCTTAGACCTTTCACAAGGTATCATAAAGCCTCTTTTTGGTTCCTCCCTCAGCTTAGAAGTGGTCAAAATTCCTCATTACTGCTCCACCCCCAAAACCCAACCTCAGAAGCTATATGCCTCCCTAAGAGTGGAGTGGTCAAGAGGGAGAGAATGTGAGCAGCTATGTCCAGTTTTCACCTAGTCTGAGAAGCAAAGTTGGGATTCAGATTGTTAAAACCAGTTCCAAAGAGAGGGAATATATGAAAAGAACATGAGCAGGAGAGAATGGAAAGAAATCAGGAACTCCTCCCTCCCCCAAAAGAATAAAAGATATAAAAATACTTACTGTGTTTGAAGCATGTTGAAAGCCAAGGTTTATCACCACATAACTTTCCTAACAGAAATTCTTGAGGGGAGAGCAAATATCAAATTTATTGTTTTGAATGTATTGATTTATCCAAAACTGTCAGGATTTCCTCCAATTATTTTGTTCTCCTAAAGTCCTTGGTGCTATTGTGAGTCACTTTCCCAGTTTCCAAGTATATCTTCATCACAGAGAAATAAATAACTATGGGCTATTCATTACAGGAAGGTAGAGGCAGCAGTGATAGTCCCAGAAAAAGAATTGAAAACAGAGTAAATACCTATGAACTACAGAACAGCTAAATAAACTCTAGTACTCAAATGAAATGAAGTATATGAAACATGGTATATGAAACAATGACTACGAAGAATGCAGAGAAGCACAAGAAGCCTGGTATCGACTGATGCAGAGTGGGATTAGCAGAACCAGGAAAACAATATACACAATGACTATAACAATTTAAGCTGAAAGGGCAAACAAATGAAACTGAACGACATTATTACAATGACTAAATTTGGCCCAGGAGAAGAGTTGAAAATTTTTCAAATTTTTTTTAAAAGATATATTCACAGCCCTCAAGTCAAGAGTCTTTTGCATTAGCTCCCCACAGTCTTTACTTCTCAATCAAACCTGTCTGTTTGCCTTTCCTCCGACATGACATTCAACCTCCCACCTCTAAGGCTTTTACAAGCTGATCTCTAAATCTGCATGTTCTCCCTCTTCACTATCGCCTCTTAGAATTAAGTCCCTTCAAAGACTCAGTTCACGAACCGCATCCTACAAGAAACCTATGCTGATTCCCACAGTGGTTAGTGCTAACCTCCCCATCTCCCATTGAAATCCTTTTGTATTTCTTTTGCATATACTTTGCATTTACTTCTTTATATACATGTGTTTCTGTAGTAGCCTTAGCTCCTCGAGGACAAAGAGAGTTTTGTTTTTGTCTTTACCTACCCAGTACAGTGACTGGCATGCAGTAAGCAATTTAATAAATACTGGTTGAATTGAATTGAAGGCACTGGCCTCCTAACACCAAAAGTAAATTCTGCTTCAGCCTGCCCTCAGTCCTCCCTTTATTCCCTTCCAAAGCCTTCTCTAGTGTTAACAAATTGTCCTTTAATACCAGATCTCTTCCTCTTAAATTCTTTCTGTTTTCTCGTGCTCATTGAAATGTAGCTTTCCTCTAAAGACGCCCTATCTCTTGGCACAGTCCCCGAGGCTGGTTTCTTCTCTCACACTCGATGGCACACAGGATGAGGAGGCACTAACAATCTCTTTGCTCTTCATTGCCACTTTGAGACCCTTCTCCTGGCACCATTATTCATTAGCCACTCCTTCTTTAAGTTCACTCCATCCTGTCCAGGCTACTGTTGTAGCCACTTATGGACCTCCAGGTCAGCCTCAGAGGAGAGGGAGGAGACTGCTTCAAAGTCTTCTTCTCTACCCCAGCTTCTTCAATAATCTTCTGTCTCTAGTCTACCTCAACCATAACTTAGATGCCTCCCCCCCACCCCCACAACTCCTGTCACATGCAACTGAATTTGACCTCCAGGTGGTAGAATTCCTGGTTATAGCTCTAGTGGCTTCTCAATTATTAAATAAGTAATACTCTCATTTTATAATTTTAGCTATTTGCTATATTTTCCTAGTCTCCATGAAAGTTACTAAATGGAGGAGGTGGGGGAAGGGAATAAACCAGGAGATGTTATTGTATAATGTTGGAAAAACACCAAGAAATACTCAGAAAGCAAAACAACCTCTGCTTCCAATGTCTGTCTTATGCAAAATACCGAGTTATATTTTGAACCACTTCCCAGCAGTATCTCAGCTGATGCCTCCTAATTTATCTTGACTCTTTTCCTGCTTACATACTTCCCCAGTTCCACTTGAGAACTTGAGTATGTCCATTTCTCCAAGTCTCAGTTCTGTCATCTTCAAGACAGAATTAATACTTCTGACTATCTCAGAGGGTTATAGAGAAAATAAATGGGAGATTGCTCTACAGCCACAAAGTACTGCATATGAAATAAACAATGAAATGTTTATTATATGGTTTTAAAAATGAAAATTCAATTAACATGGAGGTTAAGATTTTAATTTCTCTGCATTTATTTTCTTTTATATATCTATGATATGGAAGTTCCCAGTAAGTGGAGGATTACTGAAGCTCCTGTTGGATGTCCCAAACTCAAATTTTCAATGCCAAAAAGCAGAAGTAAAAAGCACTGTCCTCCCTACCCTATCGATACTCCCTACTTGGATGCCTATAGAGGATGGCGCTAAAAGCACATTTATTAATTAGGATCCTGTTTACACCTCTATTGACAACTCTAATCTTTTCTTTGCTTCAACTAAGTTCTTCTCCTGCCTTCATTAAAGTCATTAATGACTGTCAATAAAGAAAAGGGAATAAAATTTTAAAGTAATATTCAAATTTTACATCTTCTATCACCCAGCAGGGACTCCATGCCAGTCAATATTTTCACATGTAAATATTTAAGCCAGGCAATCTCTCTTTAACTTTATTATATCAATCACTGAATTGTTGAGTATATTCTGAATACCTACCCTAGTAAAGATTCAGGGGGAGGAACTAAGAGGGTAGCAGAGAGACTCAGAATTTCAGAGATGAAAGAGACCTCAGAGGTCAAGCAGTCTAACACATGCCTTAAGTAAAAATTGTCTCTGTAATATCCAAGACCAATAAATCCAGTCTCTAGTAACAGGAAACTTAGTGTCCTTCTAAGGCAGTCTATCACACTTCTGAATAGTTATAATTTCTAGGAAGTTTTTCCTTATATCAAGCTGAAATATGCCTTTCTGTAACTTCCATTGATCACTGGCATGGAAGTTTATTGAGCACCTGCTGTAAATAGGGTACTAGTAGATGTTATGTGGTGGGGAACCTGTGGCCTCGAGGCCACGTATGGCTTTCTAGGTCCTTGGGTGCTGCCTTTTGACTGAGTCCAAGTTTTACAAAACATCCTTTTATTAAGGGGATTTGTTCTGTGAAGTTTGGATTCAGTCAAAGGGCCACTCTTGAGGGCCTAGAGGGCCATATGTGGCCTTGATGCTGCAGGTTCCCCACCCCTACAAGAAGGTCACTAGAAGGTATTATAGAAGAAGCAAAGAGAGGTAACACTTGACCCCGTCCCTCAAGGAATTTACAACCTGTTTAGGAAGATAACAAGTATAAAGATAACACAGAATATACAGAAACATATGACAAGAGCCAAATGAGTGGCGTAGACAGTAGATGGTATTGGAGTTCACGGGAGGGATCCCCTACCTTGGCCTGGAATGCTCAGGGTAGGCTTTATGGTAGAAGTGGGCCTTAAAGAAATGGGGAGGTTCAGAAAGGGCATTCTGGGGAGATCTGCATACATGCACACTTTCAATGATGATCTATTTCATGTGAATGAGCAAAGCAGCATAAAAATTTTGACAAATTTAGTTGCCTGATGAGGTACAGTTATTCAATTGAAAAGGAATCACCTGGCAAACATTATTCATACTAGCCTTGTTCCCCCTCCCCCTTTTAAGAGGAGGAAGCTAGGAGGTTTGACTTGTGATATTCATAACTGCCTACCTACCACTGCTCGGGTAACCTTAGTTAGCGACACAGAATCATAGCATCACTGTGTCATAAGTGACCAAGTCAGTCATCTAGTCCAATCCTTCTGCCCTTTGTAGGAAACTCCTTAATGACATTCAGGGGAGTGCTTGAACCAGCTCAAGCTGGCCCTGAGAGCCCATTGTTAAATTATCAGTGTGAGCATTTATATCTCTGAAATAGGCCAACTGCAAAATCAGGACTTGATTTATTGCTTTGTAGGTTGTCATCCTACATTAGAAAAGTGATGGAGAAAGTGACAATAATGAAGATTAGACTTAAAAGTATGTCTTGTGTACATCTATGAAGGGGTGAGTCGGTTTTTAAACATGAATCAGAACACTGCTGAAAACAGCCCTTATAAGTGATCATTCAGACTTTGTCTGGATGCTTCTGGTGACAGAGAACTCATTATTTTCTAAAGCAGTCCTTTTCTACTTTTGTAGAGCTAGAGTTAAGTATAATAACAGCGAGCATTTATTTAGCTCCTACTATGTACCAGGCACTGTGCTAGGAGCTTTACAATATTTTTTCATTTGATCCTCACAACAACTCTGGGAGGTGGATGCTATTTATGATCCCCATTTTACAGCTGAGGAAACTAAGGCAGACAGAAGTTAAATGACTTGCCCAGGATCACACAGCTAGGAAATGTCTTAGGCTAGATTTGAACTCAGATCTTCCTGACTTCAGGCCTACCTCTCTGTCCCCTAAGCCACCTAAGTTCTTCCTTATGTTAAACCCAAATCTGCCTCTCTTCCTCTCTATGGACTCACTTCTGTTTCTGCTCTTTAGGGTCAAGAAGAAGATCAATACCCTGGCCACATGGAAGTCCTTTAAATACTCGAAAATAGTTATCATGACCCTCCTAAGCTAAATATCCCCAGTTATTTCAGCCAATGGTCTCATGGCATGGTTGGCCTGTCAGTGGTGGTCTCTAATACAATATATCTATTTTTAACAAAAATGACAAAAATGTTCAAAATATCCCTAAAACATCCCATGAAAATTAGGAAAGTCTAGGCCAGGCTGACTGAATCTGCTGGGGTCAACATGATCTAGGCCATTGCTTGCTTCTTCCAAACCCATCCTATTGCCTTTTCTTCCTTTTCTAACTCACATTACAGGAACCGGGCAGCAAACATTAACCCTTTGTTCCAAGGCGTTTCAGATACAAGAGCAGCAATAATAGAGGAGAACGAACCCAAAAGCCCAAGTCAGGAACTTGGAATTAAAAGGATGAGCTGCAGCTTGCTGGCCAAGTACAGCTGTCCTCTAAACTGGCCAATCCACACGCGCAAAACTAAAAACAAAACAAAAGAAACCCCACTTTTTTCAGTTCATAGGCAGTTGTGTACCTCATTCTATACAAAAGGCATATTCTTGTATACATAAACATTAACTTTAATCATCTTCCATTTATGACAGCAAATCATTATTTCAAGGAAGCCCGCAGTGAAGTTGCTTTTTTTTTTTTTTGTAATCAGCATTAGAGACTCCTAGAGCTGGACGTGACATTAGGGGTCATCTAGATCAACCATCAACTTGATGCCAGAAACCATTAATACAGAATCTCTTATAGGGAGTCATCTGATCTCTGTCTGAACATCTCCAGGGACAGGAAGTTCACTACTAGATGATGAGACAGCCTATTCTATTTGGGGGCTAGCCAGGGAGCTCAATGGATAGAACCTGGATTCAGGAAGATCTGAGTTCAAATATGACCTCAGACACTAGATGTGTGAACCTGGGCAAATTACTTAACCTCTGTCTGCCTCAGTTTCCTCCTCTCTAAAATGGGGATAATAATATCATTGACCTTCCAAGGTTGTTGTAAGGACCATATGAAATAATGTAATGTGCTTAGCACAGTGCCTGACACATAGTGAGCACTATGTAAATGTGAGTTATTATTATTATTATTAGAAAATTTAATTTTGAGAAAGTTCTTTCACATGTTAAGCCAAAATCTCCTTCGCTATAATGTTTACTCATTAGTCTTAGTTCTGTCTTCTGTCACCACATACAACAAGCCTAATCCTTTTTCCAATCAGATAGCCCTCTTTAAATATGGCGCCTTCTCCAGGGCACACATCCTCAATTCCTTCAATTGCTCCCTCCATGAGGTGACTTTAAGACATAGGATCACAGATTTAGAGCTGGAAGTGACTTTAGAAGATATCTAATCAAATTCCTTTCATTTCTTTTTTCTTTTTAAAAACATTTTTATTTAAAGTTTTGAGTTCCAAATTCTATCCCTCCCTGAGATGGTAAGCAATGAGATATAGGTTATACATGTGCAGTTATGTAAAACATTTCTATAGTAGTCATTTTGTACAAGAATACTTGAATAAAAGAAAAAAATGAAAGAAAGAAAGTGAAAAATAGTGTGCTTGGGGCAGCTAGGTGGCACAGTGAGTAGAGCACCAGCCCTGGAGTCAGAAGGATCTGAATTCAAATCCAGTCTCAGACACTTGACACACTTACTAGTTGTGTGACCTTGGGCAATTCACTTAACCCCAATTGCCCTGCCTTCCCCACTCCAAAAAAAAAAAACCATGTGAAAAAAGAAAAATAGTACGCTTCCATCTGTATTCAGACAATACCAGTTCTTTTTCCAGAGGCAGAGAGAAAGTTTCATCATTAGTCCTTTGGGACGATCTTGAATCATTGTACTGCTGACAATAGCTAAGTCATTAAAGATGAGGAAACTGAGGCTCAGAGGGCTTAGGACTTGCCCAAAGTTACACAAGTAGTAATAGGTAGAAGTTGAACCCAGGTCCTCTGGCTTTAAAGCCAATGCTCTTTCCATTAGACCATTCTGCTTCTTTTTTCTGGGCAAGCTTCCATCTTGTCAAGAAAGCACTCTCTGTTAAAATGGAGTACCTGGAAGTGAATACAATATAGCCCAATAAAGGATGAGTGCAGGGCACCTATTACTTCTTGAGATCTGAACAACTGAGCAAACATTTATTAGGTATCTATTATACCCAACACAGGACAGACTATTAACATAACGAAAGATTAAATCAGCTTGGGCCACATCACTCTGTGGGCTCACAGTGAGCATGGGGCCCACAAGATCTCTAGTTATCTTCGCATTAACTGCCATTACTCTCTATTATCTCCTGTCCCATACTTCTTCAGTTGCTTTTTGGGCCCTGTCATTTTGTTAAATCATCCCAGCCTGTTGAGCTCTTCTGGGATCCTGATTCTGCTACCCAATGTATTAGCAACCCCCTCCCAACTTTGTATCCCCTGAAAACTTGATAAGGATGCCTTTCCCCAAATTCATAGTAAGTATGGTGAACTGTGGGCAGCCCTGTGGCACTGGACTAGAAGCATCTTCCCAGCTGATGTAGCTCTATCAATCATCACTCTTCATGTACTGTGCTGTTCAGCCAATAGCATTTACCTATTTACAAATCCATATGTTCACAACTTGATTGTAGTAAAGCATCCTTATAAATCTAACACTACTTATCACTTTATTGATAAGTACAACCTTACATTTGAACAAATCATGAAACTGTACATTTTCCTATAATTGCATTACAACAAAACAGTTCGGTAAAATTAATCCTAAAAGCTCATTCAATCAACAAACACTGTGGGTCTATTGCGGGGTAGGCATTTTGGGGCCACTAAGAAGCAAAAGAAACAGTTCTAACCCTCAGGGAGCTGACATTTCCCCTGTCTCTCCACAGGTGTTCAGTACCTTTGGGCATTCTCTGTAATCAGCATTTTTTTTCCCACTCCTGCAAAGGTGATATCACCACGTGTTAACCGCTGACTTCAAGTGCAAACTATACACTTTCAAAATGTGGACCATTATTTTAATCAGCATAATTACTAATATTTTATGTGCCAAGACAAAGGTGAAATTCAAGAGATAGGATTTGCCTGTGGTGGGATCAATTATCATAACTTACTGTGAGCGCAGTGCACTTCCTTCATTACCAGAAGCAATAGATCTTTGCACTAAAGATTCTCACCTAAATCCTACTGTTATACATCATCTGCAAAACATGTCACTAATGTAAGCATCTTAAAAACACTTACATGTACACAAGTAAATAGCAGAAAATAAACCAAACAGAAGTTGGAGAACCTTGTGCTCTTGGGGAGGAGAACAAAAGCTAACTTTGCAAAATACATTGGCATCTTTGACATCATTTCTGATCCCAAACATTCTAATCTCAAACTTCACCGGGGAGAATGGGAGGATGGAATAGGGCTATAGTCAGACAATTCTCCTATAATCACTAGCTGGAAGGGTTCAGATCTCCTGCTGAGCCTAAAGGAGGCATTTCAGAATCCATATGGACAGCATAAAAAGAATCCATCCATTCTTGTTGGATGGACAGAGCATTTGGAAATTAAACAAAGGGTTCAGGCACTCCAAAACACAACCCATGCAGGATTTTAAAGAAGATATTATTGTAATGGTTTTTTAAAATCCTTTTGTATTTGTGTGCTACAGTTTATGTGGCTCCTTTAGCTCTGCTATATTGATAGGCATATATTTTCACACTACATAAACAAAGGGAGAAATTCAGGAAAAACCACTTAGCAATTATTGTAGTCTTCTTATTGGGTTTATTTAAATTGCTAAAATGAATCCAATTATAATGTGGAAAATGTGTGTGTTCCTCTGTGTGTATGTATGTCTCTCTGTGTGTGCACTTACATGCATGTACTTGCTTGCCTCTCCACTTAAAAAAAGAAAACCAGGTGGATCTAACTTTCTTTTTTTCCAGGGACCAATAGTCACCAATGCCATAAGGTTTGCATCCCTCTGTCTCATCAATGCAAGTTCTTGTTGGTGCATCTGCAGAACAGAGAGGTTTTTCACATTTAGATTTCTTTTTCAAACTACCTTCTGTCTCACATGGAGAGCCAACAATTATATAGATGAATTTAATTCCTAAAAAATCACTTTTGTCCCATACTTAAGACTTCAGAAGATCACAACCCCAGAGGGTTTTTACAATCCAACAAACATTTATTAAACATCAGCTATGTACAAGGAACCACACTAGATATTAAGATGCAAAGACCAGAAAAAAAAAGTCTCTGTCCTTTGCTGGCGAGATTAGCAATATAACACATAGGCAGATACAGAGACATGGATTTCAAATAAAGATGCTAGTTTCTTAAACTCAATTCCAATCCACAACTTCGCCTAGCCTTTCTTTAAAGCAATTTTTGCGTATCACCAAAAGCTGTGTCTTATCTTTTCTGCCTCTGCTGCCGTCACCACCACTAACACCTCTTCGAATGCTTTAGAATTACTAAGAAATTTTTATTTCCAGCCAGGGATACCCAACTGGATGTGTAACTTATGTTCTAATTTAGCACCGTGCAGCGGGTTTTGTTCCTTTTTGGGGTCCTGGAATAGGAGGTTTCTTTGTGCTGATATGGTATAAGGGAAAGAGTGCTTGCTTAGGAGTAAGATCCAAGTTCCAATGCTAGCTCCCCCACTGACTACCTGTCCTGCAAATAATGATTTGTTTGAAAGTCTTTCTTTGCTTTTAAAGTCTAAAGATCCTTCTATTATTTTTATATCTAGGTATGGTTGTGCTTTTTGGAGAATTCACTCAGAAATGTTCTGTTAGAACACATCCTAGAACCTCACAGTTGGAAGAAAGATCAGGAGCCATCTAGTCCATTCGAGACCAGCACAAGAATTCCCCCTCCATCATAGAGGGCAAATGATTGTCCACATTTTGGTTGAAATTTTCCAACAAGAAAGAACCTATTATCCACCCCAATCTACTTTCGCATAGCTCTAATTGTTAGGAAGCTTTTCCTTAGAAGCTCTCTTGGTTCCAGCATGCCTATGAGCACTTGGTGAAAGTTACAAAGAGACAAATTTGAGATTGAGGTGAAGAAAACTTTTTAACAGTGAAAATTGTCCAAAAGTATAATGGGCTGCCTTGGGAGTTACTGGAGGTCTTCAAACACTTTGTTGTTGTTGAGTCATTTCAGTAGCGTCTGACTTTCCATGATCCCATTTCAGGGTTCTATTGACAAAGATACTGGAATAGTTGGCCATTTTCTTCTCCAGCTCATTTTACAGATGAGGAACTGAGGCAAAGAGTATTAAATGACTTGCCCAGGGCTACACAGCTAGTAAGCAACTGAGGTCCGATTTGAAGTCCTGAAGATGCGTCTTCCTGACTCTAGGCCCAGTGCTCTATCCACTGTGCCAAGTAGCTAGGTAGCACAGTGGATAAAGCACTGGGCCTAGAGTCAGGAAGACTTATCTTCATGACTTCAAATCTGGCCTCAAGACACTAGTTGTGTGACCCTGGGCAAATCACTTAACCCCATTTGCCTCAATTTTCTTATCTATAAATGAACTGTTGAAGGAAATGGCAAACAACTCCAGCATCTTTGCCAAGAAAACCCCAAATGAGGCTACAAAGAGTTGAACACAACTGAAATGACTGAACAATGACAAAGATTCCTTATGAGTTGTGGTTGGATTGGATGGCTGCTGAAGGCCCTTCCAACTCAAAAATAAAGTGATTTTGTGATTTTTTTTCTTTATGGAAAGCCTAAATTTTCCTCTCTGCAATTTGCACCCATTTTTCCTACTTCTTTAGAACAAGTCTAATGGATCTGGATTTTTATTCAAATACTTGAAGACGAACATATGTTCCTCTTTTTTCTTCTCTTGTCCAGGCTAAACTTCCTCAGTTCCTTTAATTGATCCTCATTTAGCATGATCTCAAGACTTTTCACCATCTTGGTTGCCCTCTACTGGACACTCTCTAGCTTATCAATGTCTTTGCTAAAATATGACATCCAGAACTGAGATCCATACTCTACATATGATTTGACAAAGGCGTAGAGAGATTGCCTACCTAGTACTGTACATTATGCCTTTTTTTTAATGCTGCTGAAGTAGCATTAGTTTTATTAACTGCCATATTATATTCTTAATGCATATTGAGCTTGCTGTTCACTAAGGTCCTCAGATCTTTTTCAGATGTATTATTATTTAGCCACATGCCCTTTGTCTTGGACTTACTTTTTTTTTCATTAATTTCAGTTTAAAAAAAATACTTATTTCTTTATTTTTAGTTTTCAACATTTACTTCCATAAGATTTTGAGTTCTAAATTTTCTGCCCCTCACCCTTCCCCAAGATGGCGTGCAATCAGATATAGTCTCTATATATACATTCATATTAAACATATTCTTGCATTAGTCATGTTGTAAAAAAGAATTAGAACCAATGGGAGAAACCAAGAGAACAAACAAAAAGAAAAGAGAGAGCAAATAGGACACTTCCACCTGCATTTAGACTCTATAATTCTTTTTTTTGGATATGGATAGCATTTTCCATCATGAGTGTTTTGGAGTTGTCTTAGATCATTGCATTGCTGAGAAGAGCTAGTACTTACTGACTTGTAAACCAACTATGACTTTATATTTATCCTTATTAAATTTAATCTACTTATATTTAATCCTAGTCTGTCAAAATATTTTTGTCTTCTGAGTCTATCATCAATCATGTTAGTTTTTTTAGCTCTATGTCATTTGCTAATACCATTCATACCTTTATCAAAGTCATTGATAAAAATAGTGATCACAAGAAAGCCAGCACTGATCCCTGAGGCCCTCTCCTGAACATTTCCTTCCAAGTTGGCATTGAACCATTAATAGACTCTTTGGGTCTATCCATTCAACCAGTTCTAAGAAGAGCTAACTATACTACTATTTAGCCCACATTGCTCCACCTTTTCCATAAGAATGGCATGAAAAGCTGTGTCAATTGCTTTGATAAAATCTAGGTAAACAATATATACATTATTTTTCTGATCTACCAATCTAGTAACCTTGTCAAAGAGTCTGATGAAGTTATCACCACTTCCTTTTTTAGATATTCAATAATATAGTGTCTCAGTAAGGCAAGATTCACAATATTGATGGTGACTATGAATATGCCTTAGAATTCGGAATAGCAAAATAGAAGAGACTCTCTATGTAGGAGGCAGAAAAAGTAAAACATTTATTCAGACATCAAAAGATCAAATCCCAAAAATAATAATTCCAATTCAACATAGCAACAATTATATCCCAAAATCAGTAAGTCCACTTCAATATAACAGTAAGGAAATTAAAGCACAATATTGCAGCAAGGAGACAAGCTATCCTGTAACCTTCCCCTCTGCTGGGGCCTTCCCGTAAACACTCACAAACCCTAGCTGCCTGCCTGCCTTCATCTTCTCTTTCTGAAGTTCTGTCTCTCTGTCTCTGCTTCTCTGCAGTCCTCTCTCTCAGCCCTTCTTGTTCTCTCTCTGAGCTTAATGGCTACCCTCAGATACATATACACCCTTCTTAGGGCTTGAGGGCTTCACTCCTAATCAGCAAAAGGGTGTGGGCCTGGAGCTTAGTAGCTAATCAGCAAAAGGCCTTCCTACAAATAAGCCTCCCCTAATCAAGCTTCCCTTAACTGGCTTCACCAGAGGCCTATTAAGGGATTAGTGGGTGAGGAAGGTCTTTAATCATGATTAGCAACACACATACTCAAATAGTCAAATGGATCCATGACTTCATCTATTTTGGATGTTCCCTCCAGGGATACAGATCACAACCCAGCTACCCAATTATGCTTGCCCATCCTGTACAACTCTTGGCCATGTCCTCCCATAAATTCTTCATTCAGTGTAGAGGCCCTGCCTCTATTTCTCTTGATATTACAAAAATATCACCACTAGAGCAATTCACCTACTATCTCTTGCCCTTGTCATAAGGACTAGTTCCTCTTCTCTTTCTAGCATATATTTCTGATAATATGTTTTACTCCTGATCTTCAGATTTCCTCATTGGTTATATATTGCATCCCACTCATATCTGCTATCCACCTCCCCACATCCACAGAGTAATGTTTCTTTTCAGTTCTACAGGGACTGCTGTGTTCTGTATCTCAGAGCCAGATAGCAACACTGGTAAAACGTTAATGGTAAGAAAGTAGACCTTTGCTTCTAAGAGAATGTGTTCGTTAAAGGAGCATTATACTTTTCTGAAGGAAAACCAGTCTACTGACATACTTTGGTTTAATTCTGGGCCCAACTCATACTTTCTCTCCTAGATATACATACTGGTGGACAAGCACTATAGGTTGCCCATCCAACTGCATGTCATAATCAGGACAAAAGACATTTTTCATCTGCCTGATCTTCCCTGTGTGGATGGTCAGACCCAAATCTTTGGAGTGTTTACAGATCTCTTCCAGAAAACTCTGCAGTATTCTAGGGTTTGTTGCAACTAGCACAATTTCATCCACAAAAAAGAGTACCATCCATAGGCAATACCCCTTCAACCTGAGCTCTTCTCTGGATCTCTTCTGTGGCAGGGGCAAATACTTTTGGTGAGTGTACATCTTATCTCTTTCATTCTCACACGATGCTTTTGATAAAAGGGTAATTGAAGATGGGGTATTTTTATTATCTCTTTCAAAGAATCTTGAATGATTTTGATGTATGGATGGGAAGAGAGCTGTTAAGGCAGCATTCTGCCCTACTGAATTAAACATTTTTTTCATAATCAGCAAACAACTGTGAGACCTTTATTTTTTACATCTTTGAGTCAATTGTGAAATGGTAAGAATGTAGTCTAGTATTAAATACTGCTTGCAAAAGCCTTCCTGTTCTACTAATACCATCTACTAATACCACTTGTTTAGTGTATAAATGAGTCTCATAAGGATTTTGAATAAATGGGGAAGTAGGCATATAAGCCTATAGCAGTTGGTGATATTTTCTCAGTTGCCTGGGGTGGGGGTGGGGCAGTATTAATCAGGTTTGAGACTATTTTCCCATACCTTTGGTGTCTTACTCTCTCTTAGCAGCTTTGTGAATTAAATTCCTCAATGCCATCACAAAGCAGAGGCTTTAGCACAAATCTGCTCTACACTTGGTCTAACATGACTGCTTTTCTTAACTTTTTTATTTTTAATACCATTTCTACTTCTCTTGTAAGCATATCTAGCAGTGTGATGTTAGAATATAAGGTAATGGCTCTACTATCCTTGATGGTAAAAACAGTTTGTTATTTAAATTTTTTTTAAAAAACAACTTTGCAGATCCTTTCCATTTTTCTTCTGTTTGTTGCCCTCCTTCCATTTTTGTTTTAAAATGTTTTTAGGATGACTTTGCTCAGTTCTCATCAAGTTTTCTTTAAATAGTTTTATTCTCCACTATCTCTTTTCTGTGAGATGATACTACTCATAATCATCCATCATTCTTCTCTGTAATATTTTACAGACAAGTTTACATTCTAAAATAGTGTTCTTTGGGCCATCATCTCTCTCCACTTAGCAAGTAGCTCAAATATTTGATGACTAAGGAACTTGATGGGCTCCTTTGTTCTTTTTGCTATGGCAATGGACAACAATATTTAGCTAGACCCAGACTCCTAACCAAAGAATGAGACTTTTGTTGCAATCCTTGTGCCTTATACTTGATATGTGCTTGATAAATGTTTGCTGAACTGAATTGGATTAAATCCTGAAGACTGTTGGTTCTTTTGCATGCTCTTAATTTCAATCTAGCTAATCTATGCCTCTGTTTCCCATTTAAAATTATTCAGATTAATGCTTAGACCAAGCATTGTTGTCAACAGGTTCATCAATTCATATATTTCCCCGTACAAGACAGATGAAAAAATGGTTGCTTATAGGAAGAAATCAAGGTGTACATGTCATCTCTTCACCACGCTTTATGCCATCTTCCACCCTGCTGACGCTGTGAGAACTGCTGCCATATGACCATGCTGTCTTGGTTGATACACACTATATCTAGCTAGCCCCAGATCTTTGCCTATCATACTATTATTTCCCATGTGAATTCCTCTCTCCCATATATACTCCTCCTCCCTTTCCACTTCTTACTCTAGAAACAGTAATTAAATCAACACAAAGATTTCTTCTAAAAAGGTTCTACTTACCATCTCTGTGAAATACATGAACTCCCCTATCTGTATTGCCTCCTCTATTGTAATGTAAGCTTTTTACGGGAACTATCTTTCCTTGGTATTTATATTCTCAATGCTTAGCATACTGTCTGGTCCATAATAAGCGCTTAATAAATGCTTCTTCATTCATTTATATATTGGTTGAACTGTTGAATAAAGTTGTTATAATTGGTATTGATGTAATTTTGTTGTCCGTTACCCATTTTTCATTATCAGTTATTTTCAACAGTTCAGTGTTTAATTATTTCAATTGTATGCCACATCTTTTTCTTCTTATTATTCTTTCTCCTAATTTTTTCACGACTTTACTTCTAATAATATATTCTCTGTTCTTTCTAGAACTCACAGCTAGTGTTCATTCTCTTCTTCTTTTTTTAAAGTCAGAATATTTGGTCTTCTCTGAACCTGCAGTGTTACTCCAGCTCTCCACCATCTGTCAAAGATTCTTGAAAATGGCTTAGTGATCACATCTGCTGGTTTTTTCCAGTCTCCCAGTTCATCAGGACCAGGTGGCTTGTAATCATGAAAGACAACTAGTGCCCTTTCTTAGCCTTTTTTAATCTGAATATCAATTTCCTAATAGTCATTTTTATTGTATTCTTTTGAGACGTGACTACCTGCTTGCAAAGCTAGGACAACTGACCAGCTTCCCTAATGAAGAGGGAGGGTTCCAGTTTTATTTCTCAAAACTAATGTCTCTGACAGAAGTAAGACTGAGAAAGAGAAGTCATTCTCAGAACCAAAATATTCCTTGGACTACATCCAGGTAATCTTCAAGAACCCTAAGAAGGTACCAATTAAAAAGGGGCAAAGAACTGTGGGTCTTCAAGGGGCTTTAAAAGGGGCTTAGTCAAACCCCCTATGTAATATGTGAATCACCTCTACAACATTTCTTTTAATCATTTATTTCTAATTTGAATATATTCAACAAGGGGGAGCTCATCACTTTATGAAATGGCATATTTCATTGTTGGACAACTTTGATTTTTTACAAATTTCTTTACATTCTACAGACTTCCTAAACAGAACGAAACACTTTGTCACTGCACAGAAATGAAATTCTAAAACAATAAATCCCCCCCTAAACCTGTTCTACTAGGCCAGAGACTACAGACAGCAATTTATAAAATGGAGGCAGGATTTAGTAAATAACCTGTGTATTTAGTAGCAAAGGCAGCTAAGTTTCTGTATGTTTCATTTTATACTAGCTCTCCTTCTCCTTCCCATATATTGATGTATGCTGATTTGGGGAAGATTTGTTAGATGTAATTAATCTTTTGCTCAAAAATCAGAGTTCTGCCATGAATCCCATCACTCTTATCACATGAAGCACAGCAACCTCTCCTCAAATAAAAGGTCACAAGGGTTAAAGGGCACATTTCAAAAATATCTCAGTACTTGACTTACCTATATAAAAATCAAAATTTCTGAACATGATTTGGGGACTTAAGTCACAAACAAAATCAGAAGTCTAAAATCTTATAGACAGACAAGACATCCCGAAACTTCAACTGTAAAATTTTAGCAGTTGAGTTAAACAGAATTCATTGAATTGTTTTAGATTTTTTTTGGGGGGGGGGGCAGGGACAAAGAATGAGACTTCTGATGCAATCCTTGTGCTTTGTACATGATAGGTGCTTGATTGATAAATGTTTGTTGAACTGAATTGAATGAAATCCTAAAGACTATTGATTCTTTTGAATGTTCTTAACTGCAATCTGGCTAAGCCATGCCTCTGCTTCCTATTGAAAATTATTCAGATTAATGTTTAGGCCAAAAATTGCTGTCAACAGGTTCATCAATTCATGTATTTCCCAATAACAAGAAAGATTAGAAAATGATTGCTTATAGGAAGAAGGCAAGATATGCATGCCATCTCTTCACCAGTTCACATTCAGTTTTTACCTCAAATATCTTTGGCTCTTTTCCAGATTAAATGCCAGTTAGACAGACCTGCCCGCTTAGCCTTTCAAGGCAGATAGCAGCAGTGGTGAGCTCTAATCATTTACAAAGGTCATGATCGGAAGCTAGCCCGTAAGCAGTCATTTAAAATTCGATTGATCCCTATTTGTAGTCAGGGAAAGAAAATGGACATTTCAGCTGTATTGTAATTATGAGGCTTCGAGGCAACTGTAAATAGATGTGCAAATCTAGATACTGGCAAATACCTGGGAGAAGAAATTATTACTCTGGTATAACACAGAGCCAGGAAAGGTTGAAGATAAAATTGCGTATAAAAAAAGATCAATCATCTTTTGGCTAATTTTCTATGCTCACCAACCCATAAGGGTTATCACAATTATCAGAAGTCTGCTGAATACATTAAAGTTGGGGCCAACTTGCTTAAAGTGATCTGTTAAAAAGCCCAAAGCAGAGGGCCTCGCCATGGTGGAAATTCTCAGACCAAAGGGCTACTAAAATGTCACAGGAGCCATGGGTCAGGAACACTAGAGAATATAAAAGGGGCAAATATTATGATCTATTCATAATCACCACTCCCTGGCTCAGTGACTCAGACCATCAGTGCAGAGCAGTGCGGTGAAGCAGGCATTAATAGAAAGACTATGTGCCACAATCATCCATGAGAGAGACTACTTGGGCAGTACTTCTTCCTCTGTGGATAGGCACAAGCGGCCACTAGCAGGCCTCTTTACCACAAGCTTGTTTCCTACTGGCAGCACCTACGCAGAAGATAAGTGAATTAATAATATGAGGGATGCTGATTGATTTTTTTTGACCAAATAAATACACCTGGGCTTTAATTTTCTCCTCTCTAAAATGTGGAGGTTGACTGAAATGCTTTCCAAAGACCCTTCTAGTTCTGACAGTCTCTAACTATGGTTTTCTCCCTTTATCCTCATGACTCCCCCCCACCCACAATCATAGTCTCTCTCTTGAGGCCCACAGGAAATGCCAGAGCATTACTGAATACACACATACATACATACATATACATACACATACATACATATAGGATATCCTGTGTGTGTGTATAAGAAATGAACTTCAACAACCTGAGCCCAGGAATGCATGAAGTTCTGCGGCCATGAAGGAGACGTTCTCACAAAGCCAGTGGATTTAGAACTTTAGCTACTTCACAAACTCTGTCGACAGCACTTGCTGACTTAGCAGAGCCTTTGTTCTCATAGATTCACAAACTGCCAGAGCTAGAAGGGACCTTAAAAACCAACTAGTAAAAACTTCTCATTTTCACAGATGGGGAAACAGAGGCTCCAATAAAGGGAAAGGTCACAGCAAGAACTTCAACTCAAGTTGTCAAGTTAAGTATTTTTCCAGCATGCTACAACTTAAGTACATTTTGTGATTTGGTTTGGTTTTTGGGGGGATTTCAACCTTGAAGCCTCCAAGCGTGGCTAGAGTTATTTGCATATTAGTTTGAATTATAGCTTTGATAATATGCATTCATCAGCAGCAATGACACAGCAACCACGATTTTATTTCCTTGTTTGTTCTGAAGAGGAAGTGAGTTGTAATTAACTGACCAATGATCAATGAATGTGGCATGGAATGACCTGAGGACATTTACTAAAAAAGCTATACTGTGACACTCGTACATAAACACATACAGGATGTTTGAATGAATAAAGATGACCATGACTGTTGCATCTCCTGATGAATCAGACAGACATCTGGGACTCAAGATTCGTGCCTGCATCCGTTCATTCAACATGTTACATGGAAGGCACTGTGATCAGTGCTGTGGGAGGACAAAGAAGACTAGGGCTTGGCTCCTCCACTCAAGGACAAATAAGATGCATATGAATAGTTAGTTACAAGAGAATGCAAATAGGATAAATATCATAAAAGAGGTACAAACAAAGCAATATAGGAATTCAAAGAATAGAAAGCTCATTTCCAACTTGGGAAGGCTTCCTTGAATAAGGTGCATTTTGGCCTAGACTTTGCAGAATTCAAACTGGTCATCCAGTTAAGAAGCATTTACAAAGCATTGACTATTTGCTGGACTATAAGGCATGAAGCACTGGGATTACAAAGAAAGGGAAAAGTAGTCCC
The DNA here is from genome assembly GCF_011100635.1 of Trichosurus vulpecula. Classification (NCBI taxonomy): domain Eukaryota; kingdom Metazoa; phylum Chordata; class Mammalia; order Diprotodontia; family Phalangeridae; genus Trichosurus; species Trichosurus vulpecula. The sequence goes on along the minus strand of NC_050575.1, from coordinate 135,420,275 downwards.
TGCCTTCAAGGAGCTCCCATTCTAATGGGGGAGACAGACATGAAATGAAACAGATACATACAAGATTTGTATAGATTAGATGGTGAAGTGACCTCAGAGGGGAAAGCACTAGCAAGCTTGGGGGTCAGTTCTCCTGACCTGGCCAAGAAAGGCCTCCTGCAAAAGGTGATATCTGAGCTGTAAATGAAGGGCCATCTCATTCCAGGCATGGGGGACAGACAGTGCAAAGGCACTGAGGTGAAGAGGATCTTTATTTTTTTCTTTTTAAAGTTAATTAATTATTTTTTTTAGTTTACAACACTCAGTTCCACAAGTTTTTGAGTTCCAAATTTTCTTCCCCTCTCTCTCCCTCTTCCCCCCAAAGGCAGCATGTGATCTGATATAGGTTCTACATATACCTTCACATTAAACTTATTTTCCCAATAATCAAGTTGTAAAGAAGAATTATAACCAATGAAATGAACCATGAGAAAGATGTAACAAAACAAAAAAGAAAAGAAAAGAAAAAAGAGAGAACAAATAATTTGCTTCAATCTTCTTGACTTCAGGCCAGCCCTTCTATCCACTGCACCACCAAGCTGCCCCGACAATGTTGATACCAAACGATTAAAGTCAAAGCCTCCCTCCCTCCTCCTTGTTAACAAACGGTTAATAACAAAAGTGCAAGTGTTGCCAGGAACGATTGGCACTTTTGCTTAATTTTTTTTAGGGAATACACTTTGGGTGGGGGGGAGTTGGTAAAATATATCTGTTGTGTTGAAACAAAAATTATCAATAAAATTAAATAAATTAAAAGGAAATGAATTAGTAATGTGCATGTTGTTAAAGGATGCTTAAGCTCTTGGAACTTAAGAACAGGAGTACAATTACGAATGCAGAAATAGAGCATTAAGAACTGCTATTTCCTCCATGAAGCCTTCCCTAGTCACCATGGTGAAAAGTGATCTCCCCCTCCTCCAAACACCAAAACATCCCTCTGAAAAGGCTCAGAAACTGCCATGTTCCATCACTGAGTAAATTTCAGATATGGGATTTGAACCAAATCTGGCATTATTTCCACTACGTGGAATATATTATATACTGCTTTTTATTGTAATCATATTTGTATATTTTATGTCCTCCACTAGATTGTAAACTCCTAGAGGATACTAACAAAAGCCTATGAGTCTTTGAATTGCCCATAGCATCCAATATAGTGGTTTACGTTAATGAAAATCTTAATAAAATTTTTTTAATGTTGGAAAGAAGGAAGGAAGGAAGGAAGGGAGGGAGGGAGGGAGGAAGGAAGGAAAGAAGAGGAAAAGAAAAAAAGGGGAAGGGAAGAGGGAGGGAGGGAGGAAGGAAGGAAGAGAATGAACAAAAGATTTCAAAAGGTATATTCAAGGAAAAATGAATAAAAAAATCTAGAATTTAGTTTATGTGAAAGGGTGAATAATGAAAGATAAGACTAGAAAGGTAGATTAAAGTTAGATCATGGAGAGAACCCTGAACTTCAAGATGAGAAGTCTGTATTTTATCCTGTGGGCAATGGAGAGCCTTTGAAGATTTTTAGTTTTATGACTTTATTATATCTGGGTTGTAGAAAGATTACTTTAGCTTGAGTGGTATATAGATTAGATTGAAGCAGAGGGGGGAGGGGAGGGGAGAGACTAGAGGCAGAGAGACCAGGTAGGAGTCTATCATGAAAGGTCAGGTAAATTTTAATAAGGGCCTGAACTAGGGCAATGGCAGTAGGAATTGGAATGAGGGGGCAGATACTGAATGAAACTCATTCAGACTGAACTCATCATTTTACCTCTTACACCTTGTACTCTTTCAAACTTTTCTATTTGTGTTGCAATATCTACCCACTAATTTAGGCTTGAACACAGCAGTCACCTTTGGCTTTTCCCTCTTCCCAAGGGCCACCCCAACCTCCAATCCAATCATTTATCAAGTCCTGTGGACTCTAATTTAACAATACTTCTTCCATCTACCCTCCCTCTCCTTTGTACTTATGCAGCCACCACCTTAATCAGGCCCACTTCACCACTTACCTAGCACATTGTAATAAATTCCCAACTCATCTTATTCTTCTCCATGTCTCTCCTCTTCGGTCTGCTCCTGTACAATCACCCAAATAAGTGTGGTTCTGAACCTGTTATTTCCTTGCTTAAAAAAAAAAATGACTGTTCCCTACTAAGTGCTGAGGATACAAAGAAAGACAAAAAAACAGTCCCTTGCTCTCAAAGATCTCACTGTCTTATCAGGCAGACAACATGTGGACCACTATGAATAAGATATAGACTGGATAAAATGGAGATAATCTCTGAGGGAAGGCATTAGCATTAAAGGGAACCAGAAAAGACTTCTTATTGAAGGTGGGAATTTAGCTGAGACTTGAAGGAAGCCACAGAAACCAGGAGGCAGAGAAGGAAGAACATTCCAGGCATTGGAAACAGTCAGTGAAAAGGCACCAAGTCTGGAGACTAGAGTGCCTTGGGCAGGGAACAGAAAGGATGACACTATCATTGGATGGCAGAATACATGGAAAGGTTGAAGGTATAAGAGGACTGGAAAGGTAGGAAAGGCCAGATGATTAAGGGCTTTCAAAGTCGTAGGATTTTATATTTTATCCTAAAAGTAATAAATAGGGAGCCATTGGAGTTTATTGAATGGGGGGGGGTGGGGTGGGTAACATGATCAGATCACATAATTACTTGTTTCAGAGCTAGAAGGGATTTGTACCCAGATCCCCTGGCCCCAGATGTAGCAATCCTTCCATTGCAAAGCACTATCTCACAGCTCCCTTTGTAAGGTGGATAGTACAGTGTCAAGTCCATTTTAGGAATGAGGAAATTAAGGCTCAAAAAAGCTGAGTAACTTTCTAGTCACAATGTCACTCAGCTAGTAAATGTCAGATGTGGGATTTGAACCAGTTCCAGTACTCTTTCCATTACATCACGCTGCCTCACAAAGATGAATAAGACCTGTCCCCTAAACTCAGGGGAGCTGACAATCCAGTAGGGGAGATAAGACGTGTACAGCTGTCTAGAATTTATAATATTTAATTTTCAAATGGATTTTTTTACTTACTCGATTAAACAAAATGCCTACAAAGTCTTTCATAAGGCTAATGACAAGTACAGCCTTGGCACATATAAAAATAGCTTCTATAAAAACAGCTAAAATTTAAAATGAAAAATTATTGAATCAAGAACATACCCGGTTCACTTTTAAAGCAAAGCCTATCTTAAGTTATCCAATTTTGTGACCCAAATTGATCCACAGGGGAAAAAATACATTCTTCATCACTCAGGCACCCCGCTACCTCCTGAATCATGTTCCCACAAACCCTCAACTAGGAGATTATCACTAAACTTAAGAAAAAGCAGAGATGACTTTCAACCCTTGTAAAACCTTTTTAAATCAATTTCCAGCTAATGAAGGGTTCTGGTTTTCACAAATATCCTGTGTCCCTTAAGTCTAGAGGGATTACTAGCAGTGGCAGGGCAAGAAGAGAATGCTGAAGTTATGAACCAGGAAGGCTGGATGATGATGCCTTTGACAGAAACAGGAAAACCTGGGAGAGGAAAGGGTTTAGGGGAAAAGGTAATGGGCTCCATTTTAGACATGTTGAGCTTGAAATGTTTTAGGGACATCCAGTCTGAAATGTCCAATAGCCAAGTGGTCCAGGAGGACTAAAGCTCGGGGAGAGACACACACACACACACACACACACACACACACACACACACACACACACACTTCATCTGCATAGAGTTAAACCAAGGGGAGCTAATAAGATTATCAAGTGAATATAGTTGGAGAGGAGAAGAAGCCTAAGACAGAACCTTTGGGAACACCCACAGCTAGGGTCAGGAAAACTGGGAGGAGCAAGTCACCAGTAGAAGAGGATAGTCACAGTGTCAAAAGCAGCAGATAGGTTGAGGACGACAAAAGGCCATTAGATTGGGCAATTAAGAATTCACTGTTAACTTTGAAGAAAGCAGTTTTATTGAATGATGAGGTTGGGAACGAGATTTCAAAGGGCCGAAGAGGGGGAAGTATCAAGTAGAGACAATTTTTCAAGTAGGTTTTGAAATCTGTTCCAGTTTACCTCAATATTCCTGTAGGGATTTGCTATATACACTTAGGGGCAGCAGTGTGGCATAGCGGATAGAGCGCTGGGCTTAGAATCAGGAAAACATCCTCATGAGTTCAAATCCAGCCTCTGATACTTACTAGCTCAGCGACCCTGGACAAGTCACTTAACCCAGTTTACCTGAGTTCCTCATCTGTAAAATGAGCTGGTGAAGGAAATGGCAAACTACACTAGTATCTGTGCCAAGAAGATTCCAAATGAGGTCATGGAGAGTCAGACACAACTAAAACAACTACTCAACAGCATAGGGTCAGCCTACTATTCCATGTAGTCTCTAGTTAAAACACTATAATGGGAAGGTAATTTTGTCAAACAATACTCATAAATAATCCTTTAGAAGATTTAATACTAATAGTGTCTCAAAAAAGGAGAGAATTTGTTCCCCTAGTTTTTTCCAACATAAACAAGTAAGGTACTTGTTTTTAAAATAAATACCTAGAAAAACCTTATGCAGAAAGTGTCCTGTCACGGCAATAGATTGATCTGTGAAAAGTACATACCTTTTAAAGAATACATTTTCTGTTACCCAATCAAAACAGACAAATAATTGATGGAGCCCTTTTAAACAAGTAGGATACCTGTTAACAACACACACATACATACACACACACACACATACACACACATACCTGATAGAATACATTACCTGTGAACTGATGCTAGGCAATTAACAAGTTTCTGCTCTATTAAATACAACATATTACATCACTATCAGAACGAAGTAGCCTAAGAGTAATTTCTCCATTCTATTTCTAATTCAGTAGCATTTTGATCTGATCTATTTTGGGTATATCTGGAGCACAACATTTTTATCTAATATATTGGGCTGGCCTTGGAATCAGGAAGACCTGGGTTCAAATTTTGCCTCTGACACCCTATTGGCTCCTTAAATATGGGCAAGACACGGAACCTTTCAGGGCTCCTAGGCAACTCTCTAAAACTATCCCTTGCAGAGGAATTGCAGGTTGCATTGTTGAAGAAAGCTTATATATATATACAGGGAGTAGATGAAATGCAATAACAGATCCAGACCAAAATCCAGCTTACTACAAAAACCTTAATCATTTTAGCTACAGAAAGTATCCGTACCAATGATGATTACTAAATTAATGAAAGGCATAAAAGTGGCTTAAATATTGTTTACGAATATGTTCTCTTATAACACAACATTAATCACTGTCCTATTGTTCGTTCCTTCCTTATCTTTGCCTCTTAGAAACCTCAGCTTCCCTTCCAGGCTTGGTTCAGGAGCATCCTCAAGGCAGGGTTGTGCTGGTAAATAAAAACATTTAACAAGGGGGGTTTGGAGGAAGAAATGTAGGAATTTATTCACATGTACTTATAAGTTTAATCTGCATTATCAGAACTTTCTTAAATCTAGACAGAGAAACAACAGATCAAGCCCTGATTTGTAGCAATTTGCAGATTTTCTGAGGTGTAAATGCTCAAAGTGAAAATTTAACAATGGGTGGGTTTCAGTACCCCCTTGACTTTAAGGAAATATTTTCTTTTCTGTACTTAGCTGGTCCCACCTCTAATGAGTAGGACTCTGTCTCCCCCTCAAATTATCTTGTGTCTATTTGTTGGGTTTGGGGGGGGGTGGGACGCCGCTTTGGGCTGGGTGGTGGGTGGGGCAGGGACTACAGCTTTCCGGGTATAACGCTTTTCCGGGTATATCGCTGGGCGGTGCCGGCTTAGGATGAAGCCCGTCCATATAAGGCAATGTTATAGCTCTCGCCACTGGATTGGCTGCAATAGGTTATATAATGTACGGGGATAGGGGAAGTGAGCGGAGTCGAGCAGTCGCCGTGGAAGATGTACCAATAAAGACCGTGAGCGAGATCCTCTGGCGTTCTGTCTGGTGAATTCCGGTCTGGGTGGAGGCCAGGCCGGTGACGACCGAAGGCTCGGTGTAGGAGCAGAAGAGGTCCCCCGGGGAGGACTGCCCGCGACCCCCGGCCCAGGAAGAGGCCTAGGGGGAACGCGGCATCTATTTATCTGTGAATACCTCTATTTCTCAAGTAAATAAGAAATGCTATAGGCTGTTGGGTTTGGTTTGGTTTTATATTTGTTGGGGCTGCTAGGTGGCACAGTGGATATGGTGTTGGGCCTTGAATCAGGATAGGCCTGAGTTCAAATCTAGCTTCAGACACTTACTAGATATGTGACCCTGCTTTAACCTCTGCCTCAATTTCCTTTTCTCTTTGTTGTTGTTGTTTTCAGTAGCATTGGATTTTTTATGATCTGATTTGGGACTTTTTTGGTAAAGACACTAGAATGGTTTGCCATTTTCTTCTCCAGCTCATTTTACAGATGAGGAAACTGAGGCAAACCAGGTTAAGTGACCTGACCATGGTCATGCAGCTACTGTCTGAGGCCAAATTTGAACTCTGGAAGATAAGTCTTTCTGACTCTAGGTCCAATACTCTGTCCACGGTGCCACCTAGCTGCCCTCTTCTCTAAAAAGGGAATAATGATAGCACCTACTTCCCAGAATTGTTGTGACGGTCCAATGAGATAATAATTGTAAAGAGCTTAGCACAATGCCTGGCACATAGTAGGCGCTATATGAATGTGAGCTATTATTATTATTTTATCACTAGCCTAGCACATAGCAAGCACTTAAATGTTGCTGAATGAACTTGAATTGAAAACTAAATTAGTTTCTAGTTGGTGACCAGATAAATTTGCAATGTTTCTGTAAGTGGTCTGTATAATGGCAAACATATAACTCTCTGTCTATACACACAGAAACATATGCATTGGTTCAGGGTCTGTCACCCATAATTTATTTAAATGTTCCCCACCATCCTGTTAATTATTATTGTGGTCAATGTTATTAATGGTTCTGAGAAATGATGTCATTCCTTTATCTTGCCTTGTTTAAATTCAATTTCTCCTGTACAGCCAAATTATTATATCTCATTGGATATGAGTATCACAAACTACAATGAGAATAGAATCCTAGAGAAGATAGAATTAATTTGTTAATGCTTCTTGTAGAGGAATTCCAACACAGTGCACATCATCTACCTACAGAAAATTCAGAAGAATTTGCCACACAGTCTCTACACAGAAGGTAAGGAGCAACTGACAGACAACACATGTATTTCATTGTTATTTAAGCAAGGATAGATCCCCATGGAGAATTTATAGGAGACATGAACAAGAGTCACAAAGGATGAAAAAGCATGGATGGGCTATGATCTGAAGTGCTGGAGAACCCACATGATAAGATCACAGATCAGCAGAAGCATATTTAACCCAAACAAGTAGAGATGGCATTATTTTTAAATTGTTCAATAAAATTTTGAAAACATAAGTCAGTAAGAAATATTTATTAAGTTGCTACAATGAACATATTATTAAGTGTCATGAGGATCCTGAAAAACTCTAATTAATCCCTGTCCTCCAGAAGCTTGAAGTCTAGGAAGAAAGATCAGGCCTATATGTATAGTATGATCACTGGTTTCTAAATGATTGATTTAGAGTTTTTTGAAAGAGGTATTAAAGGTAATCTAATCCAACACCCTCATTTTAAAGGAGAGGAAATCGAGGCACAGAAATGCCATGTAGGGACATAGCCAAGATTTGAACACAAGTCCTTTGATTGTAAATCCAGTACTCATTCTACATGAAAATATAATTAGAGAAATCACAAGGAAAGTACCAAGTAAGTGTTACAGACAGTAAGTGCTAAGTTTGAGGAAGGAGTGATAAATCATTATGGAACAGAATGGCCTGGGAAAGCTTCATAAAGGAGGACAAAGTTGTTGGGAAAAGCTGTAGGAAATTAATGCTTAATTATTAAAATTCAATTATTTTAAACTCAGTTTTATTTCCTGACTTCTTTCTTTTCTGAGAAATGATGATTCCAAGCCAAACTACATGATAGAGAAACCAAAAGAGAATTACATTCAAGTCAATAAGCATTTATTAAGCCCTTACTATGTGCAAGGTACTATCCTAGGCATTGGAGATTTAATGCCAAAAATAAAATAGACTTTACCCTAAAGGAACTTACTTTCTCCTGTAGGTATAGAATATACAGACAGATAAATAAATAAAAAGTCCTTTCAGGTGGGGAAAGTGCTAACAACCAGGGGAAATTTACTTGTTGGAAGTGGATTTTGAGTTGAGCTTTGTAGGGAGCTAACGATTCCTAGCTCCGTGGTGCATTGGATAGAGTGCCAGGCCTGGAGTCAGGAAGACCCAACTTCAAATCCAGCCTTAGACACTGTGTGACCCTGGGCAAGTCACTTAACCTTGTTTGCCTCAATTTCCTCATCTATAAAATGGGCCAGAGAAGGAAATGGCAAACCACTCCAGTATCTTTGGCAAAAAAGCAAAACAAAACCCAAAGGGGTCACAGTTGGACTCAGCTAAAAAATGACTTCAACAACAACAAAAAAGAAATTTAGCATTTCCATTAATGACCAATTTTTAAAAAATCACTATTCTGAAAAGAAAGAAGGAAGAAGGAATTAAGCATTTACTAATCATTTACCATGTGCCAGGCACTGTGCTAAGCACTTTACAAATATCATCTCCTTTGATCCATTGGCTCTAAAGGCTTTGCCTCACTGCCAAAGGAATCTATGTCCCAGAAGTATGAAAAACCCCTGAACTAGAGCTGGAAGAGAGCTGGGAGGCCATCTGGTCCAACCACCTCATTGTATACGTGTAGAAGCTGTGGTTCAAGGAGGGTAAGTGGCAAAGCCTTTTATTTGAACCTTGGCCCCCTGTCGGGAGCTGGCTCCAGACAGTAGATCATCTCACCCTGCCTGTAAACAACAGCAGTTCCTCTCTAGCCCCAGTTTCGTGCCAGGACTGGCCTCGGATGATAATTTGATTTTTCTCCCTGTCTGATGTTGCTGAGGAGATCATTCTCTCTGGTCCTGGGCTGGGTCTGAGTGAGTGGCCAGGTGGCAAAGGTCCTGCTGTCTGAACCCTTGTTACTTAGGCTATATCCCCAAGAGGGATAAGGATAGATACTTGGGCAGCCAGGTGGTGCAGTGATAGAATATTAAACCAGGAAGACCTGAGTTCAAATTCTGTTTCAGAGATTTACTAGCCATGTAATCCTGGTTAAATCACTTAATCTCCGCCTGACTCAGTTTCTTCATCTGTAAACTGAGGATGTTAATAGCACTTACCTCCCGAGTCTTATAAGAATAAAACAGAATGATATTTGTAAAGTGCTTTGCAAATCTTAAAATGCGATGTAAATGCTAGTTATGATTCCCAGACCTGTAATTTCGTAAGTATACAGATTTTCTAATAAAGAACGCATACCAAGGCAGGTCCACACCTCTGAATTTACAGTCTTAGAAAGCTGCTTAGGGCACTGAGAAGTTAAGTGACTTGTCCACTGTCACACAGCCAATATGTGTCGGAGATGAAACTTAAACCCAGGTCTTCCTGGCTCTGAGGCCAGCTTGCTATCTACTTTATACTGCTTTAGCATAGTTCCTGGCACATAGTAGGTATTTCATAAATGTTTATTGCCTATTGGCTGCCTGCCTGCCTCTTTATACACAACTGTCATCAAATACACAATACATCAAATATACACTATACAACTGAGGCAAAAACACCATGTACAGTCACATTCACAAGTGCAAGCAAATAACATCCCTGGCATATAAGGCTCCTTCAGCATATGAGGACCAGAGATTTGCATTACGTTATAAAAACTGTAAGCTCCTTGAGGGCAGGGACTATTATATTTTTGTCTATGTGTCTTTAGTACCTTACATATAGTAAGCACTAAATAAATTCATATTGAATTTACTTAAATCCAAATACTTTTGAGGCAGCTAGGTGACACAGTGAACAGACTGTTGGACCTGAAATCAAGACCCAAGTTCAAATGTAGCCTCAGACACTTCCTAGCTGTGTGACCCTGGACAAGTCACTTACCCTCTGCCTCAATTTCTTCAACTGTAAAATGAGTATAATAATAGCATAGACTCCCAGGGTTGTTGTGAGGAGCAAATGAAATAATACTTGTAAAGCACTTAGCACACAGTAGGTGCCCAATTCATGCTTATTCCTTTTCCCCTTTCTTCCCATCATTCTTTAATGCTGCTGACTAAGCAATGAGATGGCTGATGTAAACCATGCAAGAAGACAGTAGAATTATATTCTTCAGTAAATGGGTGAGATCTCCCAGACAAGCTAAAAAATCAGAGATTTGGGGTATTTGGAAACCTGTGGAAATCCAACTATTTAAACCTCAGTGAGGCTCACCTGCTGAGAGGATAGCTTCACTGAGAGACAAATATTATTTAGTTCAGAAACCCTCTGCTGCTTTGTAAATTAGTTGTGAAATTACATTTCAAGATGCAGAATTCTAACTTAGCTATTTTGCCCTTAGAACCTTTATCACAAAAGTCCTCCCTGCTCAGGTAGGTGGTTACGCTCCACCAAGAAGGAAGCAAGATACCATGCGAGTCTGACAAAGGCCACCACCAATAGAGATGCACACCACTCTGACTCAATTCCACTTTCCTTCGATTTCTGCTGGTTTCCTTCAAGTGCCTTCTTGGTACTGATTTCTTTTGTTTTGATGTAACCTGCATTTCCTAATGTATCCTTCTCTCCCTCCCTCCAATCAATATCAAAAAAGTCTGACATTATATGCAGTGTTCCACACCCATAGCCCCTCTCTTCAGTAAAGAAAGTAGGGGGGAGGCGAGTTCTTTTATCTTTTTCTTGTAGGCAAGCTTGATTAATATGATTTCAAAGCACTGTCTAAATCACTTAACTGGTTCTGCTGATGTCCCTTTGTATCAGTTAACCTAAACATTCCCATGCTCCTCCGCTGTTATCCCATTGATTCTTCCATACGGTACAGTGATATTCCATCATATTCGTGTTCCATAACTTCTTTAACCATTCACAGCATTCACCACCATCCACAATTTGTTTAACCATTTAACCACTAACCCAGTTGATGAGTATTTGTATTTATTTTGAATATAGTTTGTGTAAACTTATTCATGTTCAGGTTGTCTCCCCCATTAGAATATATGCTTCTTGGGGCAGCTTAGGTGGCACAGTGAATAGAGCATTGGCCCTAGAGTCAGGAGGACCTGAGTTCAAATCCGGCCTCAGACACTTGACATACTTACTAGATGTGTGAGCTTGGGCAAGTCACTTAACCCCAATTACCCTGCCATTCCCCCTGCAAAAAAAAAGAATATATGCTTCTTGTGAGTAGGTATTATTTCATTCTTTGTATTTGTGCCCTCAGCACAGTGAATGAAAGGATGAGGCCTTCATTAAGCATTTACCTTGTGCAAAGCACTGGACACACAAACAGAGAAGTAAGACAGTCTCTACTCTCAAAGAGCTCACATCCTAATCAGGGAAACAATACATATGGAAAGTTTCAGTAATAAGTCAAGATGAAGACATTCTGTGGTCCCTAGTGAAGCAGCAAGACAGATGTTAATGCCTCTTCTTTTAATTTCTGCTGAGAAAAGCCTATCAATTTATTATACTGAACCATGTGACAGTGTCAAGAACTTTGGTGGCATATCTAGCATATAGTAGGTGCTTAATAAATGCTTGTTGATTGATTTGGTTGATTACTGGGATATCAGGCAATCTTCCCCTCCTGCAGAAAGAAATGTGGGTGAGGGAAGACATTCAGGTATCATTTTTCATTTTATATTTTGGTGTGCAGAAGAGTGGTCACAACTCACAAGCTTATCCATTTATCATTTTAATGGGATCTTAGAAGCTCTAAGCTGGAAGCAACCTTAGAGGTAGGCTAGGCTAGTCTCCTACCCAATTTGGAAATCTCCTTGTCCACAATAGGTCAAACATGTGAGCAAGTGGCTAAAGAAATGTGTCTGCTACTACCATTCAGTACGCCCATCTGGTACAAATCCAACATAGTAGTCTCAATACACACCTACACTTACACAAGATGCTATCTAATGTAATGTATGGATCATAATTTATGCCTTCTATGTACATTTTTTGGTGTCATCATTTTGGTGAACCATCATTTTTTTAAGGATTACTCTTATAATTCTCCATAATTAAAGTTCAGGGAAAAGATGCCTATGAGTATGGACATGGATTTTCAGACAAACAGTATCATATTCAAATATATATGTCAACAAACAATCCAATGTTATTTGTCTGAGATACTTTGGAACTCTAATACTCCACAGATAAGGTGACATCAGTTCTTCTTTCCTCCATATTTCAATCACCACCACCCCCACAGCAGCTGTAGGCACCCAGAAATGAACCTTGGATAAGAATGACACCTAAACTATTTTGCCAAAGAGAGTAATTCTCAGACGCTACTGAGTACACTGCAAGCTAAAGCTTATAAGACTCTCAAGTGAGACAACAACGTCTGATCATTGAACAGAACAAATTTTGAGAAGTTTGTTAGGCACATTGTAATTCACAGAATCAGAATGTTAGAGCAGGAAACCACCTGAGAAATCCTCTAGTCTAGTCAATCCACAAGGCAGCTAGGTGGCCCAGTGGATAGAGCACTGGGTCTAGAGCCAAGAGACCCTAAGTTTAAATATGGTTTCGGATACTTACCAGCTATGAGATCCTGGGCATATCACTTAACCCTGTTTGCCTCATGAGCTGGAGAAGGAAATGGCAAACCACTCTGCCAAGAAAACCCCAAATGGCATTGTGAAGAGTCAGACAGGACTGAAATGACTTAACAACAAAGACAATCCACTCATTGTGTTAAAGAGGAGGAAACAGCAACTGAAAGGGAAATGACTTGTTCAAGGTCACACAGCCAAATTCATGGCAGAACCAAGACTAAAACCCAGATCTCCTAACTCATCGTTCAAAAAATCTTTTTACTATACTGCTGGAATTTAATCAATATTCTATTACTTTACAGATGGGGGGGGTGATGAGAAGAGGTTAGAAAATGCCTTCTGCCAGGGTGTTTCAAAGCTAATGCCACAGCAGAAAAATGATCCTGGAGAACTGCTACCCTCGTTGATGTTTTTCCATTAAGAACAAATACCTAATGATTTCTTTTTTTTTTCTAAAGGAAATATTTGCCAATCTTTTGCCACATTTCTCAGCAAGTGAACATATGCTATTACTGCAAATGCTCAAGATGAGTAAAAAGGTTAAGTGTGTTTAAGATATTAATTAACCACGAACTCTGGTGATAGACTTTAAAAATCAGGATCCTCAGAAGAGAGACTCACATTTTGTGTTCTCATCCCCACACAACTGCTATGAGAACTCTGTACCTAACTGCAACCCTCATTTTAGCAAATGAGAAAATGTCGCAATTTACTAAAAGTCATTTGATGGTAATAAGTAATTTTAATCAAAGAGTTGGAGAGAATGTCATTGAAGCTCATTTCTAAATGTCCCAGGCAGATGGGAAATGGGGAATACAGAGAATAGTGTAGGATGGGGCACTGCTGAGACTCACTATCATTTAGTAGGCAGGATGACATCCTAGAAGGGGCACTGGTGAGGAGAAACTTGGGTCTGAATGCTGTCTCCATCACCTACTTTTTGTGTGACCATGGGGGTTGCTGAATCTTTTATGCCTCAGTATTCTCACCTGTTAAATGGAGACAGTACTACCTGTAATATATCAGAGAATTTGCTCCCAGGATCAAATGAGCTATTGTATGTAAAGGGCTTTGACAACCTTAAAAAACTACATAAATGTCAACAATTACTACTTAAGTTATTCAGTCCAAAGTTGGAGCAGGTCTCAGTGATATGACCAAATAAAATTCAATTTTCTCTTAATGATACAAACCTTTAAGATGACTATCCAAATGCTATCTTCCTAGTAAGTGCACATGTTTGGGCAAAAGAAAAATCTAGCTGGAGGATGCCTATAATCCTACTGCAGTGAAGAGAGCTCTAGACTAGTGTCACGAAGACCCTGAGTTTAAATCCAGCCTCAGACATGTATAAATTGTGTGACCTTGAACAAGTTAACTGAAAAGTAGGGACAATAATAATGCTTACCCTGCAGGGTTGCCGTGAAGAAAAGGTGAGGCAATATTTGTAAAGCTTAAAGTGCTATGTAAATGCCAGCTATGCCAGATGATGGGTGGGGGAGGAATTATTCGGACAAAGGAAATTTAATGAAATTTGAGGTTCATGTAGGCTCAAATCTAACCCTAAGCTTGCATCACCCCTACTGTGAAAATTACGTAATCAAAAAAATTTGATGTGAAGTCAACCTCTATTCCTCCCTTATCACTGTTCCCCAAACCCTTCCTCAAACCAAAGCCACCCCCAACATTCTCCATTCCTCCCACTATTCCCAAACCCCCATTCCCTAATTCTCTTTCCAGAAGGCCCCTAAACCTGCTCCCCTCCCCCTTCACTGCACCCAATTTTTAGGATGGGGATGGCGTTCTCCAGCCATTTTTCAGACTCTGACAAGAAGTAAATTAAGGAATCGTGTAAGTACAATATAGGAGTCATCCCTTCCTATTGATCACATATAATTTACATCTTACAAAGATGTGAATTCTTGCATTCTCACTCCACAAGGAAAATCTCAATGATTTATTCATTTCAAATAAAAAATAGAAGGTAGATGAGAAGAATGACTTCACAGGCTGCAGCTTTCTCAGGGCACTAGTGTGAGGCTCTTCTCTCGCGCCCGAAGGGGCTTTGTGTGCAAGTCCCTCTAATTAACAAGGTGAATCATGCAGTAGTTCTCTAATTAGTGAACATGACAAGCCAATGGAAACAAGCAGGCAGACCTGGCTACAGAGCTGGTCAACAAAAGGCATAGCAAAATGCCAGGAAAACATGCAGATTTCTAAGAAATAAATGAGGGAAAAGTCATTGGATTGAGGGGCAAAGCCTCTAATTTCCCTCTTTGTAATTTATGATGTCAACAACTACTTGGTAAGTCAGGGTTTCCAACCACTCATCACAGCACCTTCCCAGAACAACCCCTCTCTGCCCACAAAAAGGGCAGCCTTCCTTGAAATCACCATCATTTATCAATTTGAGGATCATTTTCAACTGTTCCAGTTTTCAGAAGCTGAATTTGCTTATGGCCCAAACTCCCTCTAAGTCATCTTCATTCCTAATGCTCCATGAAAGAACTCGGAATGACTAACATATTTCTGATGTGAAATCATTTTAGGCAATGCCACCTTTGCCGTAACTGACCTATTTGATACACTCGCTGAAAGGATATTTCCTAAAAGGTTTATTCCTACCAACAGACACACCCACGTGTGTCCAAAGACCTGAAAGCCGGATTCTTAGAGGGCCTTGGCTCTTCCTCTTCTAGCAGACAAAGATCTTGTTCAATCAGTCAGTAGACATTTATTAAATGTCCACTATATGTCATCTTGTGTCTTGAATCTCTTGTACTGACTGAACTGGTCTGGTCTGGTCTGGACCCTGAATAGCCTCTTTAGAGAGCACAAAGGTAAAGCTAGTGAGTGCACACAGATTTATATTGGACCTAACTGGAGGAGACCTGCCACTGACTTTTCGTGCTTTATTTTAATTTATTCTGATGTGTGGTTTGTCCAGAACCCTTGGCTCTGGTTCTGGGCAAAAGTCAGTGGTGAGGGGGGGACAAAAGAAAAAAAGCTTTCTTTTTGTAGTTATTCTTTATGTACTCATGGGTCGGCCTCCATGTAAAAACCAGCCAGTTTGTCCCTTTCTCTCTCCCTGATGTCTAGATCCCTTTTAAAAAAAAACTGGAAGGTTTTCCTAAACAATCCATGTCAGATAAGTGAACAAAGCTGCAATTCTCAAGCTTTTAGGCTAAGATTTAAATTCAGGTCTTTAAGCTCTGTTTGCTGAGAAAGCTCCCTCCCTTTTCCTCTCTCCCCCTTCCCACCACAACCTCCAGTGCCTCACAGGCTATTGCTGCTTTGATACAAATATCACTTGCGAGCTTTAATAAATAATACTAACAACAGAACTGCATCAACCAAGAACTGACTGATGTGTGGATCAGTTAAAATACTAAGAAGCTGCTTGCTTCATAATCTGGGCCTCTGTAGATCATGACCAGAATGGTTTTCCTCTCTTCATCTAGTAAATCTTATTTCATTTACTATCTGTTAAATTTCTCCAATTTCCTTTACGTGTCCTTCACCACAACCCTTCTTAGGACATGGACCGGCAGCTTTCAGTCTATGAAAAGAACTGCGTCCTAACATCAAGGCAGGAGCTCCATCTGTGTTTATTAGGCACTTGTTCTATGCCAGGCACTGTGTCTAGTGCTCTGCCTTTAAGAAGCACACAGGCAGAGACAGACAGAGAGAAGACAACATGGATGTACATAGGTA
Organism: Trichosurus vulpecula; assembly: GCF_011100635.1. NCBI lineage: Eukaryota > Metazoa > Chordata > Mammalia > Diprotodontia > Phalangeridae > Trichosurus > Trichosurus vulpecula. Next base: position 135,403,823 of record NC_050575.1, on the reverse strand, counting down.
TATACACTACCTTGGGGAGAAAGCACTAGCTGCCCTGTCAGGGATCAGGAAAGGCAAAGGGGAAGGAGGCACTTCAACTGAGCCTTGAAGGAACCTAGGGATTCTAAAAGGTGTAGGTGAAGGAGGGCATACTGGGCATGGGGAACAGCCTGGGGACAGAGACAAGAGATAGAATGTCATGTATGAGGCCACTCTGGCTAAACCACAGTGTATGGGGAGAGGGATCGTGTGTAAGAAGGCTGGGGGGCAGCTAGGTGGCACAGTGAGTAGAGCACCGGCCCTCGAGTCAGGAAGACCTGAGTTCAAATCTAGTTTCAGACACATTTGCTAGCTGTGTGACCTTGGGCAAGTCACTTAACCCCAATTACCTTGCCTTTCCCCCTCCAAAAAAATTTTTTAAAAATATTAAAAAGAAGGCTGGAAAGTTAGGATGGAGCCAGATTGTAAAGCACCAGCTCCCCTGTCAGGGATCAGGAAAGGCAAAGAAGAAGGAGGTGCTTGTAAAGGGTTTTAAATTAGGGGAGGATTTTGCATTTGATCCTTCAGGTAACAAGGAACCGATGGAGTTTACTGAGTAGGGGAGTGAATAGGTCAGACCTGAACTTTAAGAAAATCACATTGGCACCTGTGTGGAGTATTGATTGGAGAGGGGAGGGGCTTGAGGCCTGGAGACCAATTAGGGGGGCTATTATAACAGTCCAGGCAAGAGGTAATGAGGGCCTAAAATAGGGTGGTGTTTGGGCGAGTGCAAAAAGATGCCTAAGAGATGTTGTGAAGGTAGAAACCACAGATAAGGCAACTGATGGATATGTGGAGTGAGGGTGAGCACTGGAGGATGACATCAATGTTACAAACCTGGAAAGATGGTAGGGACCACAATAGAAACAGAGAAGTTTGGAAAGACTGTTAGGAATCTGCTCAGAGCTGAACCTCATTTGTCATATTCACTAAGAAAGTATTTAGCAAACAAACATGCAAACGATTCATGCTTATCGGGTCAAAGTTCACTCCCCAAAGGACTTGGCTTTATAAAGCAAAATGGCAGAATCAAAGGTCCTTGGCGAAAGGGATAACTTTGGTTCTCTTTTTATAAACTGAGCACTCAGTATGTTGTCTTGAATATAGTAAGTTCTCCATAAAATGTTTGCTAAATTAAACCTATGGTCCTATGAATCACTGAAAATTTCTGATAATTATTTTTAAATGGCAGCTATAATCAAATATTAATAACATCGAAACATAGAACATACGAACAAATTAGAATGTTTGAGAATCAGTACAGACTCCCTGCCTCTTATTTTAAGAAATCTAATAGATGGGTTTGGGAAAAATTGAAAACAGAATATCCTTTCTTCAGATTGACCCTTATCTCCTGCCAAAATTCAATTATTTTTAGTGTAAATGATTGGTTCCAAGTCAAACAAATCTCTGAGATCCTTGGAAAACGTAACTTAAAAATAGGAGGATTTGGAAACATTGTGATAATTCAACAAATCACAATCAAAGTATGAAAGCCAAACAATTCTCTTTCCTAGCATTGTATAGCAATGATATGAAATAATACATGTAAAGCACTATTTACTTTTATTTAATAATCGAGTCTAGAGAGTCTGTTTTGTCTACTATATGACTGCAAACTATGATATTTCAGGCTGAGTTTTCTTTCTTTCATTTAAAATACATTTTTATTGATATATTTTCTTTTTATATCACCGAATTTCCCTTGCATCCTTTCCCTACTTTCTTCCCGAGAGCTACCTCATGTAACAAAGAATATTTTAAAAGAAAAAACAATAAGCAAAGCTGCTCAATATCTTAAAAAAAACCCTGAAAATATGTGCAATGTTCCACAACTGGGAACCTCCCCCCTTCTGCAAAATAGTCAGGGGGAGTTTATTTTCTGATCCATTTTGGGGGGGGGGTCATACGTGTTCTTTGTAATTTTGCAGCATTCACTTTTGATTATTTTGTGGTGGTCCTTTCCATTTATGTTGTGGTAGTAGTTATGTATATTGTTTCCTCGCCTTTACTTGTTTCACTTTGTATCAATTCAGGTCAATCTTTCCATGCTTCTCTGTATTCATATTTGTTGTTTTTTACAACACAGTAATATTTCATTATATTCACATACCACAGTTTATCTAGAAATTCCCCCAACCAATGGGCTTATATGCTTTATTTCCAGTTCTTTGCTACAACGACCAAAAGAAATGCTGCTATAAATATTTTGGTGTACGTGGGGACTTTCTTTTTATCGGTGACCTAGTAGTAGAGTCAAAGAATATGGAGATTTTAGCCACTTTATTTGCATAATTCCAAATAGCTTTTCAAAATGGATGTATTAATTAATAACTCCATCAGCAATGCACAACTTTCAAGGATAAGTTCCATGTTTCTATCTTTTCACCACCCCTATGGACTAACTATTTCCATCTTTTGACATCTTTGCTAATTTACTGGGTAGGAGGTGAAACCCAATGGTCGTTTTTACTTGCATTTTTATTATTACTAGTGATTTGAAGCATTCTTTTATATAGTTGTTAATAGTTTGCAATTTCCTTTCTGGGACTAGGTTTGGTTTTCTAAGTGGGTTCTCTCAGATTCACAATATCCCTAAAACATTGTGTGCAAAATGCTCCCCCCTCTCTCCTGAAGGTTTTTAGTCTTCATGGCTCAGGTTAAAGTAAAAATGACTTCTAATATTTATCAAAGAATATCTAAACATTTGGGAGACTTCCTGAACCACAGACTTTCTTAAATTAAAGCGAGGTAGAATGTATGCTCCAAAAGTCTAGGGATACTCAGAATGGTCCTATTTGTGCTCCTTGCTCTATATAAACTTCAACAACTCATTCGCTGTTCTAGTGTCTTAGTTTTTCCATCTGTAAAATGGGGAGGGCATGAGGACTATTGCCAGCCTCATAGAATTGCTTTTAGAATTAATTAAAGCTTGTAAGATCTTTGAGATCCACAGATAAAAAGGACTCTGCATAAAGTATTATTAAGCATTATTAATTATGCAACAAGGACAATTTCAGAAATTTGGGTAATTACAGCATCAACGTTAGTGAATATTAGAGTTACAAATGAAAGTTACTTTCATTAACATTCGTCTTTTTACCTGCTTACAATTTTGTGAGAGTTTTACTTCTTCATACTGAATGATCCCCCATTCAGTTTGTGAAGAAGTGGGGCCAGATAGTTGAGCTAACTTATTACAGATGTTTTTGCATTAAATATGTGGAACATTTTCATTTTCTTTTTAAAAATTAAGGTCATTTTTGTGCAAATAGTTGGAAAATGGCTCAGCCCATTTACTTGGAAATTAGCATGTGGGGACAATATTCCCCCCAAAAGAGGTAAGTCCCTTTGAAATTTAGAAACCAGTGAACAAAGTTAACTAAATTTATGTTTGGAGCACACTAGGAAACAACATACAACCTAAAGAAATTCTAATTTGCTGGGAAGAACATCTCTCAGAGACAACAACTTCCATTACCCACACTTTCTTGTGCTTATTTTAGACCAAGAACTGAACTCAAGCAGCATGGGGATACAACAGCGCCAGATTACGTGAATACAGTCCTGAAGATTGTGCCTGCTGTTGGAAAGTGCTAGGAAGGCAGATGTTTGTGGAGGGGAAGGGATTTTCTGACAACTTTGCCAAGGGAACAGCCCCAACTAGATGTGATGCATTAGGAACCAGAGACTATAAACTAATTAAAGTCCTGGGAAGCATATTTAACCTGGTTTTCCATCCTGAGTTTATGAGTCCAATGTTCATTCTATCCATTGAGACAGGAAAATCTCTTATCACAGCAAGGAAGGCTAAAGAGCTATTGGGATCACAGCAAATTCTCAAAGAAAATGGGCAGAGCAGACAACTTAGAAAATAATTTATAAGAATTTTGTTTCATCAATTTATTCCCCCTTTAAAAAGACCCTGATAGAGTGGCCTGACTCTCTTACCATCTGGCCAGTTCCAGCAGGATTGTTCCCACTTTCCCAATGAGCCTGCTTCTCATAGTAAAACCAAGACCAAGCCCACTCAGGGGCCATATATTCTGAGCCCTGCAGGCCCAGAGGAGTAGGAAGAGTTGGGACTAATGAAGGTGATCCCTAAAAAATTTGTTAAGCAGAGCAGTCTAGTTACATTTCTACCATCCCTGAGATCATCCTAGTCAGTATTGGTAAGGCACTTTCTGCCACATTTCCACCTACACTATATAGACTTGTAAACAAAAGCATTTTCTTTTGGTATACCATTAAAAATTCAAAGACATCAATTATTTTTCTAAATGAGCAGACATCCCAACACCCATTAAAATAACCACATGTAATTCTTAACACCATCAACACTACATCTCTGCATTAAAGATAATGCCTTTTCAGGAAATAAAAAGAATCATCGTTATTTATCATGCTCCATCTTAAAAATCAACTTTCAAAATTATTACCCCAGATAAAAGGAATCAAATCATGAAAATAAATAAAATAATTAAATTGAAATCATTTTCCATGCTGACACCATCAATCTAACCTTCATTTCATGCACATTTATTATTAAGAGTGAACATTTCTCTCTTTACTGTCTTCCTGAATACAATTAACACCTGATTTCAGTTTTTATGTTCAGTCTAATTTCCCATTTTGTATCTTTGACACCTCCCTAAAGCCTATTTGACTTGTCTGACACATTTGCCAGATATTATGAGCACTTTTTGCAGGATAGATATTTCTTAATGTTACCTTTTGGGGGAGTTAATAGATTTTCATGAGGTTTGACATGTGAATACAACCTTTGGCCATAAAGGGTGAAAAGCCCTTAGAACATAAGAAGAGTGATAGTTTTGAAAAAGGGAAGATTAAAAGAAAGATCTTCAGATGTTAGTGCTTTTTAAAAGTTAAAGAAAAAACATATTAATAATATTTGCATGAAAGCCATACCAAATTGCTGACAAGACCCACATCACAATAAGAGGGCTTTTTCATGGCATAAAAATAGAGGATTCCCTCTCTTTTCTTCCAAATGCTTTCCCAAGCTTATCTCTCCACTTCTTCCTGATACTGGTATTAGGCTGAAAATCATAATCATTATAACTCATATTTATATAAACCTAAGGTTTACAAAGCACTGTACCTATCACAACCTGAAGTCTCTTCCACAACTTCAACTCAATATCAGCCCGCTGGATATTTGCACTAGGTTGTCCCACCAATGCCTCAAACTCAAAACATCCAAGACCAAACTCATCATCTTCCCTAGTAAACCTGCCCCTCCTTTCATCTTCCCTGTTTTTGTTGGTTTCTCCCAGTCATTCAAGGCTCAAAACCTAAGCATAATCTTGGAAAGACTTCCTTTCCTCTCGACCCCTCACCTCCGATCAATCACCTGCCAAGTCTTGGTAATTCTACCTAGAGAGTATCTTCTGTATCATCGGTCCCCCTTCTTTCTGTTCACATTCGCCATCACTCTAGTTCAAGTCCTCAAATGCTCTCACCTCTGGACTACCGGACTTCCTACTTGGATCTGCCTGCTTCCAGTCTCTTCTCTCTCTCTCTCTCTCATCTACCCTTCACACAGTTGCCAAAATAATCTATCTAGTGTACGGATTTTACTGTAGTACCCCTGCTCAAAAAACTTTCCTGGTCTCTCTCAGGCAGGGTAACACACAAACTCATTAGGCCTAACTGTCACAGCCCTCTATGGTCTGCCTCCGCCCTGCCTTTCCAGTCTTGTTTCATATTTCTCCTTTCGCAGACTATACATTCCAACAAGACTGTTCTACTATTTCCTCAAATTCAATATGTTGTCTCCTGCTATCAAGCAGACCTTCCCTGACTCTTGGAATGTCCTCTTTTGTTAGCTCTGCTTTTCAGTACCCTTTTTTTCCTGGAAAGGTCAAGTAGATGCTACTTCCAGGAAGCTTTCTGTGATTCCCTCCAGCTTAAAGTGATCTCTCCTTCCTCAAATTTTCTTGGAGCAGTTTGTGCAAGTCTCTCCTTTGCTCCTATGATGCACCCCCTTATCTTGAATATACTTACCTGTACACATGCTTTATTTCTCCTAGAAGAGTGTAAGCAAACTCCTTGAGAAGAGTGCCCTGTACATAGTAGGTGCTCAGTAAATACTAATTGACTAACAGGGACTATATCATTTTTTAAATCTTTGCATCCCCAGAGCCTAACACAATGCTTTACACACTTAATTTCGTTTGTCTGTTGAAATGAACTGAAAATGACTACATGTGAGATCCTGTGAAACCCTAAATAATTATGGCCCCAAAATAAGGATGAGTTGGAAGCTAAAATTAATTATGAATTAATTATGAATGATGATTTTTTTCAGGTCAGTCTATGATGTCATAAGAAAAACTGAGGTTGCCCTTGTGAATGGCACTGGGCACTGAAGTGTTCAGTGAGTATCTGAAAATTATCAGTTTACTCCAGCTGTGGAGACCTGGCACCAGGCAAATGGTTTGTCCCCCAGTCTGACTTTGTAAGAATAATTTTCAGCTGTTGTTTTTTTCCTTCAATATATCTGAACACTCATGGATCCCATGAGATCTTTTTTTCTTTAAAAAAATAGTTGTGGGATGCAGCCAGAAAGATAAGAGTCTCTGTTTCCTATTCTAGATGCATCCATCTTCACTTGCCTGTATTAAATCTAACTGCCTAGCATTGTGTAGACCACAAGCTCACTAACGAAACCTGTATCTTTCTTTACATTTATATAGCACTGCTGAAAAGATAATGAATGAATGTTTATTAATAAACATAATTCTTTTCCTTCAGTAAACAAACTGTAAGCAACCTGTGATCATCCACCCAGGCAAAGGCCCTTTAATGTCACAGACTCTGTGAATCTGCCTCCTTTGACCCCTTCTTCTAAATTCCTACTATGATCTGTCAACAAATAAGTTCAGCAGGTCTCAAAGGCTTTTTAAAAGGCAACAAAGAAATCCAAATTTATTTTCTCAGATCCCCAAAATATATGACTCCCTTTCAACTATTCAAATTATATAGATATTCATTTATTGCAACAAACACATACTTAAGGGAAAATTTGACCATACTGTTTACATTAGGAATGGTAATAATGCCATTTATTTACTTTTTAAAAATGTAACTGGAGGGGGGAAAACATTTTTTAGCAACAACATGCTAAGCAGTATCTCATTATTCAATTATGATGATATCCTTGTAAATCAGAAAGCTCTTTAACAGGCTTAAACATTAAGGTATTCTCCATGGAAAAATAAAATTAAAAACAGAAATACAAACAAGATACCTTCATCACCTTGACACGAATTATTGATACATTGCTTGAATTAACAGGTAGAGTTTAGAGAACGTGTGTGCAACTGAAAATTGAGTACTGAGGAAACAGAAAATGAAAGCTTAAAAAATAGATCTGCCTATTTCTAAACTACCTAGCTATTAATTTATCTAAAACACTTTTGAATCCATTTTCATTACAGTCTATAATTGTGACACATTGCAGTGTCACAAATTCTGCAAGTTTACCACAGATTGCATTATTTGTCCTACATTTTCCTCCTTCAAGCTTCCTTGTTCTACTACCCTGGAATTTTGTGAACAAGTCCAATTTCACCATGAGCTGGACATCACGGTGAGCAAATTTTTGCTTACTTGTTTGATTGACCTAGATTTGAATAAGTAGAAGAGAGTCGGTTGGACTGTATTTGGGAAATTGGGAAGTACTTGCCATGATTCCCAGCTACTCTCTATCACAAAAGTCCATTTATTTTTTAGTTCTTTTTTTTTACACAAGTGTTCTACCAGTCATGTCATATAGTTGGGAATCATGGAACACAATGACATCAGAATAATCAAAATTTCAGATGATATAATGAACAAAAGAAAGACATATAGTGGGTGTAAGTAGAATGCAGCATATTGCCAAAGCTGACCTGCTCTTGGTGATTTGTATGCCTAGAAAAAGAGGTGGGTTAGTCACATAGTGAAAGTCATGGGTAGTGGATAGCCTGAGTGTTGTTAATAATTCTCACCAAAACAGAGGGTGGCCCAAAAGTCTCAGTGCAGTTTTAGCTAGCTTTTGGGACACACCGTACAAAACTACCTAGACAAAGGCCTCTTGGCATATTGGGGAGATCTCTACGGAGGATTTATAGAAGGGTTTGGACAAGAGTTGCACAGGCCTCATAGCAAAGCAGTGCCTCATCTTCCTCATCCTTCTAGCTATCCATCTTTAATTCTGTGATGTCCTCCTTGAGAGTAAGCAGCCAACGCTACTTGAAGATAATGTTTTAGGTTTGACTTCCAGTTCACCTCTTGACAACCTGAGCACTTTGTTGATATTTTTGGATACGGTGGCAAGCTTGAATTATGTTCTCAAGGAACATTTGCAGCGTTCACTTTCTCAAGCTCTAAATATCAGCCCCAGCCATTGTCTTATAATGGAGGCAGCCAGGTGGTATATTGAATGTGTGTTCTAGACTTGGAGTCAAGAAGACCTATGTCCCAATCCTCCCTCAGATATTTACTAGCTGTGTGACCCTGAGCAAGTCACTAAACCTCTTTCAGACTCAGATTCCTCGTCTGTAAAATAAGAACAAAAATAAAGCCTCCCTCACAGGGCTGTCATGAGGACCAAATGAGATAACGTATGTGAAACACTTTGCAAACCTTAAAGTGCTATTCAAACGCTAGGTATTATTATAAGTAAAATTCAAAGTATCTAAGTATACTTTGCATTGTTTTTCACTAAATGTACCTATAATTAGCCATAATGAAACTCACTGCTACTTTTCTGTCCATTCGTATAACCTTGTGAGATCTTTCCCCAGCTTGCCCCTTTGGTTTATCATTTCCCTACCCGGAAGCCCTGACCTTAGAGATTTTGCTGTGTGCCATTTTCACAAACAGGGAGACAGAGTAGTTGAGCGTTAGGAGTAGGAAAGCAGCAGCTAATGCTAATGATCCTTAGGAGGCATCATCCTCTCTCCCACTCGGAGGTTGCCTCTAGGCAGCAGATAAAAGCAGGGAGAGTCCAGGCCTCTGAGCTGATATTCCTAAATTGGTCCTTATAATTGTAGCTACCAAACTGACTATGCCGACGGTAGAGAAAGCAGGAGAGTGGGGTGAGACTTCATTGTGGCAGAGACACAGGGTTTGGGGGAGTCTAGTTACTAGAGTGGCTTTCCCTGTGCTATTTTGGTTCCTGGGAAAGATTTTATGCATTGAGCTGAGTAGCAAGCTGTCTGAGGCCCTGGGCACAGAATAGACTCAGGAGCTGGGTGGTGATGGCTCTGTGTCACAAAGTCAGTGACAGTTTTGTCCTTGATAATACCTTTCAAGCCCTTTCCTATTTTTTCTGGCAAATCTGTGTCACAGATCATAGGACCCTGGCAGCCAAAAGTCAAGGGACCCTGACATGTATTCCTTTTTCCAGATCATTTGTTAAAAAGGTTAAATCGTTGTGAGTCTCCTTTATAGTCTGTAAGAGAATCCCATCATTAATGAGACAGAGCTATTGTTAAGTCCATTTGCCAGAAAGACAAAACAAGGCAGTAACAGGGAATGGTTCAATCAAGATCACACGACAGAGAAAGACCACAAAAGCATAGAAAATATTAATCTAGTTTGCCAAAGGCTGATATTATTTTGGATAATTGAAATCAAATTATACAAAGAAATTAAAACTAGTTCAAGATTACCAAAGATCTGTAAAGTAATATTTATCATTTTCTCTTCACATCTAAGAAAACTAGTTAAATGGGTATGATATCCTTTTAACCTACGAACATTAACAAGCCAAAAATAGAAATAAAAGTGTCCTCAAACTGCATCACATCCAAAGAAAACTGAGTCCAATTCCAGAAGCAATAATTCAAAAAAGACAAATGCATGCAAATTAGCATCACTGAGATATCCTTTTTTTTTTCCTTTTTCTTTCTAGAATTACTCAATATGTGCTCACGGCAATCATTTTTGTACGTAAACACTAACTTAGTCAAACTGTTCTCCTAACTTTAAAAGCCTTAGACCACTTATCAGATTATTAGTGTTCTGGGGTGGGTGTAATTACTGATACTAATTATTTCAAGAAACTCGTTAAATTGTTCTAATAATTTGATATTGCACTTCAGTAGACCTCATGGTTACCAAAGTGATGAGTTTATGATATTTCTTTCTGAAATGTTTCACATTCTATAGGTCATTTATTAAATCTTGAGTGTTAGTATTTAAAGCCTGAAATAAAATACGATTTACTTGCAAGTGGGGCTGTCTGTCAACTATAACATTCTCAGTGTCTGAGAACTCCTTCTGCCCATGTATAATCTTTCCAAGATCTCTGGATTTATCTGTGCCATCCTTGTCTGGCTCCGTCTGAGATAATGGTGCAGCCTCACTATGAGCGTGGTTGATGGTTGGTGCTCATTCCCTGGACAGTGGCTCAGCCAAGTCATCATTCCCAGGCTTGGGAATTAGATCAGAGCTTGCATTCCCCACTCCTCTGGCCATACTGGTGTGCCCAGGATAGAAGGGCTGTCTTAATCTGGGTTACATATAAAGATAGGGTTAGCAAAAGCCCATATACAGTTTCTCCCTAACACCCGTGTTCCAACTTCCAACAAGGTAAAGACATGAGGCACTGTAGAACATGCCTTTCAGCTTTCCTCAGGACATTATTTAGAACAAAGAGCCTCAACTTCAAGGCCTTTAGTTGTAACACAATGTGACCAGGTTCAAACACATACACCCTTTAAGATTGAATTATAGTAATAATAATAAAGGCTATAAGAAAACTAGTGTAATGTCAGACTCAAGGTGACGTGCTTTATTTACAGATGAAATTTTTTATGCATAACCTCTCATCCCAAAGGTTCATTTCAGTGTATGCCTAGGCCCAGATTCTTACACACACACGCACACACACACACAACTTTCTTCTGTCTTGCACTTTGCCATTTAGTCATTTCAAAGAAGTAAAGCAGAAGCTGCCTAAGTTGGGTTTTTCCCCTACCTTTATGTTATGGTAAACTTTGTCGCTAATAATGTTTTTTGGTAGTCAGCCAGTCGATCAATAAACATTTATTAAGTACATACTATATGTACTGTGTCAAGTGCTGAGGACACAAAGAATGGTAAAAGAGAGTCGCTGCTCTCAGAGAACTCACAACCTAATGGGGGAGACAACGCGCAAACACCTACTATTTAGAAGACGAGTTAGTGGCAAGCAGAGTTTTTAGTTTTAAATCTTTTCGGCTGACTCTTCCTCTTGATCCAGGATCTTCAACAACCACTTTTTATGTACCTGCTCTGTGCAGAGCACTGTGCTTAATAATGAGGTAAAGGCAAAGATGAAATAAGACACAAATGCCGACAGAATCTCCTTTCAATTTCAGTTCACCTAGCAAAGGCATACAATACACACACATATGTACATGTGGGTGTATATGTGTGTGTATATATACAAAGGCATACGCATATGTATATGTGTGCGTATGTGTGTGTGTGTATATATATATATATGTATATACATATATACATATAAAATACACAATGATACAGGATTAAATACAAAAGAGAGGTGCAGACTGAGTGCTAGTTGAAGGCCCAGGGACAAAAAAATCATTAAGGATTGGATAAGTCTACCCAGAGAAGGTGGCACCAATCCTGGATCTCAAAGAATATTTGGGATTCCAGCAGGTAGGGAGAAAAGAGAGAGATGGCGAGGTAGCATAGTGCAGAATGGTGTGTGAAGAAGATGATAGGTAACTGAGTTCAGCTGGACCACAGAATGTGTGGCAGGGAGTAGTAGTATGAGATAAGGCTGGTTGGAGTCAGTGTATGGAAAGCACTGAATGACAAACCAAGCAGCATGAACATTACTGGCTAGGCAATAGGAAACTACTGAAGGTTTCTGGAGAGAGAAGTCACATGATCAGATTTGTGTATAAGAAGGACTGATTTGGCAGGAATGTGGACAATTTGGAAGGGAGGAAATGGAGATGAATAAACCAGCTCTCATCTTCCCAAGTGGTTTATACATGATCAAACCTGTTCGATTGGCAGTTTGCTTCACACAGCAATATAGACAATACGGTAAATCTCCATTTTTATCTCATTATATGTCAAGGGAAGTGATTTGGTCAACTTAAAATATGAATGTAAGACAAAAACATGCTTCTTGTACCAAAGGGGAAATACATATAATCAACAAGACAGTGCTTGTGCAACAAAGAGCTTATAATTTGGTTGGAGGAAAAAAGGACCAACTTGTAAAGCTCTATCAGACAACAAAATAAGAGATTAACTGCTAACCGTACAGGTAACACAAGAACAGTCATAGAACACTGTGGTCAACAGGAGTTCAAAGGAGGAAGGAGAGAAGTCACTACAGGCCAGGGAATGTCAAGGAAGAAAAGATTAGAAATGTGTTAAAAGCCTTTAGGAGTCAATACCAAAAGATGAAAATCTGCCATTGCAAATTGAAAGCTATATCTCATTTTTGTGAGTGTTTAGACTTAAGAAAGGTACAGATTGTTTTCGTTTGAAACTTTCAGTTTTAACCTTTATCTGGAGAATGTCCATTTATATAATGAACAGATTTTTTTGTAGACTAGTTGACTGCTACCTGAGTAGACCTGAGTAATCTGGAGGAAGACTGTAATTCTCTACTTCCTTTTAATTGTGGAGACTTCAACTCAGCTCAATAAACATTTTTTCAGAATTCATGTGTAAGGGGCAAGGGATACAGAAACTTACATGCTACCATCTACTGGGATATACAATACAGATCAGTACATAATTCTGTGTAAATTATCTAACTTCTTTGAGCCTCAGTTTCCCCATCTATAAGATGAGGGGATTGGTTTTGATGGCTTCCAATACTCCTTTCAACCCAAAACCTATAATCCTATGATGAGGAAAGACAACATAATTGAGGAGGACAGAAGCAGGAGGAGGGAACCACCAACAACTAGCAGAGACAAGGAAAGAATTAGACAAAGCTTGGAGCAGGAGGTGGTACCTGGGCTGAATTTTGAAGTAAAAAATAATTCTAAAGGCACAGTTGAGAAGAAACAGTATTCTGCACATAATAATTGTGTTTAAATTATGAATTGGTTAGTAGGTGAATAGATACCAGTCACTCTTACCTACTTTTTCCTGGGGTTGACTATATTGTGAGGTGAACTTCTCTCCAACCCCTGTAGCTAACTTTTTCTAGGAGTCTAGCTATAAAAGAGAGAAGAGCTAGATGATGGTTAATGGTTTTGGAAGAGCTCAAGTGAAACTGTTCTTTTGGTTTTTTGTTTTGTTTTAAAAAGGGGGGAGATTTTGAACAGTTTGTAGGCAATAGGGAAAGAGTCAATAGATAAGGACAGACTGAAGATGAGAGAAAGATCAAGGGTATAAGCTCCTGGACAAAGTATGAGGGTAGAGGCTTAACTTCTTACTTTTTCTGGTCACTTTAACAGAATACCAGCTAAATTTCTATCCAATGAAATTCTGCTGGAATGCCAAGTCCAATTCTGAAATTTAAATTCTGTAAACAGGGAGACTCCAACCATACTAAGAAATCATATGCAAGGATATAATTTTCACTTTTATTGTTCCAGCTGTTATCCTGTTAATTGATACAACCTATTTATTCATAAATAAATGTATTCATAGCAAAAATATGGATCATCAAATCTGATGTAATCTTCTGTCTAAACATTTAAAATTCTTCAACCAGAGATTTTTTTCCCATGTAATTATTATCTACAGGGTGGAAAAAAATCCATCATTATTGATGCTACTCTCTGCTATCTATATAAAAGCATGATTCTTGATTTGGCAATTTAGAGTGGAATATCTTGCTTTGTGATATCAAACTGTTGTGTCAATATTGATTGATAACACATGGTATCTTTCAACATGTCACTAACTTCCACTTGCTCCAATCTAATTTTTAAAGTAGTATTTTCTTCAGTGGTCTTTTGGACCTCCTTTTCCATTTAGCTAATTCTGCCTTTCAAGGCATTCTTCTCCTCATTGGCTTTTTGGAGCTCTTTTGCCATTTGAGTTAGTCTATTTTTTAAGGTGTTGTTTTCTTCAGTGTATTTTTCAGTATTTTTTTGGGTCTCCTTTAGCAAGTCATTGACTTGTTTTTCATGGTTTTCTCGCATCCTTCTTATTTCTCTTCCCAATTTTTCCTCTACTTCTCTATCTTGCTTTTCCAAATCCTTTTTGAGTTCTTCTATGGCCTGGGGCCAGTTCATGTTTTTCTTGGAGGCTTTGGTTGTAGGCTCTATGACTTTGTTGTCTTCTTTAGGCTGTATGTTTTGGTCTTCTTTGTCACCAAAGAAAGAATCCAAAGTCTGAGACTGAATCTGGGCGCGTTTTCGCTGCCTGGCCATATTCCCAACCAACTAACTTGACCCTTGAGTTTTTCAGTGGGGTATGACTGCTTGTAGACTAACGAGTTCTATGTTCTACGTTTGGGGGGGAGGTGCCAGCTCTGTCAGAGCCGCACTCCTCCTTCCCCAAGGACCCCCAGTCCAGACTGGGCTTAGATCTTCAGCAGGCTGTTGCACTCCTGCTCTGATCCGCCACTTAATTCCTCCCACCAGGTGGGCCTGGAGCCAGAAGTAACAACAGCTGTAGCTGCCCCACCTCCGCTGCCCCTGGGGCTGGAAGCCGAACCGCGAACTCCTTCCACTCCTGCAGCTTTTCCCACTAACCTTCTCCGCAGTCTTTGGTGTTTGTGGGTCGAGGGGTCTGGTAACTGCCGCAGCTCACATATTCAGGGCGCTAGGGGCCCCATCCGCCCGGCTTCTGGTCTGGATCGTCCACGCCGCTGAGCCTGGGCACTGCTCCACTCCGTTCCCAGCTCCCAGCTCCCAGCTCCGTGTGGAATAGAGCTCACCCTGAGACCATCCAGGCTGTCCTGGGCTGGAGCCCTGCTTCCCTCTGCTGTTCTGTGGGTTCTGCCGTTCTAGAATTGGTTCAGAGCCATTTTTATAGGTTTTTGGAGGGACTCAGGTACGGAGCTCACTCTAGTCTGTGCTTACCAGCCGCCATCTTGGCTCCGCCCCCCCAATCTTTCAACATGTCGAGTTGACATTTCTACATAAAGCAGACTGTAATGTCAAGGAAAATCTTATAGAATTAGTAGAATTTAATAAATATGTTATTTTCTTGGTCAGAATTTATGTGCTCTGTATCATTTAGAAAAATAGCTTAAAGAAGTTAAATTAAGAGATTAACATGGAAGAAAACTATTCTTTTTATCTATACTAGTCTGCTTGCTACAAAATATGGGGTGCTACATGACCAACCCCACGTTTACTCCCTGTAGCATACTTGTGCATACAAAGGAACCTTTGAATGCAGCTGTTTATGAAATGGGCATATCTGAATTTTTAGTTTCACAAGGTACGGTTGAAGACCCCAGGAAATACCACAGGCTATGCAAGTGATTTACAGAGGATATGTGCCACATGAGGATAAAGACTCAGAAATACTCCCCTGCAGGGCAATCAAAAGCCCACAAATAGGCCTTAACATGCCTGCAAAAGAACATACTTAAGGTTGCTAGTCTTAAGTGGATTCTGTCACTATAAAAATTCTTAACTACTTGTATATGTCAATATGGAACATTAGTATAATTCTTAGCACCTCTTTGGTGTCTGCATCTGAAGGAGCCAAAGAAAATATGCTCAACTAGACATAAATAACAGAACTTAGCATCATATTAGTTATTTGGGGAAACATCCAATATGGTATTTTGATATTTTTTCATTGTTGTGAATTATAACAACATTATTAACATATCAACAACTTGATGAGGTGGGGAAATAAATTCTATGTACTTGTGTGTGTGTGTGTGTGTGTGCGCACGCGCGTGCTGCATGAGAGTGCCTAAGAATAGATGGATATAGCCAGAGCACAGGAGGTGAGAGAGAGAATTTCTTAGGTACTTTAAGCCATGAAAACTATGCATCCACAAGAGAAAGAGTCTTTGAGGCATACAAACTACTGCAATGCAGGTGATTTTTTTTTAATATTAAACAACCGATTGTCTCTCAGCGCTCCTAAGTTCGTTTCAATTACAAAACCAAAGTGCTAGTCATTCATTCCAAGGTAGTAAGTGTTATGTTTCCATACACAAAGTAAGAATGCCTGTATGTATCCAGCAAATGGCCAAGGACACTTCTTTGGGACAGAATTGTTGAAATAGCAGAATGTCCTGCACTGAAGGAAGCACTTTTTGTTCCTATGTGCCAATACTGACAGGGATTCTTATGGCTCTTGGGAAAGCAGGAATCAGTGTTTTTTGGTGATCAGGCAGAAGACAGGACATCCCGACCAAATATGAGCTTCCTCTTGACATTGCTATCCCTTCTTTCTGCTTTGGGAGAACCAGCTCCTCTCCAGCATGTTAATTTCTGAATTGCTGATTGGCTTCAGAACTCTACAAATTGCCCTCCGGTGTAAACTATAGGAGTTAAAGATGTCTACACACTTTGATGGTCTCTTTCATCCTTCAGGAATCTTGGAACCTCTGCTGTGAGAGACTCCTCTCTAGGAGATGAACAAGAAGCAGCATTCCTATAGATTCCACATCATCAAAGCTCTTGACAGGCATTAACTGACTGACCTTCCCCTCAGGCAGGCAAGTGATGCTATCCTATTCCTCTGTCACAGTTGAGGAAACTGTTGCTGAGAGATGGAATGAATGGCTGACCCAAGGCCATAGAGGGCAGAAATATTTAAGGTTGGCATTCACATTCATGAACAACTGGCATCCATCGTCAAGGGGATAAAGACCAATACTCTGGACCTGACTGACCACTGAGAGAAGCAGATTTATAAGACCTCTGAGGAATAAGATCTGGAGCTTTAGTTAAGATGAATCTTTGCCTTTACATTGAAAAAGTCTGCCTTTTATCAAAATACAAATCTTAGCATGGTGAGGTTCGAAATTACAAAACAAAACTTCAGTAGGGCAAAAGCTCTTACTGCCTCCTTAATTGTAATGCAAGATCTGCCTCTGAAGCAGTTTTCAACCTGAAGCAAAGTACCTTGTGCCTATTCCAGACAGAGATGAAAGCCAATCTCTAAGTGCAGGAAAGAGCCAATCAGATTCTCCTAAGGGTGGGAGATAAAGCAAGGGAGGAGAAGGAGGAACACCTTCCCTCAAGGGGAAGGGAACAAGGTTAGGAGCGGTTACTTCCTACCTTTCCAAAACCAAGTGGAAGCTCCTCTGTGCCGACTTAAGGGGGTCCTGGGCTTGGCAGAGGGGACAAAAACTAGGACTAATATATCAAAAGCAAGTAAAAGGAGGGGGAAAGAACTAGGAGAGTGATAACATGAGGAGCCTTCCAGTGGGCTTCTTACTAATCAGTCAATACTCTGCACTGAACCATTTTTACACCCCCTTTTTACACTCCCCTACTCTCACCAATGCTCTTCATCCGTGGTGTTTGTTTGTTTTTAATTTTAACCCTTCTGGTAACTGAGTAACTAGGTACATTCTACCTAGAAGGGCAAACAAGCCCCTATTTGACTTTAGGATGAAAAAGGAAGGAAATTCTTTGCAGTTTACTAGCATGGCTCTTTCTCTAGGAATTATTAATGGATGCATGGACAGTGTCGCAGGAAACTGAACAGCTACATCTCTAAAGATTTAGATTTTGTAGTCAACAAACTGAATGACAAACTTCCAAAAGCTGATTAAATAATTTCTGAGGTGTAATGCCACTAAAGAAAGAAGAATTTCCTAAAATTGACATTTGCAGGAATAAATGACTGACAAGTAACACCTAAGTTGTGTTGGGTTGCCTTTACCCAGGTCTCACTTCTTCCTCACCCCTCTCTTGTCCCGCCTGTGTCTGTGACTTCCCTTGCTACTAGTACTAGTTCACCTAGTCTCACTGACATGCCACCTACTTTTCTCTAAAGCAGTAACTGTGGAAGAGCCTCTGACAAAGCATCCCATTTCTTTAGGCAGAGTCTAATGTCAACTATTTCAGGCACTGAGAATTTAGCTTCCCAAGTAAGAAAGTAACTTCTTCATGAGTCTTTCATTTTAATGGTTCAAAAGGCTTCACTCCATGTAACTTTTTTTCTAAAGTTTTGTCAGTTGTGTACTATTACACAACACACACACACACAAACACACATGAATCTCTTTCTAGCCTTATTTCTCACTACTCCCCTAAGTTCTAACCAAACTAAAGCCAAGCCTGTTCCCTGAAGAAGAAGCCCCCCTATAGTTTTCCACCTCTGAACCTTTGGTCCCTACCTCATCCCAAATCCCTTTTCCCATCTCCTTCTACTGAAATCTGACTCATCCTTCAAGGCCCAGGTCAAATGTCATCTCATTCATGACATGTTCCCTGAATTCCCCAGAGTTAAAAAAATTTCTTTTTCTTGTTAGTGCCCATAGTACCATGAACCTTTCTTAGGACCATGAAAGCACAATTCCTTATGTGGTAGTTAATTGAGTACAGTATAACTCCCCTCCCCTTTGGGGATATATGATGGAACCCTTCCCGCAACTGTATAACAAGTACAGTTAGCTGCCAGTGATCGATCTCTGACTGCTTCGTATCAGGTGTGATGACTCTTTTAATGGGCTGCTAAGCTGAACTCCCTAGGGTTAGGAAATCTCAAGCTCTTCTGGCTTCAATATGTAAGGACTACTCTCTGAGCTTTGGAGTGTCAGTACAGGGACACATTTCCTCACACAGTCACGAACCTCCTAGGAAAAACCTGTATCTTGGATGGGGCTGCTTTCTGTTTGTGTCTTATTTCCTCTGGTAGAGGGCCTTCTGAGATCTTGAAAGGCAGCTAGTGTCTGCCACCCAAGCAGTGGCACTTCAGCTACCAGAGTACTTACATCAGAAATGCCAGCAGAGCTTGACCAGATGAGAGGGAAATAGTTTCCTACAGAGAAAGTGACCATGACAGGAAGCAAAAGCCTCCTCCACATTAGTGGGATATCCTCAGTGGAGGTGAAATGTAAAATAGCTACAGAGCAGACCTGCCGCAGATGTACCAATAAGGCTTGAATATTAGCTTCCCAACTGATTGTAATCATACTATATTCTTTATGGCTTAATTTTTTTTCTTGTGTGGGAATAAAACTGTCTGTTCCATACATGATTCGTGTTAATATCTGGGTATCCTTTTTTTACTTCCTCTCTCTGTCCTGGGGAGGACCCCTTAGATTAGTGTCAAAAATAGAATTGTTCCTCAGAAATGTGAGGTGAGGTGGAATTAAAACCCTGAGAGCTGAGTTCCCCTTTTGAGGAGATAGGCAAACCCAAAGCAGTGAACCCAGGACAAGCCAGTAGGGCAGGTAAGGAACAGGGATTGTCAAAAGTCACCAGCCCCTATGGCCTCCGCCTATCAGTGTCTGGCTAGCTGCTATGCTGGATGTATCAACTTTATCTCCCATGTTAGACCAAAAGGTCATTCTGGGAAGGGGCCATATATTATATATAACAGGCTTTAAAAAATATTTGTTGAATGAATGCACTTTGCCCTAAAGAAGCTCACATTATATGATATGACATGGATCACACATTCAACACAAAGAAAGCACTACAAAATATTTCAACATGAGCTTTCGTTTGCTGCTAATATTTCTACTTGCATTAAGAAGGTGAAATATCTGTCAATAGATGGCAAGATGGAATTGAAATCTTAAAGTCATGCAAAAGAGGAGAATGGGTGAACTTTTGATGTCTTGCAAGGGAATATAACCAATTAATCATCCAGCATTTGTTAAATGCCTATTACATACCCAAGATACAGAGACAAATTGAAATAGTCTTGCCTTCAAGGAGCTTGCATCCCATTAGTGGAGATAATAGGATTCAACATGTATATAAAAGTATGTGCAAAACATATACAAGATAATTTAGGGGCAGAAGCACCAGTAACTGGGGGGAAGTGGGTTACAAAAGGACCCATGTGGCAGGTCACCCTTGAAGGAAATTTGGGATTCTAAACAGGTGAAGGTGAAAAGGGAGTGCATTCCAGGCATGATGCAAAGACCCAGAGAGTAGAGATGGAATATCATGGGTGAGGGACAGCAAAAAGACAAGTTTGGGTGGCCCACAGAGTGAGTGTTGGGAGGGGATGTGTAATAAAGCCTGAAAAGGTAGATTGGAGTCAGGTTATCACGGGCTTTAAATGCCAAGCAGGAGTTTCTGTTTGACCTCAGAGGTAAGAAGAAACCACTGGAGTTTAATGAGCAGGAAGGTGACACAGTCAGATCTATGCTTAAGGAAAGTCACGCTGGCAGAAGTGTGGAAGATGCATCGGAGAGGCAAGAGAACTTGAGTAGAGAGACTAATTAGGAGGCTACAGCGATAGCCCAGGTGAGGGTTGTGGCTATGTGAATGAAGAGACAGTGACTAATGCAAGAGATGTTGTAGAGACAGAAATGAGATTTGGCAACTGATTAGAAACATGAGGTGCAAGAGAGGGAGGTGTTGAAGAAGAACCCAAGGTTATGAACCCAGGTTAATGGAAGTATCACAGTGCCTCAATAGTTAAAACAAAGCTCTGAAGAGGGGTGGGTTTTGGGGAAAAGATGACGAGTTTTGTTTGGGACACTCTGAATCTGAGATGCCTGTATCTGGTTTTAAATGTCAATTAGTCAGTGATTCAGGACTGGAGCTCAGAAGACACTGTCCTTACATTCTGTTGAGTTCCAGATTTACCTCTCTGCACATTTCAAATTCTATCCAACATCTTCTGCTAACGTTTCAGGATAACTACCTTCACATATCTTCAAGTTGACCTTGCTAGCCACCCAATTCTTCACATCCCCCTTAAAGCTCTCATCCTGGATCATCGTTCCTTCCTCATATCTTTTCTGAACATGGAATTTAGTGTTGTATTTGATTCTTTTCCCATAATGGGGTAAGTGAGATGGCACGCTGGATAGAGCATCAGGCTTAAAGTCAGAAAGATCTGAGTTCTAATCCAGACTCAGATACTTACTAGCTGTGTGATCCTGGGCAAGTCACTTAACCTCTGTGTGCCTCAGT
Organism: Trichosurus vulpecula; assembly: GCF_011100635.1. NCBI lineage: Eukaryota > Metazoa > Chordata > Mammalia > Diprotodontia > Phalangeridae > Trichosurus > Trichosurus vulpecula. The sequence goes on along the minus strand of NC_050575.1, from coordinate 135,382,779 downwards.
TTCTTTATCTGTAAAATGAGGATAATAATAGCACTTACTTCCCAGGGTTGTTGTAAAGATCAAATGAGAAAATACTTATAAAGTATTTAGCACATTGCCTGCTCATAGTAAATGCTATATAAATGTGAGTTATCATTATCATTAATGTTCTCTCACATTAGAAATAATAAGAGAACATAACCCAATGTATATCAGAGTAAGTCCAGTTCAAGTATTTTTTCCTGGGTGTTTCCTAAGTGCCTTATATTCTGTGTTCTACTCTGTGGGGATTATAGAAGCACAACACACAATCCCTGGTTAAAAGGAATTTACAATCAATTTGGAAAGACAAAACATACGTACATGAAACAGCAAATAAGAGGAAGGGTATGATTAACTACTACCATGAATAGGACAGATAATAAATGCTCATTAATTACAGGAGGATTTCAGTTAATTGAACACAGATGCATACCATACCTAGTGAGCATTTTCAAGAAATGACAAACAAACATACAGTAACCACCTCATGGTGATTTCCATCCTGTGGGTGGGATCAAAACAGCCTCTCTCATACAGAGTCCTTATATTATTAATTACCTTGTGGTGACTTAATTATTGCTAATCCTTCTTTCAGCCTGCTACCAGTGATATGGTCTGTTTTATGTCCTATTTAATGAACCATTTTTATGGAAGTTGGAGAATTTGTATCTCTAATTCATGCTTGTTATTAACTTTCCTTTTCTTCCTGCAGAATATACAACTGATGCTGCCTTTTTTTAACTTTAAGATAGATACAAAACACATAACATATGCATTTCCCAAGACTGTCTGCCCCATAATCCTCATGGCCTTTCCTTATTTCCAAATGATCATAGATGCACATTTGATTTTCACATGCAAAGACTGTGTCAACAGCAACAATTTTTAGAAAGATCAGACCGTTGAATCTGGGACCAGAATGCATTTCTCCTTATTCTCAGTTCCTGGCTATTTCAACTGTAACATGCTGCTTCCTTTAACACAAAATTAGCATCCCAGGATACTTAAAATATTTCATGACAAATACTCAAAATTCAAGCCCCAAATGAAAGAGAATAAAAAATTCAATACATGAGTCTCATCCTATACCCTGTCAGCCAGTCCTAAAGTCTGGTGGATAAGCCCGTAAATTCCAGAATGAAACTTGAAATCTGAGAGCTTGGTCCCTGATCATCCAAACCCAAGAATGGCATAAGAATAATAAAAATGATGGTAATTAACTCTTATGTAACACTGTAGGCTTTCAAAGTGCCTTCCTCAAACAACAAAAATCTTGTGGGTATTGTAGGTATTAGAATCCATTCTTTGAAAGTGACAAAACTGGGACTCGGAACAATTCAGTCCCTTACTCATGGCTATACTGTAAGTATTGAAGGTAAGATTTCCATACATTTCATCATTCATCCCTTCATTCAATCATGAATTCAAATATTTATTAAGCTCCTACTGTGTACAGACCACTGGGCTAAATGCTAGAAGAAACAGTTTATGAGATGAGACATTGTATTTGCTCTCATAGGACTTACAATCTAGCAAGGAAATGAAGCAAAAATGCAAATAATTACATATATAGTATTATATAATAAGTGCATTAGAGAAGTGCAAAACAAAATGCTAAATGACATTACAGAGGGCTCAAGGAAGTTACAAAGACTAAGTAGCACTTGAGTTAGGCTTTAAAAGATTTGTTTAAAGCATGGGTGGTGAACCTGAGGCCACATGTGGCCATCTAGGTCCTCGAGTGCAGCCTTTTGACTGAGTCCAAGTTTTACAGAACAAATTCTTTTATTAAGGGGATTTGTTCTGTGAAGTTTGAGGACCTAGAGGGCCACATGTGGCCTTGAGGCCACCAGTTCCCCACCCCTGGTTTAAAGACATTGACTGATTGTAACAATTTCCTATAGAAATTTAAGCCATATGAAGCAATCATAACAATGAGGAGACCAAAAGAACTTACAAACCACCTTCATTAGCAAATGCTCTATCTTTTCACCAAGCAGATAGCTATGGTAGCCAAGGAAAATCTCAGTTTAAACTCATTTGCAAAACATCACAGAGGAGAATGGAGGAAGATTGTGAGCTGTATCACCTTAAAAGATAGCAAAGAGCAGGGGAAGGGAAAATGAATCTGCAGAAAATTTCACATAAGATCTAAGTCAAAGCATCCCAAAAGCATTTATAGGTGAAGCTAGAATGGCAAAAAGTAGACCCTCCCCCCAAAAACCCCTCCCCAACAGCAAAAAATAAAAATATAACAGATTTTTTAGTATTATCAGAGGGACCTATTTTCAACGTCAATGACAGGAGAATGACCATATGCATGAGTGTACCCCAGAGCTTTGTCCCAAACACTCTCCTCTTCTTTCTATACCTTCTTTTCTGGCATTCTTATCAGATACTATAAATTCCACTGTCATCTCTATATAGAAGACTCTAGATCTATATATCCAGCCCATTTCTCTCCTGAGCTCTAATCATTGATCACCCACTGCCTACTGGACATTTTCAATTGAATGTCCAATAGGTATCTCAAACTCAACACATCCAAAACAGAATTCGTTATCTGTCCTCCACTAATCCTCCTCTCTTCTTAATTTCTCTATTATATCAAGGATATAACCATCTTAGTCACCTACATTTGCAACCTGAGATGAGTCTTCCTGACTGCAGGCCCAGTACTGTACCACCTATCTGCCTGGCCGCCTCATTCAGACCTTCATTATTTCTTCCCTGGAATTTTGCAATAGCTTCCTAATTGATTGCCCTGATTTTAGTTTCTCTTCTCTACAATCCATTTTCCACATAGCTGCCAAACTTATATTCCTTAAGTACAGATGTGACCATGTCATATTCCTGTTAAAGAAGCTCTAATGGCTCCCTATTCTCTCTAGGATAAAATACAAACTTCTCTGGTAGGCATTTAAATTTTTTAACAACCTAGCACCATTCTATCTTTCAGGCTTGTTACTCTTCTTCACATACTCTATATTCTAGCTAGGCTGGACTACTTGCTCTTCCCCCATACATGACATTCTATCTCCCTTCCATGTACCTTCGCATAGAATGTCCCCAATGCCTAAAAAGCATTGTCTCCTCACCTGTACCTTGGAAAGTCCCTAGTTTCCAAAAACAGAACCACAACAACACAAAAACAAAAAACAAACACAGCTTTGCTGCCACCTTCTTACTGAGCAGCTAAAAGTAAAGAACTAGAGTAAATGAAATAGAGTGAAAATTTTGTTTTAAAAGAATAAGATGACATGATTATATATATATATATGTATATATATATATAATCTATATATATATATAGGCCAAATGTTAAAAAAAAACTAGGTTCAGAATTTTCGAATTTTTCAATTGTTATTTCAATTTTCTAAATATATCAACTTAACAATTTGCTAACTTACATCACAAGGCAATTATAGGTAATAAACTAAAGTTCCTTCCCTTACTGGGACTTGAATCTGAGGTGAAGAGTGAAATAGATGAACACTAGAAGTTAAATGATGATGAATCAATGCCAATTTTAAAGGTACTTTTTAGCCTACATAACTACATTGGCAAATATCAAATTCATAACCAAAAGGGCTCATTCTACAAGTCAGATCCTCATAGATTGTTTTAGATTCTGCCTTCGGCTATTGCTGGGAGGTTTAGATAAGAAAAAGAGCAGCAGGGGCAGCTAGGTGATACAGTAAGTAGAGCACTGGCCCTGGAGTCGGGAGGACCTGAGTTCAAATCTGGCCTCAGACACTTGACACACTTACTAGCTGTGTGACATTGGGCAAGTCACTTAACCCCAATTGCCCTGCCTTCCCCCTTTAAAAAATAAAAAAATAAAGAGAAGCAAGGAGTATGGAAAAATGCAAATTCTCTTGTCCAAAGGTTCCTAGTTTGATGTTCTCGTTAGAACTATGAGGTTTGAGCTAGCTCTCACTACCTCATCTGGTTATTAGAAAAGCAAACTTGAATTGTATTAAGATCTATTTTGTGATAGAGTTTAACAGAAAAGAGGATCTTTGCAAGTGACCTGAACTGGAGAAGCAAAACTGCTAGAAGAAGCTACACTGAAACCCCATCCATTCTAGCATGCCTAAGAGGACAGATCTCCACCAGAGGACTGCATCAGGAGATGTTTCAGAAACCAGACAGCTGTATAAGATGAGATGTCTGAGCCCTAAGATATGATGGACTGAGGAAATGGACAGTGGGGATGGGTTACTGAGGAAGAGGCTGTGCCATTGTTCTCTGTAAGGCCTGCTTGCCAAGGTGATTGCCCCCAATGGCTCCTATCAATGCATCAGTCAATCCATCTCCTTCTTCCCCTCACATTGTTTCCCATAATAAGCCCCATAGTTAAAAAACTCTTGATAAAGCATTTGTCATGTTAGTTAGTGATTCATTGAGGCAACTATGTCTCTCAAGTGAAACAAAGGGTTTGGGGATGAGAGAAATTAATATTACACTATTATGTTAATAACGAATGTGTTGGTAAGCAAATGGGCTCTTGGCACTTAGTTCAACCAAGTGCCCTTGAAGAGTTTGGCTTTTGTTTCCTTTGAGTAATTCAATGTATTTCATTGAGCCTCACTAGGTGCTAAGCCCTAGGCCCAAATCCCTATTAGGTGTAAAACCTGTGTGGGTGTGGATTGGTAACTAAGGTAGGGCCCAAGGTGGGGCTAACTGAGGGGAGGTGCTAACTCCAGAGCCAATCATAGGAGCCTAAGTTCTGGTCATTCAGATGATGTTTGATGACGGCTGAAATGCTTTAAGAAGAGAAGACAGAGCCATTTGTGCAGGGCTCTTGTGGTGGCTCAAGGTGATGTGGAGACTCCGGGCAGCTGTAGCTAAGAGCCCTCCAGCTCATAACCTGGATGTTGGGACTTTGTTAAACTCTGGTAACTATGTACTGGGATTTGAATCAGACAAGGTCTACCTGTTGATGTTTGTAATTTGTTTGATTTGTTCCGAAGTTCAGGGTGCTGGCTTTTTCCCCTGAACTAAGTGAGTGGTATTTGTATGCTGAATTAAAGTAAGCTTGTCAACCCCTTAACGTTGCTTTCGTTACTAAAGCAGATCAAAAGAACCTGTGCTTTTGCAGTGTGCTGGTAGCATTTTTGTTGTTGGGCTTGTGTTGGTCTTTCAGTCCCACAACAGCTGCTAGTTAATTTGTGATCTATCCTTTTCCTTCTATTTTCTCTAAAGGCCCAGCTCCTGTTCAGGTCAATCTGCAAAGGGCATGGATGACTGATGAGATCACTCTTAGCCCTCAAGGTACATAACCCTATAAGTCTACAAAGTCTTCCTCCATTGTTTCATATTGGTAAGGAGTTAGCCTTGTGTTTTCACGGGTTATACCATTAGTGTGCAAGCTCTGACATATTCTACAATGCTAGAAAAGTTGTTATTATGGTCCTATAAATAGATAATATTTATTTTCTAAGGATTAGCCTAGCTAAGTATGGAGAGATTGATCATTAGTAGTCTAGCTACTTACTGATGAATTCTTTAGCTATGGTGACCCATGAAATAACGAAAAATATACTACCAAAAATTATTTTATAGAGCTAGGAAATATAATAACACAATTGATCTGGAAGAAGAAAAGGTCCACAATATCAAGAGAATTAACAAAAAGAAATGCCAGGGAAGGTGGCCTTTCTATACCAGATCTTAAATTGTATTATAAAGTAGCAGTCATCAAAACTACTTGGTATTGGCTAAGAAATAGAGTGGTGGATCAGTGGAGTAGGTTAAGTAGACAAGACAGAGAAGTCAATTACTACAGTAATCTACTATTTGATAAACCCAAGGACTCCAGGTTCTGGGATGAGAACTCGCTATTTGACAAAAACTTCTGGGAAAACTAGAAAATAATATGGCAGAAACTGGGCATAGACCAATATCTTACACTGTATACCAAAATAAAGTCAAAATGGGTACACAATTTAAATATAGGCTGATAATTTAAGCAAACTGGGAGAACAAGGAATAGTTTACCTGTCAGATTTAGGGAAAACAGAAGAATTTATGACCAAAGAAGAGATAGAGAACACTATGAAATGCAAAATGGATAATTTTTATTACATTAAATTGAAAAGTTTTTTGTACAAACAAAGCCAATACAACTAAGATTAGGAGGGAAGCAGAAAACTAGGAAAGAATTTTTACAACCAGTGTCTCTGATAAAGGCCTCATTTCTAAAATATATAGAAAACTGAGTAAACGTATAAGAATACAAGTCATTCCCCAACTGATAAATGGTCAGAGGATATGAACAGGCAGTTTTCAGAGGAAGAAATTAAAAATATCTATAGTTATATGAAAAAATGCTCTAAATCACTATTGATTAGAGAAATGCAAATCAAAACAGCTCTTAGGTACCACATCACACCTGTCAGATTGGCTAACCTGACAAAACAGGAAAATGATAAATGCTGGAGAAGATGTGGGAAGATTGGAACACTAAGGCATTGTTCGTGGAGTTGCGAACTGATCCAACCATTTGGAACAGCAATTTGGAACTATGCCCAAAGGGATATAAAAATATGCATACGCTTTGACCCAGTAATACCATTTCTAGGGCTGTTTCCCAAAGAGATCATAGAAATGGGAAAAGGACCCACATGCACAAAAATATTTATAACAGCAATTTTTGTGGTAGCCAAGAATTTGAAATTGAGGGGATGCCCATCAATTGGAGAATGGCTGAACAATTCGTGGTATATGAATATAATGGAATACTATTGTGCTATAAGAAATGATGAGCAAGCGGACTTCAGAAAAACCAGGAAAGACTTGTATGAACTAATGCTGAGTGAGGGGAGCAGAACCAGGAGAGTTACAGCCACATTGTGCAATGACTTACTTTGATAAACTTGGCTCTTCTCAGCAATGCAAGGTTCTAAGACAACTCCAAAAGGCTCATGATGGAAAATGCTATCCATATCAAGAGAAAGAATTACAGTTTTGTTTTGTTTTGTTTCTTCTTTCTCATGATTCGTTCCATTGGTTATAATTCTTCTTTACAACATGTCCAATATAACAACATATTTAATAATATATGTGGAGCCTATATCAGATTGAATGCTGTCTTGGGGAGAGGGGAAGGAGGGGGAGAAAATTTAAAACTCAAAAGCTTATGGAACTGAATGTTCTAAATTAAAAATAAACAAATTAATTAAAATTTAAAAGAAAAATATAAAATGGCCCTCTGACCTATGCATCTCCCTTCTGCTTCTGTAGTTACAATGACAGAGATTCAGGAAAGAAGACTAAGAATCGCACAGTTAACGTACCATTTATAAACTTTAATTTGATACTCTAAATGGAAAATTCCTGTCCAGTTAATCCTGAAATTCTTGATATAAATGAAACCAGAAGGCAGAAGGAAGTTAATACTAAATGGAAGGATAACCCACAGGTTCTCTTTGGAAAGCAAATAAATGAGTTGGTCAAGTTGGTTTTACCATATGTCTAAAAGGCAAAAATAAACAACATTTCATGGGGCATTTGGTCATCTCATATAGCAGTGTTCATGATAGGCATGTTACGGTATACTGATCTGGGAAGCTAGGTGGTGCAGTGGATAGAGTGCTAGACTTAAAGTTAGGAAGACTCATTTTCCTGAGTTCAAATCTGGCCTCAGACATTCACAAGCTGTGTGACCCTGGGCAAGTCACTTAACCCTGTTTGCCTCAGTTTCCTCATCTGTAAAATGAGCTGGAGAAAGAAATTGCAAACTACTCCAGGATCTTTGCCAAGAAAACCCCAAATAGGGTCACAAAGAGTTGGACATGACTGAAAAATAACAAAAGTACATTGATTTAACAGAATATTACTGGGTCATAAGAAACAACAAATATAAGGAATTAAGAGGAACTTGGGAACACTTGTATAAACTGGTGCAAAACAAAGTGAACAAAACTATGAAGATAATATACACAATAATTATATTAGCATAAAGGAAAACAACACTAGAAGCATCATTCTTTTTTAGTGCAATGCAATGGCCGATCTTGACCCTATAAAACTGATGTTGAAACATTTGATGTTGAAACATCTCTTCTTTCTTGATGTGTTGGCTTATTTTGCTTGACTATACTTCTTTTTTTTAAACAATGATAGGTGCTTTTGTAGGATGGGATGATTGAGAAGCAATAAATTTGAAAAAAAAAGTATCGATGTAAAAATTCTTTCAAGAATGCCTATTTTTATTTTTGAGGCTCAGTTTCCATGTCCTCCCCAGGCTAGAAATTTCACAGGCTAATACTACCTCTGAGTGGCACAGGCGTTCTCACCCATTCCATTGGGCCAGTTCACTCCTTAAGAAGCCTGGTCCTCCTTACCTAATATCCTGACCAGAGACCTTATCATATTTTTAGCCCACGGAAGCTCAGAAATCCTGACCCCAAGGGACCCTCCAGCCTCTGCCTTCCCAGTATCAAGGATCACAAGTGTGCGCCACCACACCTAGGAAGAATGCCTACTGTTCGAACTATTGTATGCAGTTGGATGGACAGCCCATATAGACAATCCAACAATACAAATATCTTAATCACTTCAGGTGGACAGTGAACTGGACACAGATTTGAACAAGAAAAAGACAGAGGGCTGGATTGCATTAAGGAAATAGCACAGTGCTTTTATCAACTCCAAGCTTCTCCATGAAATAAAGGCTTATCTTCTTAACATCATTATTCTTCCCAGGATGCTATCTATGACAGTGAATCATGGAATACCAGTCTCCAAAGAATTAAATTTCAGGTCACCCAGAAAGCAATGAAGGGATGCATAGTGGGTGTGAATAAACCACCAGAACTAACCACGAAGTGAGCACTAAAACCATTGTAAAAGATACAGAGATGTATGACCTGAAGAGGAGGTAAGCCATTCACAGGGCCAGAGTGAGTGAAAGGAGATACTATGTCCCCTGTGTGCTCCACTGGCATCTGCATAGTGTCAGGGTCTAAAGGAAGCCTCCCAGCACATGGGCTATGCCCTCTGTGGAGGATGTATGGAAGAGAATGACAAGAGTCTACAGGACGAGAAGGCATGGGTAGATTGTAACCTGTACCCCTGAAGGCAATACACACAGTGAAGAAATCACAACTCTCTCTGAGCATTCTTCCAATAAAATTCAATTTCTATCTGTTTTCATTACTGTATTCTTATAAAAGAGATGCAGCTATCAATTATATAAGTTGATAGTTTTATATATTGTGTATGCCTCTAATTTCATGAAAATACTGGTTAGGAGAACACAGTCAGTATGAATCAAGAAGAAGCATATCATAGTGGATAGAACCAGACTCAGAGTCAGGAAGACCTAGGTTTAAATCCTTCCTCTGACACATACTAACTATATGAGCATATTACTTAACCCTCAGTGCTCTGGACAATTCTCTAAGACCATAAGTAGAAGATAAGGTACCAGCATGCCTTGGTAAAAGGAATTTCTGTACCTGAAAGTTCCCTAAAAGAAATCACAAGTCCAGTCCCTATCCCTGTGAATCGAGAAAAATGGACTTTGAGACAGAATACCAGAGCCCTAAATACCAAGGCAGCAAGCACTATGTCTCAGGGTGGGGAAATTGATACAGCACTCACTGCACCTTCCTAAAGGTGCTTCCTGCTCCCTGACCCTGGAAGCATTGGCAACTGCCAGATTCATCGACAGATGCCCTCCTTCCCCTGACCAGCTGCTGACAGTGGTGGAACACTTTGTGGTGAATATACTCGTAACATTACAGAAATCTGAGAGTTTAAAGGTATGCGTCTTCCTCAACAACGACCACACCTTTCCCCCTTACCTCTACCACCATCACCACCACCACCACAGCACATGCTGTGGTGAAGATTTTTTCACAGCAGCATGAAAAGATCCCAGTGTCCCAAGGCTAGCTTCCTTTGCCATGATGGCACTCCAGGAAATCTCTCCCACTACCTCCTCCCATCCCACAACTGCTTGCCCCAGGTGAAAATATTGCTAATTATGGCTCTGCTGAGTTTATCAGTATGTAAGAAAAAAATTAAACACGGATTGAAAACATGGTTTGTGAATGACCTTTAAAAAAATCAGACCTGTAATTTTATCAGTGTAGGGAGCTCCTGGTGGGGGGTGGGGTGGGGAAAGAAGGAGGGAAACTTCATCTGCTAATGCAGATGGATGCCTCCTCTGCAGCTGGAAATCTTGGAGAGCTGCCTGGGGTGTGGAAAGGTGAATTAACTTGCCACACAATCAGTACATGTCTGAGGGAAGACTTGAAACCAGATCTTCCTGACTCTGAGGCCAGCATTCAATCCACTTCACCATGTTGCCTCTCTATGATTTACTTCAGATGACTTTTATAAGAATTAATAGATATGAATTCCTACTGAAAGTCTCTCTCTGTCTCTCTCTCAAATCTCATCAACTCCCATGAGTATCACTTTAATACATATAACTCATACACACATCATACACATATATTCATATGCATGCATACATGTATGTGTGTATGTACATATTATACATATATGTGTGTATATATATCCATGCATAATCTCTCCTCCACATTTTAGTCACACTTTATCTCCTGCTTACTAGATATGTCCCTCCTAGACTTTCTTCTCTTAGGCATCTGCTGTCCTATGGCCAACAAACCCCCTCCTTCTCTCCTCTCTGAATCCCTGTGATTCAGAGTCCAAGGATGCTCAGACAAAAATTCCCTTCCCTGGCTACCATGTCTTGCTCCTTTGTTTCCATATGCCACAGCCCTACCCCTCCTGTGCCCTTAACCCACTCTGTCTTACTCCTCCATTGCGTCCCTGCCTAGAATATGGGTGCCATGAGAGCAGGGCCTATTTCCTTTATTTGTTTCTGTATCCCCAGTGCTTTGCACAATGCCCTGAACATAATGTGCATTTAATAGATGCTTGTTAAATGAATGTTGAATGACCTATGGAATTCTCAATCTATTGTTAACAAATTGCCCTTCATATTAGACATCTTCTCACACTCCATTCATCTCTTTGTAATCATGAAACTCTGGCTCCCTCTGGAAGACCCTATATCCCTGCCCACTTTCTTCAACTCTAGATGTTCCCATCCATACTGAGACTAGAGGAAGAGGAGCAGACATAGTCCTAACTCCTTACTACCACATCCATACCCTTCTTTCTTATACCGTCACTCAGTAAATTATTCAGATGTATTTATTTGGATTATTGCCAGAACCTGGTAGCAGTTATCTACCAGCCCTCAGATCATTCTCCCTCCTTTCTTAAAGAGTTCAGTACCTTGCTCAAAGTCTTTCTCTTCTGCCTAACTCTTACTCTTATGCTTGGGGCTTCAATATACATGTTAATGTGTCCTTAGACATGCTGGCTACTCAAGTTTATCAACCTCTTCACCTCCCATGACCTATACCTTCTCTCTACTTTGGCCACAAATATGGATTGTCATGCCTTGCATCTTATCATCACCTACAAGTTTTCTACCTCCAGAATCAGACTTCGAAGTTCCTCTACCTGACCTTCCTATTCTTCCATCTATCACTGAACTTCACTTCTCCTAAACCTGTTCTTCATCTTTACCACAATTTCTACCCATTCCTGCCTCAATTTCCTCTCATCAAAATCATGACACTCTTAATTAACCAGTTCAGTTTTATGCTATCCTCAATGTTTTCCCCAATGTCTTTTCTAATGTCATTTATCTTTTTCCAAACCTCAAGTCTGGTTTACATCTATCTCTCTTCTTTACTACTACTCACGTGCTGCTGATTACTTTAGAAAGAAGTATCATAGTGGTGCTGAGAGGGTCTGCTACAAATTTATGCTATCTAATTTTGACTGGAACCTCACTGATGCACTTATTCCTTCCTGTTTGACTTTCTATTGCCTTCACCATAGCACCTGTTCTAAATCTTCTCTCCTCAAGCCACTTATACCACCTCCTTTGCTCCTCTCAGCAAAGGACCACTCCTTATACTTTTCCAAGAAAATTGAGGGCATCCATCAGGACCTTCCTCTATACCTCACTTCTATACCTCAAAACGCTTCTATGTCTTCCCCCATTCCCTACTCCTTAGTTCTGGTCTCAGAGAAAGATGTGGTCATTCTCTATACCAAGGTCAACCCATCTACCCCTGCCTTTCAACCAATCCTCTTTTGCTCCTTCATGAGTCCATCTTTTCATCCATTTCCTCTCTCTTTTACAAAAATCTTCAGTCTCTATCCACTGGCTCCTTCCCTATGCCCTAGGAATATGTCCAAATCTCACCCATCCTTAAAAACAAAATAAAACAAAGAAAAAACTTCCCTTGATCCTGTTATCCCCACATGCTCTCGTGCTATATTTTTTCCCTCCATTTTATTGCCAAGGTCCTAGCAAAAGCTTTCCAAACTCTTTTCCTCTTCTCCCATTTGTGTCTCACCACCTTAATATCTGACTTTTGACCTTTCCACTTGACTAATGTTGCTCTCTCCAAGTTTAATAATAATCTCTTAATTTCTAGATTGAATGGCCTTTCTCAGTCCTCATCCTCTGTGGCTTTTGATAAATTTCCTTCTTGGTCTCATTTGTTAGATCATTATCAGTCGTCCTGACCCCTTTGGTTGGTCATATCCGAGGGCTCCAACCTGAATTCAACTCTCCTGTCCTCTCTTCTCCCATCCCCCCCATCTCATGATCTCCCATAGGTTCAACAACCATCTTCTCCCCCCACCTCACCTCTCGTAGGCTTAGACTCAGTTTTGCTAGGTAAAGTGTGTAAGTCTATGTCTTTTGATCTTTAGAATACGGCATTCCAAATTTGCCATTCCTTTGTACTGGTAGCTGCTAAGACTTGTGCTCTTTTTATGTGGCTGCTTGTGGTATTTTTCTTTGACCTAGAAACTCCTGTATTAGGCTATGTTGTTCCTAGGAGTTTTTATTTTGGCGTTTCTTTCGGGAGGTAACTGGTAGAATCTTTCTATTTTAACTCTGTCCTCTTGATCTAATAGGTCTAGACAGTTTTCATTTGTGATTTCATGAAATACAGTTTCTAGGCCTTTTTAAAAAACATGGTTTTCAAGTATTCCAGTGACATACATTTTCTCTACTTGAACTGTTTCCTGGGTCAATTATTTTTTATATCAGACATCTTACATTTTCTTCTATTTTTTCAATCTTTTTATTTACTTCTAATTTTTCTTGATGTCTCATGAAGTCTGATTGTTTTACTCTCATCTAACCTAATTTTGTTCTTTTTCAACTTCTAAGATTTGAACTTACATCAAAGTGCAGTTGAAAGAGTGATGTATTGGGAGTCAGACAAAGGACCCGAGTTCAAAACCTGACTCTACTACTTACTGCCTATGGTCTTGGGAAAGTCATTAAATCCCTCTGGGGCTCAGTTTATTAAAATGACCAAATGAGGGAGTTGGACTATATGACCTTAAAGGTCCCTCTCTCTCTAAATCTGGGTCCCTGGTTCTGCTCTCTGGAACCACACAGAATAAGTCTAAAACATCTACATGGCACAGCCCTACAAATATAGCTATCATGTCCTTCCCTGAGTCTTCTCTTTTTTCAGCCTAAACGTTCTCAAGTTTCTTTAACTAATTAATACTCATGACATGGGCTCAAGTGCCCTTCACCATTCTGGCTGTCCTCTTCAAGAACCTCTGGAAACCTACCAATACCCTTCCAAAATTGTAGTACCCAGAATTAAACACAATACTCAAGGTGTGGTCTGGCCAAGGAAGCACACAGGGGCACAATCATCTTATTCCTAGAAGCTCTGCCTCTCTTAATGTAAACCAAGACTGCATTAGCTTTTTTAGCTGCCTAATCACAGGGCTGACTTATCATGAGCTCACAATCCACGGGAAAAGCCCAGATCTTATTTTTCTTTCAAATAAACACTATCTAATGAAGCTCCTCCACCTTAGAAGCAGGATTTTGATTTTTTTTTTAACTCAAGCACAAGGCTTTCCATTTATTCTTCCTGGAATTCACCTTTTTAGATTCACTACAATGCACAGTTTTTTTCAAGCAACCTTGACAAGATCTTTTTGGATCCCAACTTTGTCATCTATGTTTAGCTCTAACCTTCCCAGGTTAGAGATCTTCAAATGTGATAAGCTATCTATGCCTCTAACCAATTGTTTAAAAAAAAAGTTAAACCACATAGAGGCAAAGACAGAATCCTGGAACATTCCACTGGAGACCTCCTTCCAAGTTGACACGGAACTATTAATGATTACATTTTAAGTGCAGACATTCAACCAGTTCCAAGTTCATCTAACTATATATTATATTATCATCTAGTCCGTATCTCTCCATTTTTTCTAAAAGAATAATCAAAGTACTTTATCAGATGCTTTGGCAAAATCCAGGTAAACCATATTTACCCACAGACTTCACCTTATCTATCAAATAAATAACACTATCAAAAAAAGGAAATAAATTTAGTCTAGAGTGAGCTTTTCTTGATGAAGCCAGGCTGCCTCTTTATAATCACCATTTCCTTTTTCTAGATGTTCACTGATCATCTCTTTAATGATCAATTCTAGAATCTTCCCAGAAATATAAGTCAATTTCACTGGCCCATATTTTGCAGACTTTATTCTCTTCCACATTTCGAAAACTGCCTTTCTCTGGGATTGCACTACCTTTCCTAAGTTTCACAATCTTTAAAATTTCATTGACAGAATCTCAGCAATCATATTCACCAATTCTTTCCGTCCCCAAGGATGTAATTCAGGGGTTCTTAACCTTTTTCATGTCATGTATGACCTTGGCAGTTTGTTGAAACCAGACTTGGGATAACGTATACATAAAATACACAGGATTAGAAAGGAAAATAATTATATTGAAACAAGATGTATTTTTCCCATCTAAGTTCACAGATCTCCATGAAATGTATACAAGGGATTCTTGGCCATTTTCAACCTCTGAGGACCCAAGATTGAGAATCCCTGATGAAATTCATCTGGGCCAAGTAGCTTGAGTTCATCAAGGGCAGCTAGGTGCTCTCTTATCAGCTTCTTACTTGTCTTGATTGTCAATTTCCTGTCAGCCATTTTTGCAATTTCTTTTCCAGTGCAAAATTCATTCTCCCTGGCAGAGCAAACAGAAACAAAATAAGAACTAAACAGCTTTGCTTTCTTGCTGCTGTCAGTTATCATCATCCCAACTACTCCAAGCAGGAATACTAATCCTTCTTTGATTCTTTTCTTTACTCCCAAAAAAAGTTTTTAAAAAATCAAACTTCTCAACACCATTTTTGTTCTCCCAATAGACTTAGCTTATTATGACTTTTAGCACACCTAGCACTACTTTTCTTTTTCAAATTAATAAACATTTTTTTCTCTTTCCCACTTTCTCCTATTTAAAAAAAAAAAGAAAAACGAAACTCTTGTGAAAAATATGTTTAGTCAAGCAAAGTGGATTCCACATTAGCTATGTCCAAAACTTGTTATGTTTTACTTTGTTTCTTGAATACATCACCTTTCTGTTAGGATGTCCCCAATAATGATGGTTGGTCATTGCATTGATCAGAGGTCTTACGACTTTCAAAGTTGTTGGCTTTTACAATGTCATTGTTTTATAAATTGTTCTCATGATTTGCTCAAACACTGCATAAGTTCATACAAGTCTTCCCAAGTTTCTCTGAAACTGTTCCTTTAGTTATTTCTTATAACACAATAGTATTCCACTGCATTCACGTACCATAATTGTTCAGTCAGTACTTCAACTAATGGGCACCTCATTAGTTTCCAGTTCTTTGCCACCCCAAAAAGAACTGCTATAAATATTTTTGTACGTATGGGCCTTACACTATTTCTACAGAACCATGCATACTGTGTTCATATATTCATACTGTTACCTAACTTTGCTTTCATATTCTGTTATAATTTTTTTAAATCTAAGTTAGAAACCATGAGTCCAGAAGACTGAAGATGAAACACGCCATCCCTCTACTGCTAGAGAGATCAACTTAAAAATGCAGAGAGGCATAGCCTCTGCCTTTCAGGCATAGCCAATACGGGAATGTATTTTGCTAGATTATACATGTTTATGATGAAGATTTTATTTATTTTTGTTTGTGTTTGTTGTTCTATTGAGGAGGCAGTAAAAGGTTATAAATGTATATAAAAATTAATTGAATATTTTTTCTTAAAAATCTAATTTATTTGAAGAGGTTTTTTGTATACATATCAGTCTCTTCAAACAACTCTCATTTTTTTCTTCTTAGTGGAATCTTTTGTGTCTTCAGAATTTTATTCTTGAGAGTTTCCTTTCTTTCCCTCCTGGGCTGATTTCCCCTATAGAATTTTGGTCTAAAGAATTTTACCTATCCTACCTTTGAACTCTTTGAAATCTGCTTTCTCAGGATCTAAGAGTATGTCAGGCTATGCCTGGCTTTCTTCTCTTCTATTACAAACTCTGGGAAGGAGTGATCACATCTCCCCAAGGTTCCCATCATGTCCACTCCAGCAGTCAATGCCTCCCTGTTAGTGAGAATCATAGCCAGCATAGAATGTTCCCTGATGATTCTATTACCTTTTGAAGGGTGAAATTATTATTATGGCCAGTCAATAAGTTATTAGCTTCTTTGCTTTTGGCAAAGAGAGAGATCCTTTGTGCCTGGATAATTGAAGCCCCTTATTGCTAATATAACATATCTCATTATATTCTTTATTTCTGTTCTATCTAATTTCAACTCCATGGACAAAGATGCCCCTCCTAAGTTAAGCTTATCACTTCTAATCTGATCACTGTTCTGCCAACTCAAGCCTTAACTGACACCACCTTTCTTAGCCTCCACCCCCCTTTGATTGTGGGGCTAGAGGACAGAGTGCCAAACTCCTCCCAATGCCTTTCTTTATAGAGGAGAGACTGGACTTTTTGACTTACTTCACTCTGCATCTCTTGCTCTGCCTGTTTTTAACTGTTCCCTTGCTAAAGAATTGTTTTTTCCAACCTTTGCCATCTATGGGCGATAGTAAAGGAGTACATCATGTGTCCTTAGTTCCTTGATCAAAATCTTTATGGTCCAGCCATACTGGCTTATTACCATTTTTCATACATTTGTTGCATCCATGCTTTTGCACTGGGGGTTCTTCATGCTTTGAAAGCTTACCATACTTCCCCCCACCTTTCAGAATTCCTGGCTTCCTTTAAGACTAAGCTTAGATACTGCCTTTTGTAGGAAGTCTTTCCCAGTCCTCCCAGCTGCAAGTGCCTTCACCTCTAAAATCACTTTCTATCTACTCTGTGTCTACGCTTTTTATGTACATGTTGTCTCCCTTATTAGAATGTAAAGTCCTTCAGGGTAGGCACTACTTTTTCTTTTTCTTTGTATCCACAAATGCTTAGCCTAGTGCCTGATCCCACAGTAAGTCTTTAATAAATGTTTATTGATTTTGATCTATGACCCAATGAATATTTTTGTACAATATCATCTGTGCCAACTGAGTCACTAAAAATGAGCAGCAGTTAACCTTTTAGACAAGTCTGGATGTGGAAAGAGATTTACCTTTTGCTATGTGCTCTGTTGGTATGTGCAGCTAGGTAGCACAGTAGAGAGCCCCACCTGAAGTCAGAAAGACTCATCTTCCTGGGTTCAAATCTGGCCTCAGACATTTACTACCTGTGTGACCCTGGGCAAATCACTTCATCCTGTTTGCCTCAGTTCCTCATCTGTAAAAATGAGCTGGGAAAGGAAATGGCAAACCACACTAGTATCTTTGCCAAGAAAACCCCAAGTGGAGGTCACAAAGAGTTGAATACAACTGAAATGACTGAACAACAATATGCTCTGTTACAAAGAATCATTCCCATCTGTTAATGAGCTACCTGAATTTCAGGCCTAAATCCTAGAGAATGAAACAAATACCAGAGAAGGTATGCCTAGTAAATGCGATCCTGTTTCTGTGACATAAATGTCACAGTACTCCATATGGGGAAATCTGCTACACAAGAAGCAAATGGTTAGTCTTCCGACCTTAGGACAAACATATATAAGCAGAATTTCTAGCTTTACAAAATACTCTGGAAAAGTCTCTCCAGATTACTAACATCTAAATGAAAAAGCAAAATTCTCAAAAAAAAAACCTCAAAAAAAAATTAACTATGATATGCTTTAATTTCAAAATGGAATATATAGACATACACATATATTATAGTTCTTTTTGGCAGAAAGTATATGAATTGAAATAGAAATAATGAAGCTTTATTAAAACTCCTTAAGCTGTTTATGGTTTAAGTAAAAAGATAATTTTTATTCACATAGGTTTGCAGCTAATTTTTAAGGAATTATTAAAGGAAAAGTAGGATTTATTGTTGTTGTTCTCGTTGCCACTGCTGCTGTTGTTTAGTCCTTCAGTCATGTCTAATTCTTCAAGATCCCATGAACCACAGCACACCAGGCCCTTCTGTCCTCCACTACCTCCTAAAGTCTGTCCCAGTTCATGTTTGTTGTTTCTATGACACTACCTATCCATCTCATCCTCTGCCACCCCCTTCTCCTTTTGCCTTCAGTCTTCCTCAGTGTCATTCCAATGGGTCCTATCTTCTCATTATGTGGCCAAAGTATCTAAGCCTCAGCTACAGTACCATATTTCACCACATAATCATTGCAGATTTTATGCCAATTTTTGCAAAAAAAAAAAGTGGGGGTGCAACCATTACGTGAAGCTTTAACCAATTGTGCCTGTATTACTTAAAAATCATTCATTACTAAACTGTATCACTGACAGATGAACTGTACAGTTTAGTTACCATGGGAAGATGCAAGCGTTACTATATCACGTGACTTATCCATGGCAGCTTCACCTGCCCCTCTGCTCCCCTTGTGCCTACAGCTCTTCAGTGGGCTGAGTGACAATACCATTAGTACTGCTGCGCTCCAAACAAGCCACACAAATCGGCTTTCAGAAATATACTGACAATATGCCTATGCTGAGTATTCTAGGTTCGTGGCTCACAATGTGGGAGAGATAAATGTGTATCCATATGCCACTGGTGAATACAGCGCTGCTCTGTTTACCTTTTAAACGGTGTGATGAACAGAATTATACCGAGGGATGATTACATGATGAAAGGCTATAAACCAATTTGGGGGCTAAAAAAAACAGGGTGTGATGATTATGAGGTGGCAATGATTATGCAGTGAAGTATGTATTTGTCCTTCTAGTGAATAGTCAGAGTTATCTCTTTAAGTGTTGACTGATTTGATCCCCTTGCTGTCCAAGGAACTCTTAGGAGTCTTCTCTAGCACTACAATTTAAAGGTGTTAATTCCTTAGTCCAACTCTCAGCAGTGTCGATTCCAAGCCTATGAGTCTATGACAATATCTATTATGTTATTCACTGGTACCACTATCAGAGATTGAATCCTGGCTTGGGGAGAACGTTAGTCTAATGTGGTGTGGCATTCCTGATATTCACGTTTCCATATTACTAAATGGCTTTTCTCCTAAAAGCTGAAATAGAAATTCAGTTGTATTAATTTATTTCTCATTACAAAAATTACTTATAAAGTGTGGAATTCCTAAATGAACTAAAGTCAAAGAGTCTTTGAGGTATCTCTCCCTTTTCACCTTTGCTTCTTGGAAATCCCCAACATTCTTCGAGACTCAGTTCAAGTTCCATTCTCTTCAAAGATGCCTTTCCTGATCTCCATAGTTGATACTCTGTCTACACATACCCCAATCCCTTTGTACTTATCTCATATATATGCTATATTTATTTATTTGTGAACATAGCATATTCCCCCAGTAGAATGAAAGGTTGTTGAGGATAGGGACTGTCTTACATTGGTACCCCCAGGGTCTAGCTGGTACATAGTAGGCATTTAATAAATATTTGTTGATTAATTAATCTCTCCCTTGGACTTCCCATGGCACTTTGTACCTCCATTAATGCTACTCAACACATAACATTCCATTTTATGTCACAGTCATTTGTGTTCATCTTTTAGTTTCCCCACTAAATTATGAACTTCATCAGTGTAAGGGATATGTATTCTTCTACCTGTGTAGCACCCATAATGCTACAGGGCTCTGCATACAGAAGGCATCCAGTTTTAAAACATGAACCTGTGAATTGAATTCATTCTCAAGAACCTTCTGTTTTTGAAAAATGAAACTTCTCTGCATGTTATAGCTGCCTGCAAGGCAACACATAGAAGCCAGAAAATTAAAAACCTTCATTCAAAGGGAGAGAAAGAAACAAGGCCAAAGAACAAAAGATGCTATGTGACCTTGAGTAAGTCATTTAACTCTCTCTGGGCTTTAGTTTTCTCATCTGAAAAATGAAGAGTTTGCGTAAATGCCCTCTAAGGTCCTTTCTAGCCCCAAATCCTTTGAAACTATTAAATCTATGCCCAGTTTAAGCTTACCCACCATCAATGAAGTAATAGTCCAATCCCAGAAGAGTAAATGCTACTCAAAACCATCATGGCTATTTGGTTTGGGAAAGGCTAGGATGGCTACCACCAAAATATTGACTAAGTCAAGGTTTAGCATGTGAACATTCTCATTTTAAGAATATATATATATATATATACGTATATATGTACTTGTGTATTCAATGTCATCACTCCCTCTAGTGGGATTAAAAATTAGCCAGGTTTAAAACTATTTCACCTCTTTTGGAGCATCCATCAAGAACTAGTCTGCATCTTCATGTAACTCATTATAATTTCCATTTCCTTTATGGGCGCTAGAGTGAATTAATTTTATTTTTCCTGGAATTAGACAATGTGGTAGCATAATGGAATTTTTCATCTCCTTCAAGAAAAAAAAAGCCACCATCGATCTGAGTCATTAGCTTCACACGACCTCAGAAAATTATAAACATTTTTAAAACTTTACTTAGAAGAAGAAAATCATCAAACAAGCCATGAGCCATACAGTTGATATAAACATTAATGTCTAAAGAAGGTCCTATTTTCACTGCCAAAGCACAAACTGGATTGTCAATAGTTGACTCTCCCACATTTCACTGACTTCATTTTTTCTTACATATGAACAAGACTAATGATTTTATCTTTGGGGAAGGGATCCCAGACTTATGATTCAGTCATTGTGAGGAACTCCTAATGTGGAAATTCCTGAGGCATTGAAAGGTTAAGTAACTTAAGTAACCATAGTCATACAGCTAGCAAGCCTCTGAGGGAAGACTAGAATCCAGATCTTCCTGCCTGACAGGCTGGCCCTCTAATCACTATGCCATGCCTCTGTCCTAATGACATCTGAAGATAAATGATATTTCAAGTACCATGTCCATTTAATTAAAAATAGTTTGTTAAGTATACTCATGGCATTTCCAAGCTTCTAATGCTAATCAAAAGTTCAGGTGTTATTGTGACTTCATTTTAGATTTTAAAACTATTCATGTTGAGGGGAAAACAGTCAATGTACCCCAACAAAGCTTTAAAAAAACCCTTCAACCCTACTTATTACCATATATGTGTGCAGGAATTATAAAATTTTGACAGAAAATAAAGAAAAGCAATTAGAAAAATAGATAATACATAATTTGTCACATGCATCGCTTTGTAACTCAGTGCACCTAATGCAATGGAATTTAATACAGCTGTTATATTACCAGGAAACAGAAATTTACAGGCAAAAAAATAATTACATTTGGTTTTTGATTACATTTGGGTTTTTTGGTCTTTCTTCATAATGTAATGTAAAGCAAACACTCTTATTTGATTATTTTTTGGACTACACTGACTCCGGCTAATGACTGAATAGAACTCCAAATATCTCCTGCAAAATGCAAGACTCTAAGCAACCACATTGCTCACTGTTACAGAAATTAATTTAGCCCTAAAACTGATGACAAAGTTTCACATTCCTAGTAAGTGACATTTTATAGTCAGACAAAAGGATATGCCTCCCACCAAAAGCTAATGCTGCGGTCATCAACAACCCAACAAAGGCTATGTCTACCTACGTGAAAATGAAAATGTAATGCATGGAAATATTCTGTTATAAAAGCTCCTTAGGCTTCACATGTATTAACGTATTCGTTTGCAAACATTAAGATCAAAGGCAAAGCAACAAATACACCCTAAAAAGTTTTTAGTCAGATTTTTATTAATGATATACAAGTAGCGAGGCATAAAAAATTAATAGGTTCAAGCCTTGAAATGTCAAATGTAATGATCTCCAGCTCTGCTTACCTCCTTTGCTTTTTGTTTCAGTCTTGCTTGCTCTGGGTCTTCTTGCCTTAAGCGACTCTGCATGGTTTAAAAAAAAAAAGGAAAAAAAAAGGTTAACAGATGGTTTAAGAGCCCCTCGTCTGTTGCTGCAAGTTAAAAAATAGCAAAGACAGTGGAACAGGATACAAGGTGTCGAAGATGGGATGCTTAAATTCATAGACGTGCAATTTCAAGCCTGTAGGCCTCACCCAATAAACTGTTAAATATTCAGCTGTAAATAAAATCTACAGTAGGTTTAAAAAAATCAACCCAATTTACTTATATTATTATCAGTTCTTAGGTTTTAATTCTCTTTTTCCCCCCATATGTGAGAATTCCCTATTAAATAACCATACTGTAAATACAAAAAAAAAGTCTTAACCCTCAAACACCAGGCAGTCTATATTCATCCTTATTGCTTATGAATCCTTTATTTCAGGTCAGCCTAACCCAAATAATAACAAAGTGGGCACAATCAAACAAGGAGAAATATGCCAAATGCCTTCTCTAGAGCTTGGTCAGGCCTGTGGCACTAAAATTCCAGTCTTCCAGTCTCCAGTACAATAGAATGAGACCTGCATTGACAAACAATGACATCATCACATGTTGTTCACAAAGATGGGCTACCAAAGCAATGCAATGTTTCTCTTTCCTATTAATGCCATCGTTAATTTACTGCCAGAGAGACTCCATCTCAAGGGGTCACCCTTAAGATTTGTGCTAATAAGAAAACAGTAATAAAATCTATTTGTTTGGTTTCAAATCCTGAAAGAAAATCTTTAGTTCTTTGTAATCTGTATTTATTACCTATACATTTTTAAACAGAAAAAAAAATGAAAGGCTTGCAATATAAACCGTCTCCTTAAGACAGAACAATGACAAAGCCTCAAATATGAATATTAGTGCCAATAAAAATATTAGGTTATCTCTGGGAATTCATAGTTTGTGTTTTGATGTAAAAAGAGATAATCTTGTCTTTTCACAAGAACCAAACTTCCTAGAAACTGAGTCAAATAGTGATTTATATCTGTTTCCCTTCTCTGTGCCACCCCCTCTTCCCTTCCCTCTCTCCCACATATAACCTTTCTTGTGTCTGACACTGCAGCTGGGGTTTCCCTGCTTTGTGCCCACTACGCCGCTGCTGACTGGCAGCCCTGATCTCAGGCTGCTTACACCACACTGTCATGGCCGCAGCTGCTTCCCCCCACACAGTATTTGTTCTGCCTGCCATACCAGCAGTTGCCCCATTTCAGCTGGGCACACAACAGCTGCATATGCCAGAACTACCTCCTGAGGCCAGTTTTTACATGTCTGAATCACCTGCATTAGGCTTTTCCAGGATGTAACAAGTGCTGACATTACCAAGAGAATGCAGAATACAATGGGGTGGATATGAAGCTGCATTTCTCACATGGGATGTAGGCCTCCTTCCAAGGGGCCAGTTAGAAATCAGATAACCCAAAAAGAACTCCAAGTCCAGGTTAGGAAAGTCCCACTGAGCAAGCACATCTGCTAAGCCAGCCTCCATTGTCATTGCTCCAACCTCTTCATTAAACCCACCCACCTTCGGGATTAGATCCACAAAGAGGAAAAGAGTAGGAAGAAGAAGGGGTACTTTATATGGGTCAAAGTCAGTACCAGGCAAGACAGGGTGGGTCACAGAGCAAAAAAGGAACGGTACAAAGGAAGCATCAGTCACTCAGTGAGTCAACAAGAATTAATAATTATTGGATGCCTGCCCAGTCAGGAAAGAAACAATTTAGCAACTGAGGACAAGGATACACTAGTATCCTCTGAACTTTTTTGGAATAACCTCTTCAGCTAATGATGAACACAAAATAAAAGCAAGACTATCCAAGAACAACAGTAAGAAACAATATTCCTTCATTTATTTCAGGAAATTTTTTAAAAGATTGAAGGAATTGCCTCTTTCGAAATATAATGAACTCCATTTTAAACAGGAAATCGAAATAATCTGTAAGCCCAAATAACCATGATCTGTTTACATATATCTACGTGTACATACACACATAAGTCATATGAGATAAGTTTCGAGATACAAATGGAAGAAAAATAAATTGATATTTGAAGTGTCTTTAAGTCATTGTTATGAATCTTAATAATCACAATGCATGGTTATAAGTTTTAAATGTGTAAGAGATATAGAGCTTTTGTACTGACACCATCTTGGAATCAGCTTTTTAAAAATAAATCTGATTTCAGTTTATTTTCTTATTATTAGGTTCTTTATTCTAAAAATAAATCATACAGAACTCTGGATAAAAGATTCCAGTTTATTGGGTTCTGGTTAATTTACCATTTTCTTCACAAGGCAGGTCCTTTCTTCACTCTACCCCAACAACAATGTTACAAGATCTTCTCACACCTAAGACAGTCCTAGGATAAGGACCTTATGGACAGATAACATTACAATGGTGGCTAACAAATTTAGAAATGAAATGCTGGGTAAAAAGCAAACTATTTAGGAAAAGAAAAAACCAAATTTAGGAAAACTCTTTCTGAAAAATAAAAGTCAAACTTCATATTTATTCTGAGTTCTTTGACAATTGGAGCACAGGGCATTTTTACTATAACAGTTCAAACAATCAATTTAATCCAACAGGCATTTATTAAGCATCCACTATATATTAGACACTGTATTAAATGCTAGGGATTCAGAGACAAAAACAAAACAGTCCCTGCCCTCAAGGAGTTTACAGTGTGTGCGTGTGTGTGTGTGTGTGTGTGTGTGTGTGTGTGTGTGCACGTGTACCCTAATGCAACATGTGAACAGAAAGGTAAATATATACTATAAACAAAAGTAATGTCTGAGTGGAACGCATAACAACTAGAAGGGTCAGAATAGATTTCTTTGAGAAGGAAGTTAGTAATTCTAAGAGGCAGAGGTGAGAAAGAAGTACCTTCTAGACCTAGAGGACAGTCTGTACAAAACACAGAGGTAAAAGGTTGAATAATGTATAGAGGGAAGAGCAAGCAGAACAGTTGGGCAGGAACACAGGATGCATGAAGGGAAATAAATAACAATAAACGTGTAAATGTAGGCTGGAAAAAGCTTGGGAAGGGCTTTAACTGCTTAACTGAGGACTTTATATTTTATCTTAGAGGCAATAGGGAGCTACTGGACCTTCTTGAGAAGGGGAATGACCTGGTCAGACATGTGCTTTAGGAATATCTATTTGGTAGCTATATGGAGGATGTACTGGAGAAGGAAGAGAGTGGAGGCAGGGAGACCAGTTGGGACCCCATTGCAATATTCCTAACAAGAGGTAATGAGGATCTGAACTAGAGGGCTGCTGGTGTGAGGGAAGAGAAGATAACAGATTAGAGATAAAATCTTGACAAGAATTGGCAACTGACTGGACATGAGGGATGAGAGAGGAAAAGATGTCCACTTTGAGGTTTTGACCTGGATATCTTTACTATTGTGAGACAATATAAGGAATATTAACAATACATTTTTGGTGAGCATTTAGGAAGTTCTTACAGTATGAACATTACTTACAATAGGAACGTTAAAAAAGGTCCTGCAAGGTGATACAGAGTAGAAGGTACACTCACATTATCCTTATAATCTAGTGTAAAACACAAGTATGAAGAAATTTAAGTAAAAAATGCCAAATGGTTATCACTAACCCAACAATCTATGTGGAGGACCTCAGATTCTAGCTTTAAAAATTCTGGTTGTGTTGGTTCATGTTTTCCCGATGTAATTAAACAAATATTATATAAAGCAGAGTGTTATATAATATTATATGTTAATTATTACACATAGCAGATTCTTATATACAGCAACGAAATCTGCTTTTGTAGCGGGAAAGAGCTAGAAAGTAAGGTGGGCGTGCCAATCAGGGAATGGATGAACAAATTATGGTATATTAATATAATGAAATACAATTGTGCTATAAGACATGATGAGACAAATGGTGACTCATAGCAAAATGGGAAGACTTGTATAAACTGAATATGAGTGAACAGAACCAGAAAAATTGATACCACAACAACATTGTCAAAATGAATAATTTTGAAAGACTTAAGAACTCTATCAATGCAATGATTAACCATAACTCCAGAGGACCAATAATAAAGAATACTATCTACTTCCTGACAGAGAGGTAATGAACTGTATATGCAAAAGGAAACATATTTTTTGGAAGTAGCCAATATGGCAAATTTTTTAAAAAATATGAATATTTGTCACAAGGTGGTTTTTTTGTATTTTTTAGTAGAGGCAAGGAGGGAAGCTGGGAGGGAGAAAAAAAGAAATGTTTGATAATTGAAAAAAATTAATGAAAAAAGAGTTTATTATGTGTTTGACATTATGCTTATCACTGGGATAGAAGGATGAAAAACTACATAATACCTGCCCTCGAAGACCACATGATGTTCTTGTGAGGAAATGACATATATACAAGTATATATAAAATGAATTCGAGTGTGAGATCCTGACAGAGTGCTCTAGGAAAATCTAAGGGGATTTTGCTTTCAGAAGAGATCAGGAAGTCTTCATGAAAGAGATGGTATCTAAATTGAGTACTGAAATAAAAGAAGTGTTTCAATACGTAGAAATAAAGAGGGAATGCATTCCAGATAAGAAGGACAACAGCCAGGGAGATTGCAGAGGTAGGAAAAGACAGGATGATATGGGAAATAGAGAAATAATATGACATGAGACTGGAAAGATAAGTTGAAGCCAGACTGTGGAGACCCTTAAATGCCAGGAATTTGTTTTTTATCCAAGTGAAAAATGGGAACTACTGGAAATTTTGAGCAAGACAGTAGTAGCATGGTTGGACCTGTGGCTTTCTTTTGATGGCTGCATGAAGAATGGATTGGAGAGGTAAGAGACTGCACTTTGAGGCCAGTAAAATAAAAGGCTATTACAGTAGTCTAACTGAGGAGTATTGAGTACCTAAATGAGGAGGAGTGTGGAGTGTGTAGTGCAAGATGCAGAATAGAGAAAGGACTGACAAGACTTGGTACCTGAACGGATGTAGGAAGTGACAAAGATGAATGTAAGGCTATGAGCCTTGGTGACTGGAAAGATGATGGAGCCACCAGTAGAAATAGGGAAATTGAGAGGAGGGCCCATTTAGGGTGGTTGAGTTTAAGGTTGCTGCAGAATATCCAGGTGGACGTGTCAAACAGGTCACTGAAGATATGGGACTGGAGCACCAGGAAAAAATTGGGGCTAGATACGTAGATATGGGAGTCAGTCATATATATAGAAATGAGAAATGAATCTGAAGCAGTAGATGAGATCACCAATAAAGAAAATGTAGAGAGAAAGCCAAAGGCGTGGGGCAAAAGGAAGAAATCAAACAGACTCAGAAACCAAGGTGAGTAGAAGAAGAAGAAAGAAAAATCATGAAAGCCAAAGGAAGAGGCAGTATGAAGCAGAAGGGTGTGATTAACCTTGTCAAATACTGTAGAAAGCCAAAAAAAAGGATGAAGATTGTGGAAAGGCTATTGAAGTTAGCAATTAAGAGGTCACTGGAACGGAAATAAATTCTGCTGGGGTTTTAGAGAGATAGATAATGCCTATACATTGCTGGTAAAATTGCAAAAAACTTTTTGGAAAGCAATCTAGCTGTCATTATACTTAAATACTAACTACATTTTGCAAACCAGTAATTCTATTGCTAGAAATACACCATAAAAGTGTTATCAAAAATCAATTGTTATGATATTTTATTTTTTTAAAATTCAATTATTTATATGTAAATATTTGTTTCCAAGCACATTAAATTGGCTTTATTGATATTTAATGTTGTTTGTGATAAACTATTATTCAGTAACCTATGGGTGACCTTGGGCAACAATTTCAGTAGAGTAGTATATTCTGGATATGGAATGAAAGAGAGTGAAGTAGATTAAAATGTAGTGAATAAGAGAAAGTGGCAAATAAGGACCACACTTTTTCTATATGTTGAGAAGTAAAGGGACCCAGATTGTCTGCCTCTTGTCCTCTTGGGCTGCTAGGTGACATAATGAATAGAATCTAGAGTCAGGAAGACCTCAATTCAAATCTAGCCTCAAACATTTACTAGTTGTGTGACTCTGGACAAGTCATTTAATCTCTGTTTCCCAGTTTCTGCAACCATAAAAATAGAAATAATAACAGCATCTCAGAGTTATTTGTAAAAGTTCTTAACATAGTACCTGGCACATGGTGGTACATAAATCCTCATTCCCTTTCTTTTCCCCCTTTCCCTTACTCCGCTTTCCTGAATTCCATAAAAAAAATGAGTGACTTAGATATATAAATAAATCCTTGTGATGGAAGACTGACTGTGATACCAAAGCCCCATGAAGAAGAAATCTAAATTCTGTTCCCCACCCCAAAAAGCAGAAATAGTGAATGTTAGTCCTCTAGCAATCCCAGTGTTAATTCCAGGAGAATTCAACTGGTCAATTCCAGTAAACTAGTATTACTGATTGGACCCCAGTTCCCAGAACTTTCTGATAGGTAAAGGACCAGATTACATGGCTCTCCTATAGGGAAAGGCTATTAGCTCAGAAACAAGGCCATTTGCCATGATATCCCTCTTCTACCCCTCTCTTCATCTTAAAACTCTTTGATACCATCCTCTATTCTTTCCTCTTTTAATTCCAGTCTCACATAATGAAATAGCCCTTCTCACTAGACCTTTTTACATGTGCTCCTTGATCCCATTTTCTACTGTCTTCTCCAGTGGATTACCCCTCAATCAGTCTGTTCCTCCCTTCTCCCGCCAATATTTAATTTATATTTTCTTGTTCTTCTGCTGACTACAAACATGTTCAAGTCACTATGATCTTTAAAAACAAAACAGAACAAAAAAAAACTTCTTCCTTAAGTAAGCAGGGCCAAGAAAATAATATATACTGTGATTACAATAATATAAAAAAACCAACAACCATAAAAAAAATGGAAAATGAATGTGGAAAAAACGAAAAACAACAAGCTTTGATCCAAAGAGATTAGAAGACACCATGTCTCCTCACTTTTTTGCAGAGGTGGACTATCAGGTGTGGAAAATTGCATATATTGTCAAATTTTTTTCAAAACATTGATAGATTTGCTTATTGTTTTCCTTTTCTTCCTCTTTTTTGCTTTATGCTTTTTTTTGAAAAAAATGTTCTTTGTTATAAGGAAAGATTTTGAGAGGGAAGGAAAAGGGATGTGGGGAGTGGGAATTAGGTGATATAAAAACAAAATTGAAGTAAATCAAATTAATTTTAAAATAAACCTTCACTAGAACTTAACATCCCATTAAGATGTCTCTTCTCCCTTTCTTAATCAAATTCCTAGAAAAAGCTGTCAACTCTGGCTCAACTTTTTCTTTCACTTTACAATCCTTTGCCATCTGGCTTCTGAACTCATCATTCAACTAAAGCTGTTTTTTCCAGTTAGCAGTGAGCTCTTGCCAAATCTAGTGGATTTTTCTCAATCCTCAACCTTCTTGACCTCCTCTATAGCACTTCACACTACTGACCGCTGGCTCTTCCTGGATATTCTTCTGAACTTCCTTTTTTCTGTTAAGGGCTCCATCATCCTTCCTATTTCCCAGTTTCATAATTTTGGCATAATCCTCAACCCCTCATTCATCCTCAATCCACATACCCAAAAAGTTGCAAAATATTGCCTTTTCTGTCTTCACAGTATTTCTTATATCTATTCCTTTCTCATTATTCATATTGCTACCACATTTTTCAAGCCTTCATCACCTCTCAACTGGACTATTACAATGGTCTTCTAATTAGTATGCTTGCCTTAAGACTCTTCCTACTTTAGTCCATTCTCCTTTTAGTTACCAAAGGGATTTTCCTTAAACTCAGGTCTAACTATGTTATTCACCTCTTCAATAAATTCCAGTGGCTCTCTACTGTCTCTAAGATAAAATATAAACTCTTCTTGTTGGTTATTAAAGGCCTTCACAATCTGATTCCAATCCACATCTCCCAATATCACACATTACATCTCTTTGGTACAGCCAACCTGCCCTTCTTACTGCTCCTCACATGTGGTATTCCATCTCCTACTTGGAATGCACTCGCTGATCACCTAAACCTCAAAAAAAACCCTTACATATTTCAAGCCAGCTTAAAAACCA
The DNA here is from genome assembly GCF_011100635.1 of Trichosurus vulpecula. NCBI lineage: Eukaryota > Metazoa > Chordata > Mammalia > Diprotodontia > Phalangeridae > Trichosurus > Trichosurus vulpecula. The sequence goes on along the minus strand of NC_050575.1, from coordinate 135,352,455 downwards.
TCTTCTACATATGAAGTCTTTTCTGATTCCCACAACTGCTAGTGTCCCTCTCCCTAAACTACCTTGTTTTATTTTGTATTTATTTACTTATGTGAATCTTATCTCCAAGGATAAAATGCAAACTTTACGACAGCTGGGTTTGTTTCTTTTTTGTCTTTGTCTCTCCAGTGCCTAGCACATTTCCTAGCACATAGTAGACACTTTATAAATGCTTGTTAACTAATTGCACAACTCAGCTATCACAGCCTATAGTGAAACTATAAAGGAAGATGAGTTTGTCTTCAGTACCCTAAAATCCTGTACCTCACCCAGATCTTCTCTCTCTGGGTAACTCCTCTTCCTTCCTCTTTTCCTGTCAACATTACCCATCTGAATACCCTTACCTCTCTCCATGATCACTGGCATGTGTCGGTCACTGTTACTAAACTGATCACAGGATCACAGATCATCTCAGAGTGGACCTCAGAAGCCATCTAATCCAATTCCCTCGTTTTACAGATGAGGAAACTGAGAGCTCAGAAGGTTGTGTGACTTATCCAAGGTTTCATAGGTTGTAAGTGTCACGGGTGGGATTTCATCCCAGGACCTCTGACTCCTGAGCCAGGGCTCTTCCCACTGTACAATCCTGCCTCCAAATAGTAATAGTGATGCTAACAGTTCCAAGAGCTATTACGGTAATATAAATGACATAACTAAGGTGATAAGACATCCTTCATTTGTCCTAGATTCGTATTTATCCTACCTTTCAATATGCCCTCCAATGACTTATCTTGCCCCATAATATAGTTACGAGCTTGATAATACTTTCTTCTTCCTTTGGACTCACCACTTGTCAAATCTAATCATGTTAGATTTTAAAGTCTTAAAGTATAATAATAGGGAGACCGACATTTGGGGTGGTGAGCCTTTTAGCCCCACTTCAAACAGATACCTATTCTGGCCAAGCAAGGATGAGAGCAATAAAGGGAATCACTTTTTCTCTCTCACCCAGTGACAAAATGAAGGTGTGATGTTTCTGACCTTAAGGTCTCTGCTGTATATACTGTCCACATTTCTTAATAAAACCATCTCCACTTCCAAAATGCCAACTAAAAGCAAAACATTCCTTTAAAAAAATGTTAAGCAATTAAAGAATCAAATTCACTTTTAAAATATTTGGTAAAATGTGGTTCTATTGGGAAAGGAAGGAACTAACCCAATTTCCTCTGTTGAAAAATACTGCCCTGAATTTGGATATTCACTTGGCTATTCATTTGGATATTAATGATGAGCCTCAGCAAGCAGAGGCATGCTAATGAATCACAAGGGGAATGAAGAAAACTCAATACTGCTTGGGATTCTGAAGAGGGACACAGGCTAAGGACAAATCCCAAAAGCCATCAAAAGTTTAAAAAAAGATGTTTGAAGTAGGGAAAGATTTTAATTTTCATTGTCCTGCCCACGGTATCACAGATCAAGAGCTATGAATTATATAGCTCATAAAACATGTTATAATTCAAGCTATCACAACTAGTATTTTAAATTATCTTTAAGGTAGTTTTTTGAAGGTGTCCTGAAAAGAGAACACAAAGATGACACATTATACCTGATCAGGCAGAGCCTCATTCACAAAAAATATACCTTTCGTGAAATGAAAATCAAGCATTCCCTCCTACAGCAAACTATGGAAGAGAACTGTAGTAAGATATTGGCTGGTCTAGGAAGGGACTGGTCCAGCTCCAAAGGATAATAGCACTACTAATAAAAGTATCACATTTATATAGTTCTTTAAAGTCTGCAAAGCACATTCCTCACAATAACCCTGTGAGGTATTACTGTCCCCACTCTATATATAAGGAAATAAATTCTGAGAGGTTAGTAGTAATAACAATAATAATAATAATAATAATAATAATAGCTGATATTTATGTGGTGTTTAAAGATCTGCCAAAGCACCACCTTCTTGGGACCTATCTCCACCGCCTCAGCTGCTTCCTCCTTCACCCAGAAAATACTTTCTATTTTAACATTTAATATTTTTATAATTTCATATTTTATATTTATATTATTTAAAATATAAAATATTTATGCGTTATTTATATTTAAATATATTTTGTGCCTAATTACATGTGAGCATGATGTTCTCCTGATATAAAATGAGCTCCTTGAAGACAGGTACTATTTCATATTTTTGGTCTTTGTACCCCTAGGTCTTAGGATGGTGACTGGCACATAAGAGGTAATTAATAAAAGCTTGTTGATTGACTGGCCAAACATTTTACATACATTATCTCATCTGAATCCCAAAATAACACTTCAAAGTAGGTACAATAGTTATTATCATCCCCATTTTCCACATAAGGAAACTGAGGCCAAAGGAAGTTAAATGATTTGCCCAAGGTAACACAGCTGGTAAATGTTAGAGGTGAGCTTTGAGTGCAGTTCTTCCTGACTTCGAGCCAGGCACTCTATTCACTACACCAAGCCACCATCACATAACTAGTAAATGCCTGAGGAGGGGCTTAAACCCAGGTCTCTCTTGACTCCAAGAGCAGCATTCCTTTTCACTCCACCAGAGTTTAGATTCATTTTTACAATGAAATCTTTTAAAAATCTAGATTGGAAAAAAATCTAGGAAAATTATTTAGGAAGACTATTAACTAATTATAGTTAGCCAGCTGCTTTGTAGTCTTCTGGAAGTGTCTATACTGCTCCTCCTTTGCCAGGAAAAGCTAATATCGTAAATAGCCCCCTCAAACTACTGAGCCTCAACACTCAGCAGACATGGACAAATGGAACAAAATAATCATGGCTTTATGGTTCTTTTCTGTTATTAATTTGACAGGGTTGATGGGAGGTATAATGACCTCCAGGTCAGGCATTTCCTGGCTGTTAATGACCGGCTGGGTTCAGGACTCTTGGCTTTGCCTTGGGCATCCATCCAAATACTCTAGCTGGTCATTAACTGTCAAGAAATGCCCTCTCTGTCAGTCATTATTGCTTCAGCTTTAAATGTAAGCTTCTGAGAAATGCCTATGCTCCTGGGATTAAATGTCTATAAGCTAACTAAAATATGTCAAAGAATCCTCAATGTTAGGATTTCTGTGCTTTAGGAAAAAAAAATCATATCTAGCTATCTAGATAGTACATTGAAGTTTGTTTTATTGAATTTCTTTGACTTTCAGGTCCTTAGTGACCATGTTATGCACAACATATGATGATGGTACCTAACTGAGAAGATCCTTCAACTCCTCCCCTCACTTTAAATTTCAAGGATAATAAATTACTGTGAAATTGATTTAGTTTTACTATTACATACATCCTTACCGTGGGTCCTCAGCTAGAAGGACATTTTTATGTTTAAGTCTTTGTAGATGTAACATTTTATATGCTTGATATCCTACAGCTGAAATACTTCTATGCATAATACTAAAATTGGAAAATCTATTAATACTTTGTAAAATGACATGTCTGGCATGGCATTTGCCTTTGTAAAAAAAAAGTACATAATTCCACAAAATGTTAACCTCTCTCTTTCATGTGGCCAATACTGGCCAAATAAGAGAATGGGTCCCTCAACTCAAGGGGAGGAAGGCCTTCGCTTCAATATTTAAAAGATCTGTGATTTCATCAGAGTGGACACTCCCTTTACTAAGACATATCACAACGTATCTGTATCTCAGCAGATGGTCTTCATGTGTTACTGTGGCAACTAAAAAAAAATTCATGATCAGTGGCCAACATACTGGTGATGAACCTCTTCATACTTAGCTAAGTCAGTCCTTGGATAATGGACATGTAGTTGGTCTCCAGTCCTATACTCAAAGCAGAATAAGCCAGAGCTTATGCTCTGCTGGCCCCAGACTTCAAGGATGCAGACTCATCTTCACACCACAATTAAGTATCAGAGAGGATTTTAGCAGAGGCAACCTCCAGCCCAGGGAAATAATTATTTGGGAAATGTAAAACATAAACGTTTTTATGATTCAAAGTCCCTAGTAACTTAAATGAAAAATATTTTTCTTTTTATTTTTTTCTAAGTCAGAAAAAGAGAAGAGCTTTAATAATGTTATGTCCTTTGTAAATGTCACAGACACATATGCAAAAATAGCTCTACTTTATTTCCCTGCAATAGGGATTCAAAGTCAAGTCAATAAGCATTTATTAAGGGCTCACTATGAGCCAGACACTATGTTAAGCATTGAAGCTACAAAAGAGGCAAAGGACAGCCCCTGGTTTCAAGTATAATGAAGGAGGCAACCTTGAAAACAACTAAATACAAACAGGATATATATACAATGTATAAATTGGAGAGAATCAACAGAGGGAAGGAAATAGCACTAAGTCAATTTGGGAAAAGCTTCTTGTAGAAGGTAGCATTTAAGATGGAACTTGAAGGAAGCCAGGGGAGCCAAGAAGTGGAGATGAGGGAGGAGAAAATTCCAAGAAGGAGGGACAGAGTGAAAATACATGTAATCCAAAGATGGAATGTCTCTTACGACAAACAGCAGGGAGGCTAGTGTCACTGCATTGGAGATGGGCCCCGGGTAAGGTATGAGAAAACTAGAAAGGTAGGAGAGGGCCAGATGGTGAAGGATTTTGAGCGACCAAAAAAGGATTTTATATTTGATCCTCGAGGTGAAAGAGAGCCACTGGAGTTTATTGGATTTTGTTGTTCAATCATTTCAGTCCTGACTGACTTTCTATGACCCAATTTTGGGGTTTTCTTTGCAAAGATACTGGAATGGCTTTCCATTTCCTTCTCTAGATCATTTTACTGATGAAGAATTGAGGCAAACAGAGTTAAGTGACTTGCCTAGGGTAACACAGCTAGTAAGTATCTGAAGATGAATTTGAATTCATAAAGAGGAGTCTTCCTGAATATAAGCTCAGTGCTCTATCCGCTGTGCCACCTAACTGCCCCAGTTTATTGAACAGGGAGGTGATATAATCAGACCTGTGCTTTAGAAAAACCAATTTGACAGCTGAGTAGAGGGATGGACTAGAATAGGGAGAGACTTGAGGCTATACCAATAGTCAGATCCTAATGTTCTCCAAACAGATTTCCAACTTCTCAAGGCTAATCAAACAAGGGATGAATTCCGCCTTGCTTGGCCTCCTTTAAGTGAAAGGATGCCAGTCACTTTGGAAGCCGAACTCGAAAATATTCTTGGTTTTTTGCTTCAGTCTCTCACCTCCCAGAACAGGTGCTCACCTTCTGCTCTTTGCAGCACCTTTCTCACATTTGTACCACTCATAGCTTTATGGCATGTGGTGTTTTTTTTAAAGCAATGGTGGGGGAGTTTAATGCTTCAGATTCAGGTTTTTCATTAAATAAAGTTAAGTGACACAACTCCAGGTGCTACACTATTGGGAGTTACTGCCGTACCAACAGTTTCAATTATAAACCCATTTTTTTCCACTGATGACATTGAACTTCACCCATGGCAGTACTGACTTATAACTTTCACTTTTAATTAAATAAGTTAAATTGGTGACAGGAAACACTTTACCTTCACATTAGCTTTGTGAATAAAAAGTGAAAGTTAAGATCAGGGAAATTATAGTAAAGCCTAGTTCTCTATTCACACCTTTATCCTAGAGAAGGAAGTCAAAGGTATAGGTTTAAGATACTCAAAAATGGAGGGATGGAAAATGAGAATAGAATATTGAATAAGCTCAAAAGTGAATCACTGATCTATAATCAAGGAAGATAGAGAATTCCTAAGCAAATGGTTCCCAGCATTGAAAGATTCCAGAGAAGGCATCTATAAAGTAGGTATAAACAAACAAACAAATGAAAATCATCCCAGATATATGACAAAATTGGATCTTCCAAATAGACACAAAGTCAGCACAAATTAGATAGTTTAAAAATAATTTCCTGTCTCTTAAGAAACGAATCTAACGTTTTCTCAGTCCCTTCTTGACCACTATGCAGAATTTGACACTATTGCCCATTCTCTCCTTTTGCCTAATCTCTTTCCCCTGGATTTTTGTGACATTGCTCTTTCTCGGTTCTCCTCATACATAACTGGCTGCTCCTCAGTCTGTTTTACAAAATTATCTTCCATGATATTCCCCATAATTTTGAATGTACCCCAACATCCAACTGTGAATGAATCTCAACATGGTGTTCGTCTCTTTTCTTTCTATGCCCTCTTTCTTAGTGATCTCATCAGTTATTGTAAGTTCAAATACAATTTCTAAAAATATTAATCTCCAATCTATACATCCATCCTCAATCTCTCTTCCACATTCCAGTCCTATATCTCTAACTTCTTATTGGACATTTCTAATTAGATGTCCCTCAGGTATCTCAAGCTCAGCACATCCAAAACAACTCATTATCTTTCTCTCTAAAATCTACCCCTCTTGCAAACTTTTTTATTTCTATTAAGGACACTTGTTCAGTTATTTCAGTCATATTTGACTCTTTGTGACCCCAACTGGGATTTTCTTGGCAAAGATACCAGAGCAGTTTGCCATTTTCTTCTCCAGCTCATTTTACAGATGAGGAAACTAAGGCAAACAGGGTTAAGTGACTTGCCCAGAGTCGCATAGCTAGTATATGAGGCCAGATTTGAACTCAGAAAAATGAGTCTTTCTGACTCCAGCTCCAGCACTCTATCTTCTGCACCACCTAGGTGCCCTTATCAAGGGCAATACGATTCTTCTAATCACTCAGGATTGCAACCTCAGAATCATCATCTTTTCATTCTCCTCTTCCCTCCATCCCAGATCCAATAACTTGCCAAGTTTTTTCAACTTTATCTCCATAAAATCTATCACATTTGCCCCCTTATCTCTACTCATGCAGCCACAACACTAGCTTAGGCCTTCATCTCCTCTTACCTGAATTTATCAGTCTCCTGATTGGCCTCTCTGCCTCCAGGCTTCCCTCCTCTCCAATCTACCTTCCGTGCAACTGTCAAATAAAACCTAAATCTAATCTGTCCATTCTCTTGCTTTAAAAAGTTCCAATAGTCTCCTAATGCTTCTAGAATCAAATGTAAACTTCTCTATTTGTCATTTAAAGCCCTTCATAACATGACTCTAGTCTACTTTTCCAGGCTCATTGGATATAGCACTGGGCCCAGAGTCAGAAAGATCAGAGTTCAAATACCACCTCAGATACTCACAAGCTATGTGACCCTAGGTATGTCACTTAGCCTCTATATGCCTTAGTTTGCTCTACTGTAAACTGGGATGATAATTGTACTACCTCCCAGGGTTGTGAGAATCAAATGAGATAACATTTGTAAAGCACTTAGTACAGTTCACGGCACACAGTAGGTGCTTAATAAAGGCTTCTTTCCTTCCTTCCTACATACTAGAGTCCAGTCAAATTCATCTATTTGCTGATTCCTCACATAGCCCATTTCCTGTCTCCATGCCTTTGCACAGGCTGTCCCCCATACTTTATTTGTCTTTTAAAACCCTTCAGCACCTAGCTTCTTCTTACCTTTCTAATCTTTTTCCACCTTACTCCTTGCCACATACTCTGGGATCCAGGAACCCTGCCTTCTTGCTCTTCCTTACACAAGACATTCCATCCCTAGGCTCCATGTATTTTAACTGGCTATCCCCCGTTTCTGGAATTCTCTCCTTTCATCTCATCTCTGCCAAAATCCAACCTTCTACAAGATGCTTTTCCTGAAGCCTCTTATATTCTAGTGCTTCCCCTCTGTTGATTATCCCTAATTTATCCTGTATATATCATACTTGTATATAGTTATTTGCATGTTGTCTCCTCCATTGTACTGTGAGCTCTTAGAGAGAAGGGACTGTTTTTTGCCATTCTTTGTATCCCCAGTGCTTGACACAGAGCCTGGTACATAGTAGCTACATAATAAATGTTGGTTGATTTGACTTATTACTACATGACTGATCCACCGAATTTCCTGCCATGTATGCCCTTGGTGATGTCTTTTATGCCATTTATTATATGCATGGTGCTGTTGGTAATATACTATAACCTACTTGCACCTATGATATGTCTCTCCATTGTCCTTTGGGTTTCCCCAGACTTTGAATTTTCTGAGTCTACAGCATTTCATAATTTAGTGCCATAATGCATCACCAGGTAAATACTTTGAAGCCTCCGCGAATCTTTGATTGATGCAGTATTCTCTCCAGCAGTGTAGATTGTAACCCATTCAGCCTGTCATCCTGTGCAACTCTTGTTCAATTCTTCTCATAAATCTTCTATAGGGAGACCACTGAACATGCTAGAAACCTGCTATAGGTCTCATAATACTGTGTGAATAACAAGCAGTCCAGTTATCTCTCATAATTGGCCCCCTTCCTTTTCCAGGTGTACATATTTCTGATGGGATCTTTTATACTACTTTTTGTTTGAAATACTTTATAATCTTCCACCAACCTTTCCCATAAAATTTTACAAATGGGCTTATATTTTAAACCAGAGATGTCTTTAACTAACATATTCTCTATTTTGCAAAGAAATGGAGAGTTTGCTGGCTGATGCAGTTTATAAGTCTTCTTTGGTACGCTCATTGTGGGAATCAATTTACATTGGTTAAACTTCCTTAGGAAATAATAGTCATCAGCAGTTAGTTATAAGTCAGATTTGAGTTATATCTCAGTTGCATGCTAAATTTTCTTATTTTTATTCTTATAAACAGTTATTGATTTTGAACTCTTCTCTAAGAAGTTTGATTGCACACATATAACTGATTTGAAAGTCACTCCCACAAGTTGTAGAATTACAAGCATGCTAATGTATTACTGGTGGAGTTATGGATTGATCCAACCACTCTGAAAAACAATTTGGAACTATGCTAAGAAAGTGATTAAAATATCCTTTCCCTTTGACTTACAGTTTCTAGTGCTAGGAAGTAAATGGAAAAGAAAGAAAGAAAGAAAAAGAAAGGAAGGAAGGAAGGAAGAAAAGAAAGGAAGGAAGGAAGGAAGGAAGAAAGAAAGAAAGAAAGAAAGAAAGAAAGAAAGAAAGAAAGAAAGAAAGAAAGAAAGAAAGAAAGAAATGAAGGAAGGAAGAAAAGAAGAAAGGAAGGAAGGAAGGAAGGAAGGAAGGAAGGAAGGAAGGAAGGAAGGAAGGAAGGAAGGAAGGAAGGAAGGAAGGGAGGGAGAAAGGAAGGAAGGGAGGAAGGAAGGAAGGAAGGAAGGGAGGAAGTAAGAAAAAAGAAAGACCAATAATACACCAAAATATTCATAGTAGTACTTTCTGTGGTAGCAAAGAACTGAAAACAAATAATATACCAATCCAATTAGAAAGCAAATAAACAAGTTGTGGTACAAGAAAATAATGGAATAGCATTTCACTATGAATATGGTGAATATAGAAAATCGCAGGAAGATTTAAATGAGCTGATGCAAAGTAAAGTAACTGGAACCATGAAAACAATATACAAAATTACAACAGTATAAATGTAAAGAACAACAACAAAAAACAATCAAAAGTCAAGTCAACAAGCCCTTTTATCAAGTCCTTACAATATACCATGCATGGTACTAAGCACTGAGATTACAAATACAAGCAGGTAGAAATTGTCCTTGCCTTAGGAGCTTACATTCTAATTGGAGTTGGGTGGAGACAACATACAAAAGGAAGTTGAAAAGAGGAAAGAGAAAGTGCCCACATTGAGGCCTGTAGGAAGAAATCTGGAGAAGTAGGAGTAGAGTCCAAAGGGGAATAAAGACATGGCTGGCCTGGGGAATTTCATTAAAAATGGAGGTTCTGGGAGAAACTGACCAGTCAGAGGTAGGGACCACAGGGTGAGGAGGCTGCAGGATTGAGTGAACTTCCAGATAAGAAGGCTGCTGTGGCATGGCAGTCAGAGTTTGTAGAGTCAAGAGTAAATCCCAGAAAGGAATAAAGAAACAAAATACCAGCAAAGTATGATGACTAAGATTGTTGACAAATAAGAAATATGTGACAACTATGGATGTGGGATACTGCATATAATGTCAGACTTTTAAAATATGTTGATTGGTTTTACTGAACTGTTTTCTTGGTCCTCTTTTCTATTCTTTATTATGTGAGATTGCTTTCTGAGAGAAGAAAGGATAGAATTACAGTGAGGAATTTAAATGATATAAAAACAAGTCAACAAAGTGTTGGCAATTGGTGTTTAGCACAACAAAAATATACTAAAAATGACTGCCATCTTGGTGACCTGTCACTTCCAATCCATTAAAGTAGAACTGATTATATTTTTTGTCATGTTATGTTATTTGGTATTAGACATACCAGTGCCTCCTAACACTCTTTTTAAAAAGTTTAATTGATGACTTTTGCTTCTTAAACACAGTCATTTCTTAATATTACCCACCCCAGTTGAATATTCATATCTGGCAACTGGATCTAAATGACTCCAGAGTAGAAAGTGAGGCTGGTGATTTTTCACAGCTCCCCTTCCCTTAAATCCAATTCACTTGCTCATCATGGCATCACCTCCCTGATGTCATGGTCCTCTTCAATAATGAAGGACAGATTACAACAACAACAACATTCTCTCAAACAGAGGAAAAACAGTTAAGCAAAATTGACTGACAAAACTGCCTCTGACAACACATGCAACATTCTCCATCTACAATCCTCCAGTCCTCTATAAATAGGAGAATGTGTGGACATCATCTGTTCTCTAGGATCAAAATTAGTCATTGCATTTAATCAGAGTTCAGCTGTGTGTGTTGTTTTTGTCTGCATTATTATAGTCGTCATGTGTATTCCTGTCTTGGTTTTGTTTGTTTCACTCTTCATTAGATACAAGTCTTCATCGTTTCTCTGACTTGCTCATATTACTTATTCATGGTGATGCAATAGTTATCGATTATATTCACATTCCATAATGTGTTCAGCCATTCTCTAATTGATTCCAACTGATTTATATTATGTTTAGGAAATGGTGGTAGTCTGTTACAATGGCTGTTCTTTTATCTATTTTTTATTTTTTCCATTTTAACAGCTTATTTAAATAAATCCATTATGAAACATATCCTCATTTTTTAATCTTTTTATTCTAATTTGGTATTGATTCTGTCCTTTGCTATAACAAGCTAATAGTCCAATGGTTCACAGATTAGTAATTCATAAATAACACCTATATCCCTTTCTATCCCAACCTTCACAGCCATTATCTGGAGAAGTAACTCCTGTAGAGAAGGGGCCAGCCATTCCCACAAAGTTCCAAACCACCACCAAATATAAGGCATGCAAGCTAGACCAGCTGAAGAAGAATGGCACCCTGAAAGAGAAATAGGAAGTGAGACAAGTCAAACCACCACCACCACCCTGACCCACCATCTCCCCTCAGATGTTAAAATAGAAAAATGGAAAATAGATAAAAGAACAGACATTGTCACAAACTATCACCATTTCTTAAACATAATATAAGTCAACTGGAATCAATTAGAGAATGGCCGAACAGATTAGGTGGAAGATGGCGGCTGGAAAGCAGGGACTAGCGTGAGCTCCCCGCCAAGTCCCTCCAAAAACCTATAAAAAATGGCTCTGAACCAATTCTAGACCTACAGAACCCACAAAATAGCAGAGGGAAGCAGGGCTCCAGCCCAGGACAGCCTGGATAGTCTCTGGGTAAGGTCTATCCCACATGGAGCTGGGAGCAGAGCAGAGCCCAGTGTGGGTGGCGCGGACCAACCAGACCAGGAGCTGGGCGGATTGTGCCCTAGCACCCTGAATCAGTGAGCTGTGGCAGTTACCAGACTTCTCAACCCACAGACACCAAAGACAACAGAGAAGGTTAGGGGGAAAAGCTGCTGGGGACAGGGAGTTTGCGGTTTGGCCACTGCCCCTGAGGCAGCGGAGGTGGGGCAGCTACAGAACTACAGCTGCAGTTGCTTACGACCGCAGGCCCACCTGGTGGGAGGAATTAAGTGGCAGATCAGAGCAGGAGTGAAGAGCCTGCTGAAGATCTAAGTCCAGTACGAGTTGGGGGTTCTTGGGGAAGGAGGAGTGGTGGTGTGGCAGAGCTGGCACATCCCCCCAGGCTTGGAACATAGAACTCTTTAGTCTACAAGCAGTCATACCCCACTGAAAAACTCAAGGGTCAAGTAAGTTGGCTGGGAACATGACCAGGCAGCGAAAATGCACCCAGATTCAGTCTCAGACTCTGGAATCTTCCTCTGGTGACAAAGAAGACCAAAACATACAGCCAGAAGAAATCAACAAAGTCAAAGAGCCTACAACAAAAGCCTCCAAGAAAAACATGAACTGGTCTCAGGCCATAGAAGAACTCAAAAAAAGATCTGGAAAAGCAAGTTAGAGAAGTAGAAGAAAAATTGGGAAGAGAAATGAGAAGGATGCGAGAAAACCATGAAAAACAAGTCAATGACTTGCTAAAGGAGACCCAAAAAATACTGAAAAGTATACTGAAGAAAACAACACCTTAAAAAACAGACTAACTCAAATGGCAAAAGAGCTCCAAAAAGCCAATGAGGAGAAGAATGCCTTGAAAGGCAGAATTATCCAAATGGAAAAGGAGGTCCAAAAGACCACTGAAGAAAATACTACCTTAAAAATTAGATTGGAGCAAGTGGAAGCTAGTGACTTGATGAGAAATCAAGATAATATAAAACAGAACCAAAGGAATGAAAAAATGGAAAACAATGTGAAATATCTCATTGGAAAAACCACTGACCTGGAAAATAGATCCAGGAGAGATCATTTAAAAATTATTGGACTACCTGAAAGCCATGATCAAAAAAAGAGCCTAGATATCATCTTTCAAGAAATTATCAAGGAGAACTGCCGTGATATTCTAGAGCCACAGGGCAAAATAGAAATTGAAAGAATCCACCAATTGCCTCCTCAAATAGATCCCCAAAAGAAATCTCCTAAGAATATTGTTGCCAAATTCCAGAGCTCCCAGATCAAGGAGAAAATACTGCAAGCAGTCAGAAAGAAACAATTTGAGTATTGTGGAAACACAATCAGAATAATCCAAGATCTAGCAGCTTCTACGTTAAGAGATCGAAGGGCTTAGAATACGATATTCCGGAGGTCAGTGGAGCTAGGATTAAAACCAAGAATCACCTACCCAGCAAAACTGAGTATCATGCTCCAAGGCAAAATATGGATTTTCAATAAAATTGAGGACTTTCAAGCTTTCTCAGTGAAAAGACCAGAGCTGAATAGAAAATTTGACTTTCAAACACAAGAATCAAGAGAAGCATGAAGAGGTAATCAAGAAAAAGAACAAGAAAAAGAAATTGCAAGGGACTTACTAAAGTTGAACAGTTTACATTCCTATATGGAAAGATGATGTGTATGATTCATGAGACCTCAGTATTAGGGTAGCTGAAGGGAATATGCATATATATATATATATATATATATATATATATATATATATATATACATATATATACATATATGTGTGTGTATGTGTGTGTATGTTTATGTATATATATGTATATGTGAGGGTATATGTATGTATATATGTATGAGTATATGTATATATATAGAGAGAGAGCAGGCATAGGGTGAGTTGAAGATGAAGGGAAGATATCTAAAAGAAATAAAATCAAATTAAGGGATGAGAGAGGAAAATATTAAGAGAGGGAGATAGGGAGAGATAGAATGGGGTGCATAAAAGTGGCAAGAAAAAGCAGTTCTGTAGGAAGAGAAGAGAAGTCAGGTGAGGGGGAATGAGTGAATCTTGCTTTCATCAGATTTGACCTGAGGAGGGAATACCATACATACTCAATTGGGTATCTTACCCCACAGGAAAGAAGGAGGAAGAAGATAAAAAAAGGGGGGGGATGATAGAGAGGAGGGCAGATGGGGGTGGAAGTAATCAAAAACAAACAATTTCGAAAAGGGACAGGGTCAAGGGAGAAAATTGAATAAAGGGGGATAGGTTAGGAAGAAGCAAAACATAGTTAGTCTTTCACAACATGAGTATTATGGAAGGGTTATACATAATGATACGCATGTGGCCCATGTTGAATTGCTTGACTACTTAGGGAGGGTGGGTGGGAAGGGAAGAGGGGAGAGAATTTGGAACTCCAAGTTTTAAAAACAGATGTTCAAAAACAAAAAAAAAAGTTTTTGCATACAACTAGAAAATTAGATACACAGGCAATGGGGCGTAGAAATTTATCATGCCCTACAAGAAAGGAAGGGAAAAGGGGATGGGAGGGGAGTGGGGTGACAGAAGGGAAGGCTGACTGGGGAACAGGGCAACCAGAATATATGCCATCTTGGAGTGGGGGGAGGGTAGAAATGGGGAGAAAATTGGTAATTCAAACTCTTGTGAAAATCAATGCTGAAAACTAAATATATTAAATTTTAAAAAAAATTTTTAAAAAAAGAGAATGGCTGAACAAATTATAGAATGTGAATATAATGAAGTAACTATTCCACCACCATGAATAAGTAATATGAGCAACTCAGAGAAACAAAAGAGCCTGATGAAGATAGCACAGGACTATGAGTTGAAGGGCCTTGAAAATACCAATGCCTCCCAGACTGTTAGACCTTCTTCCAACCCAGCCCCTACAGCTATTATTGAGAGGATAAATCATTGTGAAGGAGGACCATATTCCTCATCACCACCAGCAACAG